>NC_057746.1:5398565-5449530 GCF_004010195.1 Chiloscyllium plagiosum | reverse complement strand
GGGCCATCGCAATCTCTAATCTGAAAATGGCTGCCTGAGTCAAGTCTGAATTATATACTTGGACTCAGAAAGGTCTGGAGACTATCAAAGGAACCAAGTCTACCTTACATGTTGACCAGGAAGCAATTCTGACACTCTACAAAGCCTGCCCTGTGCAATTTGCCTCATGTGCAAAAGTAAAGGCAGAAATCAGGAGAATGGAAAGTCGAGCAGTCTTCAAACCAGTGCATTTTTGTGGAATGAGCAGCCGGGTTGTACCAATTTCGAAGCCTGATGGGTTGGTTCAACTTTGTGGGGTGTTTAAGCAAACAATAAACTGCTTCCAGCAGCTGGTTAAATATCCAATCCCTCGCATTGAGAACTTATACATAAAACTGGCAGAAACAGGCGGCTGAACTTCATAAAACTGTACATCAGCGATTGTGAATAGAGAAGTCCGAGAAGTTAAAACCCACAAAGGTTTATGTTAATATAAAAGACTGCTATTTGGTTGATGTTTATCGGGATGACAAGCTAGTAACTAGATAGAGCAATGAAGAGCACTTGAAGAACACGGGCAAAGTGCTTAAATGTTTCTCCCAGGCAGGTGTTTGCCTTAGGAGAGATAAATGCATGTTCCAGGCACTCCAAATGACCGACTTGGGCTACAGAGTTGACAAGACCGGAATACACCCGTTGGAAAATAAAGTGGGGCCGATTAAAGATGTCCTGCCTCCTACATCTGTCCCAGAGTTTATGTCTTTGTTTGGGTTGGTGAATTATTACAGAAAATTCATACACGATACATGGCCTTTATCTTGGCACTCTTACACCTGTTATTGAAATAGAGTCAGCCTTGGAAATGGTCACGTAGCCAAGGAATAACCTTTAGGCAAGTGAATAGCAGCTATCTTCATCTATGGTTTTGGCCCGATACCATCCAAAGTGAAAATTGGTGCTGACATGTAATGCATCCCTCTATGGTATCAGGCTAGTATTAGCTCACCAGTGGCCTGCTGGAAAGGAACAACTGCTGCACAGACTTTGGCTGATGCTGAGCATAAATATGCCCAAATAGAGAAGGAAAGTTTGGCGGTTATCTTTGATATGAGAAAGTTCCACCAAATCGCTTTGCAGGTGTAAATTCTTAGTAGTAACCGACCATAAACCCCAGCGAGGGCTGCATAAGGAAGACAAGTCCATAACTTATGGTCAAATTCAGTGGTGGGCTCAGATTCTCAGTGCATGCATTTACAATTTGGAACATTATCCAGGACAGCAAGTGGCAAATGTGGATGCCTTGTGTTGTCTCCCACAGGTAGATAAACCACCAGTGGTGATCCCCTGGAAGAGTCCGTTCTCGTCGAAGTTTCTGAATGTTCTTGGTGACAATAACTGGGGCACAAAAAGGAATCCCATCCTGGTAAAAGTAAAACAGCTGTTATTGGTGGTGATCAGGGAAACAGAAAGGCCACTGCAAACACAGTTGAAACTTTTCTGGACCCAGCAATATCAGATCAAAGTTAAGAATGGCATATAACTACGAGGAGCAAGAGTTATTGTCCCAAGTAAAGGTCACCAACAGACCCTGACTGTATTAGTGGGGCAGAGCCAGAGAACAAACTGGGTCAAAAATTATTGCCAGCATCTCCCCCACATTCAGGACTTCGTTTCATGTCGACTATGCTGGTCCTTTCATAAGCTCAATGTTCTTGGTCATTGTAGCTGCCCATTCAAAGAGTTGGGCATGCAAAAAGTTCATTTGTCCACCTCAGGAATGACAATTGAAAAGTAATAAGCATTATTCATGATGCATGGACACTCAGAAGTGTTGGCCATGGACAATTAAATATCATTTACAAGCAGGGTTTTTAAGTGTTTTCTAAAGTCGACTGGCATTTGGCATGTTTGGACAACTCTATACTATTCATCATTCAATGCTCTGGCCGCAAAAACGTTCAAAGCAGGCTCAAGGAAATAATCTGTATCTTCACTCAATACCGCAACTGATCCTGAGGATCAGCAAATCCTTTCATGCCAAACTCTCTCTCGAAACCAAAAGGCAAGGTGGTTACTCAGTCATTCCTGTCACTTGTCACAGAAGGGTTAGACGACAGCACACAGGAAAGGTTGGACCATCTGTTACCTCTGAATGAATTGACCAAGGCCCTCGAGTCCTTAGAAAATAATGAACTTCCCAGAAGCTATGGCCAATTGCCGAGTTGTGTTGAGCTATGGGGGAATTGAATGAGCAGGGACTGCTGGAGGTGTACAACAGTATGCTTCTGGCAGGTAGCATGTGCCAATCCATGAGAAAATGTATCATTACCGTCATCTACCAAAGGAAGGCAGAGAGAAAGGCAATTTGAAATTAATCACTGCTGAATGTAGACTACAAAATCCTGTCTAAGGTCATCACCAAATAGGTTAGGTCTGTTCTGGCATTGGCAATTCACCTAAATCAAACCTATGCTGCCTGGGCATCCTCATTGATAAGATTGCCAATGTGCAATAAAGGGGGATGGATGCCTGCCTCAGCAGACTGGACTAGAAAAAGGCCTGTGACAGGATGTTGCACATTTGAAGTTGGGGCATTTTCTCCAAAATGAGCTGTGTGGAAGGAATTGGCAATTGGATCCAACTGTTCTGCACTAACATTAGTAGCGAAGTATCAATCAATGTGTGGGAATCAGAACATTTCTTGATCAGATGGGGAGACAGACAGGGCTACCCAATCTACTCTTCTGCCTTGTCTGTATATTGTATAGAGCCTTCTTATGATTCGATCAAGAAAGAAGCCAACCTAAGGAGGGTGACTGTTGCAGGCAGCAGAGGCCTCCAGTCAAAGCCTCCCTCGACATAGATGTTATTACTGTTTTCTGCTCAGATCCGCTATCAGTGCGCAGGCTCATGAGCATTTGTGTCCAGTTTTGAACTGGCCTCCGGAGCCAAGGTAAGTTGAAGCAAGAGCAAAGCCATATTACATAGAGCATAGAACAGTACAGCACAGAACAGGCCCTTCAGCCCACGATGTTGTGCGACCACTGATCCTCATGTATGCACCCTCAAATTTGTGTGACCATATGCATGTCCAGTAGCCTCTTAAATGTCCCCAATGACCTTGCTTCCACAACTGCTGCTGGAAACGCATTCCATGCTCTCACAACTCTCTGTGTAAAGAACCTGCCTCTGACATCCCCTCTATACTTTCCTCCAAACAGCTTAAAACTATGACCCCTTGTGTTAGTCATTTCTGCCGGGAAATAGTCTCTGGCTATCGACTCTATCTATGCCTCTCATTATCTTATATACCTCAATTAGGTCCCCTCTCCTCCTCCTTTTCTCCAAAGAAAAAAGTCCGAGTTCAGTCAACCTCTCTTCATAAGATAAGCCCTCCAGTCCAGGCAGCATCCTGGTAAATCTCCTCTGAACCCTCTCCAAAGCATCCACATCTTTCCTGTAATAGGGCGACCAGAACCGGACGCAGTATTCCAAGTGCAGTCTAACCAAAGTTTTATAGAGCTGCAACAAGATCACACGACTCTTAAACTCAATCCCCCTGTTAATGAAAGCCAAAACACCATATGCTTTCTTAAAATGGCCACCCAATTGGGCAGGGTTGTTAAGGGATCTATGTACCTGCACACCAAGATCCCTCTGTTCCTCCACACTGCCAAGAATCCTATCTTAAATCCTGTACTCAGCTTTCAAATTCGACCTTCCAAAATGCATCACCTCGCATTTATCCAGGTTGAACTCCATCTGCCACCTCTCAGCCCATCTCTGCATCCTGTCAATGTCCCGCTGCAGCCTACAACAGCCCTCTATACTGTCAATGACACCTCCAACCTTTGTGTCGTCTGAAACTTGCTGACCCATCCTTCAATTTCCTCATCCAAGTCATTAATAAAAATTACAAAGAGTAGAAGCCCAAGAACAGAGCCCTGTAAAACACCACTCACCACTGGCTTCCAGGCAGAATACTTTCCTTCCACTACCACTCGCTGTCTTCTGTCGACCAGCCAATTCTGTACCCAGTCAGCTAAATTTCCCTGTATCCCATTCCTCCTGACCTTCTGAATGAATCTACCATGGGGAGCCTTATCAAATGCCTTGCTGAAGTCCATATACACCACATCCACAGCTCGACCCTCATCAACTTTTCTAGTAACATCCTCAAAGAGTTCGATAAGGTTTGTGAGGCATGACCTGCCCCTCACAAAGTCGTGTTGACTGCATTTAATCAAGCCATGCTCTTCCAAATGGTCATAAATCCTATCCCTCAGAATCCTTTCTTACACCTTGCAGACGACAGACGTGAGACTTACTGATCTGTAATTCCCGGGGATTTCCCTATTTCCTTTCCTGAAGAGAGGAATTACATTTTCCTCTCTCCAGTCCTCAGGTACGACTGAGCCGAACAATCCTTTATCCACTTCATCATCAGATTATTTGAATGTGCGGGGAATGTGGTTTGAGGGGCGGGGGCATGCACAAAAACTTGGGAGGAGAGTCTTGCCAAGTTGAGGCAACTCCCTCACAGTTTCGATGTTGATCCTGTAATATGAAACGTCCAGTACCAGAAGCTGAATTGGAACAATCTAATCACATGATAAAGAAATGTACCTGAACAAAAGTAGTTTTGACTTTTTAAAAAATGTATTCACCCCAATACTGATCTACCATAGCGGCAAGCCAGCAGCAGTTTTCTTGACATTTCTGCAGTATTTTCACTTGCAATACAGAATCAGGACCTGAACTGATCTTTTCCCGTTTTCACCTTTGCACTTTACTTCAGTCTGAAATGTTTATCCGATTTCTTCTTGATGGCTAATATTGGCAGCAGCAGCGGATCCACACAATGAGTGAGAGGAAAGGAGGTTGCAGAAGAACGTATTTAAATGAAGCCTTGCATCAGCCGAGTTTTGCCTGCTGGCTTTCCCAGATCTCTTAAAGACAGGAGCAGCTGTTTCAATGTGTGATTGCGAGGGGAGCGCAGGAAAATATATATGGACAGACAAGACTGGCTTCAGTGAAGCGATTCAGTGTCTGTTTTGTTCAACAGTCAGACATCAAATCCTACATTTTTATTACACACTTGTACACATTGTACAAGCTCTATCCACTCAGGTGGATAGAGCTTGTAAGAAGGCCTATGGTGTATTAGCATTCATTAGCAGAGGGATTGAATTCAAGAGTCGTGAAGTGATGTTGCAACTGTACAGGACTTTGGTTAGGCCACATTTGGAGTACTGTGTGCAGTTCTGGTCGCCTCACTTTAGGAAAGATGTGGAAGCTTTGGAGAGGGTGCAGAGAAGATTTACCAGGATGTTGCCTGGAATGGAGAATAGGTCGTTCGAGGATAGGTTGAGAGTGCTAGGCCTTTTCTCGTTGGAACGGCAAAGGATGAGGGGTGACTTGATAGAGGTTTATAAGATGATCAGAGAAATAGATAGAGTAGACAGTCAGAAACTTTTTCCCCGGGTACAACAGAGTGTTACAAGGGGACATAAATTTAAGGTGAAGGGTGGAAGATATAGGGGAGATGTCAGGGGTGGGTTCTTTACCCAGAGAGTGGTGGGGGCATGGAATGCGCTGCCTGTGGGAGTGGTAGAGTCAGAATCTTTGGTGACCTTTAAGCGGCAATTGGATAGGTACATGGATGGGTGCTTAAACTAGGACAAATGTTTGGCACAACATCGTGGGCCGAAGGGCCTGTTCTGTGCTGTATTGTTCTATGTTCTAACCCGTGAAGCAATGTGAATTGATCTCCAGTGCAATATTCTCACGGGGGGCGTGACAGTCATATCTTATCAGGGTGTGATAACGGCGCACTTAGAAATGATCCACAGTGTTAGAAAATGTCAATGTGGATTTAATAAAGTGAAGGCATGTTTGAAAAACAAATTATATTTTTATTTCAAATCAGGTTAGTATAATGTCACGCTCCTAACTGATCTTACAACTGAGCAAGTTAGATCCAGAAAAAAAAACTGTTACCCATCTTTTTTTAGTTAAACTTGGCAGTCACTCACTAAAACACAGCCACATAAGTCTGCAGAGTTGCTGATAACACAAAAACATCAGTCAATGGTGCAAAATAAATAAATTTGACATAACGGTGCGATCTCCATCTTTAATAACATGATTTTCCATTTACTCAAACTAAAAAAAAATTCTCTACAAATTCTGTAGATTGGATTGAAATGCTTCTTTTCAGTTTCATTGACTTATAGATGTGTACAGCACGGAAACAGACCCTAAGGTCCAACTCGTCCATGCTGACCAGATATCCTGATCTAATCACGTCCCATTTGCCAGTACTTGGCCCATAACCCTCTAAATCCTAAATGCCTTTTAAGTGCTATGCAAGAGAAACCTTGATTATCTGAAGAGCACAGGCAGGGAGAATTCCGTACATTTCAAGGAACGCCGGATAATCGAATGCCAGATAACATAGTTTAGCCAAGCATCGGGTACTTGCAATCTTGCTGGATAATCTGAAATTTGGATAATCGAATGCCAGATAATGCAGGCGCCTCTTTAATTGTACCAGCCTCCCTTTGGCAGCTCATTCCATACACGCGCCAACCTTTGCGAGAAAAAGTTGGCCTTAAGTCCCTTTTATATCTTTGCCTTCTCATCCTAAACTTATGCCCTCTAGTTCTGCACTCTCCCCTCCTAACAGCTCAAATCCTCCAAACCTGGCAACATCCTTGTAAATCTTTTCTGTACCCTTTCAAGTTTTCGATAGGAAAGAGACCAGAATCGCACACAAGTGGCCTAACCAATGTCCTGTATAGCCACAACATGACCTCCCAACTCCTATACTCAATGCTCTGACCAATAAGGGAAAGCATAACAAATGACCTTTGGCTATCATATCTACCTGCAACTCTACTTTCACAGAACTATGAACCTGCACTCCAAGGTCTCCTTGTTTATCAGTACTCCCTAGGACCTTACGATTAAATGTATAAGTCCTGCTCTGATTTGCTTTTCCAAGGTTAAAAGGAAGAAGGACACTTATGTAAAGGTGAGACATGATGGCTCAGTTATGGTGTAAAGAGAAGCTAAGAAGAGCCAGGAGGGGACATGAGAAATCTTTGCCAGGTAGGATTAAGGAAAACCATAAAGCTTTCTATAGGTAGGTCAGGAATAAAAGAATGATGAGGGTAAGATTAGGCCCAGTCCAGGACAGTAGTGGGAAATTGTGTGTGGAGTCCGAAGAGGTAGGAAAGGTGCTAAATGAAGACCTTTCGTCAGTATTCACACAGGAAGATAGTTTTGTCGGGGAAAATACAGGCTATTAAACTCGACAGGACTGAGGTTCATAAGGAGGAGTTGTTAACAATTCTGCTAAGTGTGAAAATAGATAAGTCCTCTGAGCTGGATGGGATTTATCCTTGGATTCTCTGGGAAGCCAAGGGGAGATTGCTGAGCCTTTGGCTTTGATCTTTATGTCGTCTTGTCGACAGAAATAGTGCCAGAAGACTGGAGGACTGGAGCACATGTTGTTCCCTCGTTCAAGAAGGGAAATGGAGACAACTCTGGCAATTATAGACCAGTGAGCCTTACTTCTGTTGTGGGTAAAGTTTTGGAAAGGATTATGAGAGATAGGATTTATAATCATCCAGAAAGGATTTTTTCTGGATAGTCAGCACGGTTTTGTGAAGGATAAGTCCGGCCTCACAAATAGGTGGAATTACGTAAAGCAGTTGATGCAGTGTAAATGGATTTCAGTAAAGCATTTGCTAAGTACCCCACAGTAGGCGATTGCAGAAAAGATGCTGACGTGGGATTGAAGGTGTTTTAGCGATTTGGATCAGAAATTGGCTAGCTGTAAGAAGACAGAGGGATTTGGTTGATAGGAAATGTTCATCCTCGAGTTCAGTTACTAGTGGTGTACCAGAAGGATCTGTTTTGGTGCCACAATGCTGTTTGTCATTTTTACAAATATCCTGGATAAGAGCGTAGAAGGATATATTATAAATTTGTGAATGGCACTCAAGTCGATGGAGTTGTGGACAATGCGGAAGGGATATAGATAAGCAGGAGAACTGGGCTGTGAGGTGGCAAAAAATGCGGGAAAGTGTAAGATGATTCACTCTGGAAGGAGTGCAGGAATTTCAAAGACTGGGCTAGTGGCTTGATTCTTAGTCATGTGGATGAGCAGACAGATCGCGGTGTCCTTGTGCATAGATATGTGAAAGTTGTCAAACTGGTTGAAAGGGGTTGTTCAGAAGGCATATGGTGTGTTAGTTTTTATTAGTAGAGGTATTGAGTTTCCGAGCCATGAGGTCATGTTGCTGCTGCACAAAATTCTGGTGTGGCTGAACTTGGAGTATTGCATACAGTTGTGTTCGGCAAATTATCAGAGATATGTGGAAGCATTGGAAAGGATGCAAAGCAGATTTATGTGGAAGCTGCCTGGTATTGAGGGAAGGGCTCATGACGAATGACTGAGGGAATTGAGGTTGTTTTCGTTTGCGAAAAGAAGGTTATGGGCGACTTAATCGAAGCACACAAAATGATCAGAGGATTAGATAGGGTGAAGAGTGAGAGCCTTTTTTCTCAGATGGTGATGGCTAGCACGAGGGAACCTAGTTCTAAATTGAGGGGTGATAAATATCAGATAGTTGTCAGAGGTAGGTCCTTTACTGTAGGTCAGACTGTAGTAAGAGTGTGGAATGTCCTGCCTGCAACAGTAGTGAACTTACCAGCATTAAGGGCATTTAAACGGTCATTGGGTAAACATATGGATGATAATGAGATGGTGTAGGCTAGGTGAGGGTAGACTGGTTAAAAAGGTCGTCGCTTCATTGAAGGTCGAATGGCCTTTACTTCTCTGTAATGTTCTATGATCTAATTACGTATAAATCCTGACCCTCAGGATTCCCTCCAACAACTTGCCCGCCACCAACGTCA
Source organism: Chiloscyllium plagiosum (assembly GCF_004010195.1). Classification (NCBI taxonomy): domain Eukaryota; kingdom Metazoa; phylum Chordata; class Chondrichthyes; order Orectolobiformes; family Hemiscylliidae; genus Chiloscyllium; species Chiloscyllium plagiosum. The sequence goes on along the minus strand of NC_057746.1, from coordinate 5,440,623 downwards.
GGCTCACCAGTCCAGAGTTCCCTAGCTTTTCCTTACCAAATTTGTTAAATAGTGGAATCACATTACCCAAACTCCAGTCTTCCAGGACCTCTCCTGTGAAAATCAATGAAGCAAGTATCTCAACAAGATTCCGAGCAATCACTTTCCGAGCTTCCCACAGTGTTCTAAAGTACACCTGATCAGATCCTGGGGATTTATCCACTTTTATGCATTTCAGGACATCCGCCATCTCCTCCTCTGTTTTCAAGATGTTACCATCAATTTCCCACATTCTATATCTTCTATGTTCTTCTCCACAGTAAACATTGTTACAAAATGCTCGTTAAGTATCTACCCCTTCTCCTGCAGCTCCACACATAGACTGCCTTGCTGATCTGTGAGGGGCTCTATTCTCTCCCTCGTTACCCTTTTGTCCTTTATGTATTTGCAAACATCCTTTGGATTCCCTTAAACCTATTTGTCAAAACAATCTCATGTCCCTTTTTGCCCTCCTAATTTCCTGTACTGCTGCTTTTTCTGTCAGTGAACTGTAAGAAAGAAGGTTTATCATTTTGTTAAGGCCGTCGTTTCATGTGTTCTTTCTCTAGATTTAGATGTTCATGGTAGAAAAAGAAAATCCAGAAGGCACATATCTGTTTAAAAGTAATGTTTGATCAACTCAGTTAATTTCTACATTCCTTCACCAAAAAAGGAAACAAATTTCTACATTCCTTCACCAAAAAAGGAAACAATGTTTGGGTGGCATGGTGGCTACTGCTGCTCCTCACAATGCCAGAGACCTGGATTCGATTCCAACGATGTGTGTGGAGTTTGCACATTCTCCTCACGTCTGCATTTCCACATGGTGCTGCTCCATAGTCCAAAGGTGTGCAGGCTAGGTGGATTAGCAATGAGAAATGTGGGGTAGGTCTGAGCATGATGCAATTTGGAGGAATGACGTGGATTCGATTTGCTAAATGGCCTGCTTTCACAATGTAGCGGTTCTATGGATCTGTAGCACTCCAATTCCACTAGTTTAAAAGCAAAACTCCAAAACAAAAGAATAGATTGGACAACTTTCATCACAATTAGGAACAGAAATCAATGGTAAAACATTATTGGATTTTCAGAAGGCTTTTTCATAAATTCTCACATGAACACTTCATGAGTAGATTGATTTACATTGGTTTATGAAAACACAATGAGGCTGAGAATTATTTAGCAGACAGGAGTCATGGTGGCTCGGTGGTTAGCACAGCTGCCTCACGGCACCAAGGACAGGTTTCGAATTCAGCCTTGGGTGACCGTCTGTGTGGGGTTTGCACACTCACCATGTCAGTGTATGGGTTTCTTCTGGGTCCTCCTGTTTCCCCCTGCAGTCCAAAGATGTACAGATTAGGTAAATTGGCCAAGCCAAATTGACCATAGTGTTCAGGGATGCATAAGTTAGTGCATTAGTCAGGGAAAGCATGGAGTAATAGGGTAGGGGAATGGGTGGGATACACTTCGGAGGGTCAGTGTGCACTTGTTCGGCCAAATGGCCTTTTTCCTCGTTACATTTGATGCCAAGTACACATCAGACTTTGTGTCAGAATCTTGCAGATTCTCACAGAAACATACTTCCTAGCAGTTGTCCAGGAAACTGAAAATTCTAATACATATTTTGTTCCGGGTTTGGATTTGCCATTAATAACTGTTAAAGTCACAATATTGATAGAAATGAAATTTAGTTAAATTAAAATCTCATCAGCAACATTTGGATGAAAAAAAGAATCTATTCTAATGCCAATTCCTAACCTAATCTGATTTCTGAAGTCAGGACTCACCATCTGACCAAGCACTCTTGACCCCATAAACTGTCTAGACCCTAACGATCGACTACACCCTTGTCAGTCCCCAACAGGCCCCTCTCCATGTCGCTGTCACTTAACTATTTTAACCTGGTACTGCACCTCGGCTGGATTTGGCACAAACACACACGCTATTTCCATACCAAATACATGCCTCTTCCAATCAGAACCAATGCCAAAATCACCTCTGCCCTCAAAAACATCGTCAGCTCTTCATCGTTTACCTGATATCCATGGAATGGCAATCTGACAGTGTTTGTCGATTATCTGAATATCTGGCTCGATCATGGTTCATATGTGAGTTGTGCATCAAGACCTTGCAGAACTCCAGAAGCAGCAGTTTTCATCGGCAGCTATGGGACATCAAAGATCCCATTCAGCAGTTTTATTACATCTTGACCCATTCAAAAGAATTTGATAATGTTGCAGAATTCTGAGGGTTCTACTTCAGAGAAGGTAAAATTGCCCTAGAATGCTTAGAGGATTGAAAACCCATTCTCATTTCTGAGTAGGTCTATTTTTAAAAACGTGTTCGCTTATCGAACATGGGTGTAACACGAGAATTGCTTGTTTTCCCTGAGGAGCTGCTGGTGAACCCCCTCCCTGAATTGCTACAGTCCCTGTGTTGTAGATACACTAACAATCTTGTTAGCGAGGAAGTTCCAGGATTTTGAAACAGCAACACTGAAGTAATTGTGATATATTTTCAAGTAAGGATGCAGAGTGGTCTGGAGGAATCTTGCAGCCAGGGATATTCTCGATATTGGTTGGCATGAGTTTGCAAGGTGCTTCCCCTATGAATTTCCCTATTGATATGTAAGTAGTAAGCATTGTTATTGCTGCCTATTTCTAGTTGAGACAGTCGATATTTGTGGATGTGGTGCCAATCAGTGCCTTGTTTCGTCCTGGATGGTGTCAGCTTCATGGATGTTGTGGTATTTGGACTTACCCAGGCAAGTGGGGACTCTTCCATCACACTCGTCTCTTTTGTGTTACAAATTGTGGTCAGACTTTCGGTCAGGAAATTCATTTCTTGCTATAGATATTGCGTTGTTCTGACCTGCGCTTGTAGCTACTATGTTTCTATGGCTAATTAAGTTCCGTTTCTCGGCAATACTAACCCTAGGATTGAGATAGTAATGGATTCAATCATGGAAATTCAATTAGATTTAAGCGACAATGTTTCATTGTCCCTTGGAAAAGATGTCATTGCCCGGCACCTGTATAGCTAGAATCTTACTATCTTACTTCCCACTTTTTAGTCCATGCTGAATATTGTTCAAGTCTTACGACATTTGGACACAGGCTACTGGTGTCAAAAACTGTGCCAACTCACGGAAATACCACGAAATGCACCTTTCTCATCTGTTAATTCCGCTAGATCAATGAAAACGATCTTCCTGAACCCCAAACCTTCGACAAGGAAACCTTCAATGAACACATTATTAACCTTCACATGATGCACTACGTTACGTGTTTGCTGTCGGACCAAGTGCAACCCGCTGCCACTAAACAGTTCCCAGTCGACTGCAACTCCACTCCACTGACCTTAGCATACCTGATGCCATCATCCATCTGTTGTACAGGCAGCAACAATAGCACAATGAGAGATACCCACGTGACTACCAGCCTGGGAGCATCCTGTAAATAGAAACACCTGGCATCCTACCCACGTGCCAAAAAACTTAATTGTCGCTCAGCCATGCGACCACCCTGGCACACTTCCCAACTGGCTCCGTAATCCTTTCTCAACTGTTAATTAAACATACAATGTTACACTTTGACAGGAGCTTTCAAAATGCCTGGTTACTCTGTTGTCAATGTAAATCACAGAATACAGCAACAACACCCTTGAAGGCGTTGAGATAGTTAAATTTCACTGACCACCTTGGACAATGAGGGAACTGTTGAATTTTAAGAATACTACGCAAGTCCAATGAAGCCACAATGAGAGGTATGGGCCAGAAATATGGACATCACTTCTAAATCAAAAACAAAAATCAAAATCGAGCACAATGAAAACTGTGATTGTCATTCCTCCACTTATCTGTGCCAATACTTGTCTAGAGCCTTATATGACTACTGGAGAAGCGCAGACAGGCCTTTCACATCAGAAACACAACTGACTCCATGAGAATTGTGTAAAAATTTAATTTCTGATGAACGATGCCCCTGCATCTGTGAATATTTGATGGAGTTGGAGAATTGATCTTAAAATAAATGGAGACCCAGGAAAGGTAAGAGGATTAGAAACATTTGGTTTTCCCCTCTAACCATTTCAGTGACTCACCACTGGCTCCAGTAACAACTCCTTGGAGACCTTGCATCAACTGGACACATGAATATAGACACAGAAACAGATCATTCAGTTCTGCAAGGCTGTTTGGCCATTCGGTTACGTCATGGCTGATGCATGGACAAGTCCATCTGCCTGTTTTTGCAAAACATCATTTGAGACCTTTGTTTCACAAAACATCATCTATCTCAGATTTAATATGAACAACTAATCGAGCATCCATTGCCGCTTATGGAAGAGAGTTCCAAACATTACACAACTTTTATTTGTAGACCCTTCCTAATAGCTATCTTGAATAGATTAAAATCCCTGACTAATGGAAGTAGTTGATCTACCCAGCCTTTTCCTGGATTAATGATAATCTCCCACAACAGAATCCTCACTAAAGCACTCGACCCGGTTCCACAAACCAACCCAGATGGAAACTTGCACGACAGACACCTTACCTTATCCTGAAAATCCTACATCACTAATTGGGCTTTGCCAGACTAGAAAACCTCAATCATGATGGTCTCATCCATTCCGGACGCAACACACTCACTTACGCACGTCTGACCTACTGGAGCAAGCGCCCTTCATGACCATAGCCCTGACAAACTTGGAATCAATATCATGTGGTTGCTGCACTGACCTCTGAAAAGAGTTACAACCCCTCTCACATGTTGGATTAGTGATTTCTCACACAGAACTGCACACGTTTTTTATGTCACCATCGCTCGACCAGGCAACCACACAATTCTTGGAAGTGATGCTGATACTGCACCAACTGGCTCAACTCCGTTGGAACTGATACCTTCTATCCCACTTGCTCGCTCCCTCCTGGAGCAAACATGCTCTCCTGTCTCTATTGATTGTGCCTCCCCCTCCCCTGATAAGCCTTGGAGTAATACTCTTTACATCCCACCTGACAGCCACTAAACCTGACACCCCTCACCCCCAACGAGATACTAGCACGATACTAATTAAACCCAGTAAACACTTCCTTCCACCTTCATTCATATGTCTGTTTAACCCCACACTGAAATGCTGATGCGCCGATCATTCGATACAAAATCAAGAGTTTCATTGACAAATGTGGATGAAGGAAAGAAAGAAACTAATGATTTTGAAGAAAAAATATTCTTTCCCTAATTTCTTGGATTATTTTGAAGCAGTTGGTGAAAGTTGGTGATCGTAAAGCTAATGATTTGGTGTACATGGCTTTGGATAGTATGTTGCAGAACAGATGTGAGCAAGTTTATAGTTGTTTGAACAGGAGGTACAGCACCAACATGCATACTGTACTCGCTCTGAGACAGAATGCATAGAATCGTGGTGACCAGAGTTTCACAGGCTGGAGGAAGTATTATAACAGGACGTCCCCAGGGATGAGTGTTGGGATCGTTTCTTGTTGTGGTGCTTGGTAAAGAAGGAACAGTTCCAACCTTTGCAAATGAACTGAAATTTGGAGCTTTTTGAACTGAGATTGGGATAATGTACTTCACAAAAAATTGGAAAAACTTTTGGAATTGACGGCAGATATGCTTCAATAGGGAGTATTGTGTGATTGATCATTTTCCTAAGAAGAACGTGGAGGGTCATGCCAAGTAAAGCGGTTGAAAGGGGGTGCAGGACCAGAGGGACCTGCGTACTCATGCCCATATATTGTTAATGTGGCAGGACAGATTAAGAGACTGATTATTAGTGGAGATAGTGTCTTGCAATTTTTTAATAGGGACGTTGCGTACAGGAACAACAATATCTTGTTGAACTTGTCAAGGCAGGAGGTTAATCTCAGCTGACTTATTGCAACCATTGTCACACTTTTGGAACAATGTGATACCCTTAAGGATCGTGCAAAAGTAATTGATGAGAATCGTTCCAGCAAATCAAAATTTCACCTGTAATAATTGATTGACGACTGATTTTCTAAGAGAAAGGAATTTCTGGAAGGGGTTTGATAGCGTTTATATGATCATGAGAGACACGAACCTGAACAGATTGTTCCAGTACGCAGAGGCATTGGAAATGACAGAACTTAAAGAATTTTGTGGCAGAACGGAGAAAAGAGAATAAAGATAAAACATTTCAATCATCGCGATGTGCCTGTTTGTGGGTATTCTTTGTCTGTGTTTACAGTGTGCTGTAGGTTTTTTTCCAAAAAGATCATTCAAAAAAGATTAATTTTAGAAGGAATGTGCTCGGCTTTTCGGAGAAGGGGTAAATTTTACAAGGTGGGCTGCTCCTTCTGAGAACAAGTGATGAGAGACATTGGATTGAATGAAAGACAGTGGAGCTGGTTTAAGGAACAGATGTTGTTTGTCCTTGATAGGTAGGGAGGAAGTGATAAGGTAAGGGAACCGTGGTTCACTAAAGAACTTGTATCACTTGTTAAGTGGAAGAGGAAGGCTTATGTGGCATTGAGCCGAGATGGATCAGATGAGGCGATGGAGATGTACAATCCTTGGATAACCATGTGGATGATTATTGGATAATGTAGGGGGATGGGCTTAGGTTAGTTGACAGGTCAACGCAACATCGAGGGCTGAAGGGCCTGTTCTGCACTGTATTGTTCTATGCTGTATGTTCTATGAATGATCGCCTCTAAATGGGATGTAAGCTTGCTGAAAGTCTGTAAGGAAATCAGAAAGGTTTTGTCATACAGAAATCTAAAACTGTGCAATGACAAAGTTTAAAATGTTCATGCTCATTTGGAGTTTTCAGGATTGTGAAAAACACAATTTTGTAAATTGAAACATATATAAATAAGGACAGACATGAAGGAAATGAAGCTCAGCATCACATTAGGGAGATCTGAGTAAATCGGAGAGGATGAGGACGTGCTAAATGGTCCATTGGTGGATTCATTATGTTTTTGTTCCTGTAACAGACTTGCTGTAATTTCACTGGAGAGATAAAAATGTAAGTAAGGCATAATAATCAGCAATATCAAATTCAGAAGAGAATCGCAGGGGTTTGTAGATATCTATAGATTCGCTTATAACGTTTCAGAATATCTTCCAATACCTTGAGAATAAAACTTCAATTGTTGCCTTCCCTTTTAGATTTGGAAGAGATTACTGGGACCAACAGTTGCAACTTTCAAAGAACATCAATTTCACTGGGAAGGTGAGTTTGACAAATGTGTCAATGATTGCACGTATCACATTTGTTTTCTTTTTGCATTGTATTCCTGTACTCAGGTATACGTGACAATAAAATATCTTATCTAAATCTGCCTGGTAGGATTTACGATGTTTCAACTAAGTGACGAGGGAACATGTCCAAAATCCCAAAGCAAAACGTATGAATCTCAATCGCTGAGAGCGGTGTAAATCCTTGAAATCCGTTGAAGAATCTGCGGGATGTGGCTGATTGGTAGAGCCGCTGAGCTTTTCCAGAATTTATGTTTATATTACACTGAAGCGTGCTACCTGCCTTTCCAACTGACTGGGAGTGATGTCAATGCTGCAGTTGCTGCATGATCCCACGAGAGGTGTCTCTCAATTATAAATAAGTTTCACTTCATCTCTCATTTGTAATCAGTGGTAGTTCAGTGTCCAGTGACACGATTAACCTCATTTCTCAGACAAAATGATAGTTTTAAAGAGTTCTTATTCATTTTCCACGTTACCGCCAGTTTTGCAGACTGCCATGGTATACTATCCGATAATTGCATTTGTTGGAATCCCTGGTAAGTGATCGTCTTCAGTTATTGACTCTACAAATCAGAGAGAACAGCGTTGCTGCACTTACCTCGGACATTATCCTTTCAACGTGTTTAAATCTCGCCAATCAAAAAGCAGAAATCCAATTTGCTTCCTGGTCACTAACAGTTCCTGTGCCTTTTTTTTTTAGATTTCCCTTGAACTCAACGACAAATGTGATGGACAATTACTTGATTGTTTTAACGATTGCAAAGTGATTCAGATTTCTTTTTTTCAGGTCTCTTACTGATACACTGAATGATACTCAATTATTTCTGTAACCAATCTGTTCTCAGTGAAATCTTCTCTTCAACTAGTGGGAAGCTGTTTGTTTCTATCCCCAGCTTGCCCCTGTACAGCTAGACCAGGGAGAGCGGCACTGAGACACCCATTTAAACAATACTGTGTTCGCCTGGAAAATACTTTGGGCTTTGTTTTCATGTAGGGATCCGGTTTTACTTCTATCATCCGGATTTTACACAGAAAATTATCCAATTAATCAATCAGCTGCCGAGTTCTTATTCCTTTACACTTAGTCGTCACAGTTTCTGTTGGATTTCTAAACCATGTGCGTTGCTGATTCGAGTCAACATTAAAATTTCATGAACAGAAGAGCAGTGCAGGAGAGCCATGTGACTGTGAAAGTGAAGGATAGAAATGGCAAAATTAGGCAACCATGGATGGCAGGTGAAATTGTGAAACTAACTAAGGGGGAAAAAGAAGAATACTTAAGGCCTAGGCGACTGAAGACAAGCAAAGCTTTAGAAGAATGTTGGGAATATAGGACCAATCTGAAACGAGGAATTAAGATGGCTAGAAGGGGTCATGAAATATGTTTAGCAAACAGGGTTAAGGAAAATCGTTTGTAAGGAGCAAGAGGGAAGCAAGAGAAAGGGTTGGTTCACTCAAGAACAAAGGAAGAAAGTTACGTGTGGAGTCAGACCAAGTGGGTGAGATTCTTAACAAGTACTTTACATTAGTATTCAATGGGGAGAGGGACATGACGAATGTTGAGTTTAAGAATAGATATTTGATTACTCCAGTTCAAGGCAGCATGACGAGGGAAGGGGTGTTGGGTCGTCAAAAAGGCATGAAGATAGAATAGTCCCTAGGTCCGGATGGGATCTATCCCAGGTTACAGAAGGGAGCGAGAGACAAAATAGCTGGGGCCTTAACAGATATCTTTACAGCATCCTTGAACACGGGTGAGGGCCCGAAGATCTGGAGAATTGCTAATGTTGTCCCCTTGTTATAAAGAATAATAGGGATAATCCAGGAATTTAGACTGATGAGCCTGACGTCAGTGGTAGGGAATCTGCTGGAGAAGGTACAGTGGGATTGGATCTTTCCCATTTGGAGGAGAATGGGCTTTTCAGGGAAATGCAACATGGTTTTGGGCAGGGAAGGTCATGTCTTACTAACTTAATAGAATTCTTTGAGGAAGTGACAGAGTTGATTGATGAGATAAGGATTGTAGATGTCCTTACATGTACTTCAGGAAAGCGTTTAATAAGGTTCCCATGGTAGATGAAAGTGAGGACTGCAGATGCTGGAGATTAGAGTCGAGCGTGTGGTGCTGGAAAAGCACAGCAGGTCAGGCAGCATCTGAGGAGCAGGAAAATGGATGTTTCGGGGAAAATCACTTCATCTGGAAACCTTCCCATGGTATGCTGATGGAGAAAGTGAAATCACATGGGGTCCAGGGTGTACGAGCTAGATGGATAAAGAATTGACTGGGCAGCCAGCGACAGAGAGTAGTATTGGAAGGGAGTTTCTCAAAATTGAGCATTGTGATCAGTGCTGCTCCATAGGGATCCATGTTGGAACCATTGTTGCTTGTGATATATATAAACGAGCTGGAAAATGTATAAGTGGTATGATTAGCAAGTTTGCAGATGACAGTAAGATTGGTGGAGTGGCAGAGGAATGAGGTGTCAGAGAATACAAGAGAATACAGATAGATTGTAGAATTGGGCAGGAAAATGGCAGATGAAGTTTAGTCTGGGCAAATTCGAGCTGATTAATTTTGGAAGATCTGATTCAGGAGTGAATACAGTAAATGGAACAGTCCTCGGAAAAATTGATGTACACAGAAATCTGGGTGTTCAGAACCATTGTTCTGTGAAGGTGGCCACACATGTCAATAGAGTGGTCAAGAAGGGATACTCCATGCTTTCCTTCATTGGATGGGACAATGACTGCAACAGTTGGCAGGTATGTTACAGTTGTATTAGATTTTGGTTCGCGCACGTTTGAATACTGCGCACAGTTCATGTCACCACATTAACAACAAGATGTGGATGCTTTGGAGAGAGTGCAGAGGAGGTTCACTAGGCTGTTGCTTGATATGGAGGGCACTAGATATGAAGAAAGGTTGAGTAGATTAGGAATGTTTTCATTAGAAATAAGGAGATTGGGGGGGATCTGATTGAGGTCTACAACATCATGAGAGGTATAGACATAGTGGATAGCTTTTTTTCCCAGAGTGGGGGACTCAATTACGAGGGGTCACGAGTTCAAAGTGAGAGGGGAAAGTTTAGGGGCAATATCTGTGGGAAGTTCTTTATGCAGAGGGTGATGGGTGCCTGGAAGGCGTTGCCAGTGGAGGTGGTATGGGCCGGCATGTTAGCATCAATTAAGATGTATCTGGACAGATATATGAATGGGCATGGAGCAGAGAGACACATACCCTTCAAACATAGGTGACAGGTTTAGATTGTGGATCTGCATTGGTGCAGACTTGGAGGGCCAAAGGAACTGTTCTTGTGCTGTAATAACCTTTGTTCTTTGTTCATCTTTGGATGCATGTTTCCTTTGCAACAACTGCTTACCTATCATATATGACCTGGGATCATAATGCACTTATACAGTCTGACACTCAAAGAGTCCTGCAACACGGAGACAGGCACTTTGGCCCAAACACGTCCATGCCGCCAAAAATGTCGATCCACGTGAATCCCATTTCCCTACACTTGGTCCATATCTTTCTAAACCTTTTCTATCCAAGTATTTGCCCAAATGTTTCTAAATGTTGTTAATGTGCCTCGTATGCATACCATCCTTCTGTGTAAAAAAAAGTGGCCCCTCAGGTTCCCTATTATTTTTGCCCCTCTAACTTTAAACTGATGCCTTTTCATCCTCGAATCCCCAGCCCTGAAAAAAAAGGAGTGAGTGTATTCATCATCTCACAGCCTTACATGATATTATGCACTTTTTAATGAACCTGTCTCAGTCTCTTACGCTCTAAAGAAAAAAAGCCTAATTTTTCTAATCTCTGCCCAGATCTCAGGCCATTGAGTACGGGCAACATCCTTGCCAATTTCTTCTGCACAATTACCAGTTCAATTCCATCCTTCCTCTAGCAAGGTGACGATAATTGAACAAAATACTACAAGTGCAGCCTCACCAAGGTCCTGCATAACTGCAACAAAACTTCTCAATTTCTGTACTCAGTGCCCTGACTAATGAAGGTCAGTGTGCCAACATCCTTATTCGCTGCCCAGTCGACTTGTAACGACACATTCAAAGAACTGTGAACCTGCTGCATCACCATGTAAGGTTGGCAGATTTCCTTCCCTAAAGGATATTAGTGAACCAGACTTTTCTTTCTGACAACAGAGGGGCCCAGATTCGACTCCAGCTTTGGGAAACTGTGTGGCGTTTATACATTCTCCCCATGTCTGCGTGGATTTCCCCCAGATGCCCCGGTTTCCTCCCACAGTCCAAAGAAAGTGAGGTGAATTGGCTACGCTAAATTGCCTATAATGTTCACGGATGTATAGGTCAGGTGCATTAGTCAGGGGTAAATATGGCGTGATAGTGGAATAGGTCTGGGTGAGTTGTTCGGAGGGTCAGTGTGGGTTTTCAGGGCTGAAGAGCCTGTATCCACACAGTAGGGATACTATGGTTCAGTGAAATCTACGACTCCTCTGTTCCACTACACTCCTTAGGACCCTAAGGTTCACAATGGAATCCCTAACTTGATTTGACATTCCAAAACGCAAGACCTCGAACGTTTCTATATTGAGCCCAATTTACCATTTCTCGGCCCACTTCTCCAGCTGATCAAGGTCCTGCTGCAATTTCTGACAACTTTCTTAACTGTCCACGGTAACACCTACTTCTGTTTCATCTGAAAACTTACCAATCATGCGTTATACATGCTCATTTAAATCAATAATATAGATATCTCTTGTCATCGACTTCCTGCAAACCTTGGCCTTCACCCTCACAGTAACATATCGACCTTGAACTCTCGCTATCTCTCTTTGTAAAAAAAAATCCTACTTGTCCTTTTACCTGCAAACGGACTACTCTAATCAAGTCCTGCAAGCTCCTGTTCTAATTCCATCAAAGTTTGCCTGGCCCCAGTTTATAACTTGAACCTGTGGACCACTTTTGTTCCTCACCATAAGTACCTTAAATGTAATTTAAGTGCTCCCCCACTGTCACCTCAGTCACCCGTTATGCCCTATTCCACAAGAATGGGTCATTGAACTTGCCATGTATTTCCCTGTGGGCAGTGAACAATTCAATTTAGGACTTTATATATAAAGTTACACCTAAGTCCCAGAATTGATCATTTGTTACAGTGTCCTGACATCATGCGCAGGGTAATGTATTTATTTTCAGTAAACAATGCACACAGCAGATGGTGGAATTTTAATTAGTTAAAGAAATCTGGAATCAAGAGTCGACTGATGACCATGAAACCATTCTCAGTTGTCAGAAAAACCCATCTGGTTCACTAATGTCCTTTAGGGAAGAAAATCTGCCATCGTTACATTATCTGGCCTACATGTGACTCCAGAGCCACAGCAATATAGTTGAATCTCAACTGCCCTCTGAAATGGCCTAGGAAGCCACTCAGTTGTATCAATCACTAGAAAGTCACAACAAAGAAATGAAACCGGGTGGACCACCTGGCATCGAAGTTGGAACTGGAAAAGACAATGGCAAAAACACACACAGCCCCTATCCAGCATGCAAAAGCTCCCTTACCAACATCTGGAGGCTAGTGCCGAAATTGCGAGAGGTTTCTCACCGACTAGTCAAGCAACAGCCTGACATCGTCTTCTTACAGAATCATACCTTGGAGATTATACCCCAGACACCACTATCACCATCCCTGGATATGTCCTGTCCCACCATCAGAACAGATACAGCAGAGGTGATGGCACAGCAGTATACAGTCTGGACGGAATTGTTCTTGAAGTCCTTGACATCGACACCAGACCCCAAGCAGTCTCATGGCTTCTCGTTAAACATGGGCAAGCAAACCTCTCACTGGTTACCACGTACAGTCCTCCTTCAGTTGATGAATCAATACTCCTCCATGTTGAACAGCACTTGGAGGTAGCACTAAGGGTGGCAAGGACGCAAAATACACTCTGCTGGGGAATTTCAATGTCCACCACCAAGAGTGACTTGGCAGCAGCATTACTGATTGAGCTGGTCGGTTCCTAAATGATATAACTGCGCAAAGAGGTCTGTGGCAGGTGGTGAAGGAACCAAACAGAGGAAACAACATGTGTGACGTCATTCTTACTAACCTGCCGGCTGCAGAAGCATCTGTTCATGACAATGTAGGTAACACTGACCACCGCACTATCCTTGTGGGGCCGAAGACCCGCCTTCGCATTGAGAAAAACCTTCATCATAATGTGTGTCACTATCACCATGCTATATGGGACAGAGTATGAACCGAACTAGCAGCTCAAGAATGGGCATCCATGAGGTGCTGTGGGCCATCAACAGCAGCAGAACTGTACTCCAACACTATCCACAGCCTCTTGGTCTGGCATATCCCCCACTCAATAATTATCATCAAGTTAGGGGATCAACCATCGTTCAATAGAGAGTGCAGGAGGGTGTGCCAGGAACAGTATCAGGCATACCTGAAAATGAGGTGTCAACCTGGTGAAGCGACCAAACAGGGCTACTTGTGTGCCAAATGGCATAAACAGCAAGTGATAGACAGAGCTAAGCGATCCCACAAAGAACGGATCAGATCTGAGTTCTGCTGTTCTTCCACAACCAGTCGTGAATAGTGGTGGACAATTAAACAACTCAATGGGCGAGGAGGCTCCACAAATATCCCAATGCTCAATGATGGAGGAGCACAGCACATCTGTGCAAAAGATAAGTCTGATACATTCGCAACAATCTTCAGTCATAAGTGCCGAGGGGATGATCCATCTCGGGCTCCTCCAGTGGTCCCCAACATCAGATGCCATTCTCCAGCCAATTCGAATCACTCCACTTGATTTCAAGAAACAGCTGGAGACACGGATTAATGAAAAGGCAATAGGCCCTGATAATATTCCAGCCATAGTACTGAAGACATATATTTCAGAACTTGCCAGGATCTGAGCCAAGCTCTTCCAGTACAGTTACAACACGGGCATCATCCCTACAATGTGGAAAATTGCCTAGGTATGTCCTGTACACAAAAAGCAGGACATTTCCAACTTGGCCAATTACCGCCCAGTCAGTCTACTCTCCATTATCAGTAAAGCGGTGGAAGGGGTCATTAACAGTGCTATCTAACAGCAACTGCTCAGCAACAACTTGCTCATTGACGCCCAGTTTGGATTTCGCCAGGGTCACTCAGCTCCTGATCTCATCACAGCCTTGGTTAAGATATGTAAAAAAAGAGATGAATTCCAGAGGTGAGAATGACAACCCTTCACATCATGACCACATTTGACCAAGTATGGTACTAAGGAGCTCTGGCAAAACTGGAATCAAGAGATATCAGGGGTCAAACACTCCGCTGGTTAGAGTCATATCTGGCACAAAGGAAGATGGCTGTCCTTGTGGAGAGTCAGTTATTTCAGCCCCAGGACATCTCTGCAAGAGTTCGTCGGCGTAGTGTCTTAAGCCAACAATCTTCAGCTGCTTCATCAATGGACTTCTCTCTGTCATAAGGTCAGAAGTGGGGATGCTCGTCAATGATTGCACAGTGTTCAGCACCATTCGTGACTTCTCAGATAATGGAGCAGTCTGTGCTCAAGTGGAATACCATCTAGACAATATAAAAGCTAGGACTGACAAGTGGCAAGTAACATGCGCGCCACACAAATGCCAGACAATGACCATCAGAAATAAGAGACACTTTAACCACCGCCCCTTGACATTCAAGGGCATTATCATCACTAAATCCCCCACTGTCAACATCTTTGGGATTACCATTGACTGGAAACTCCACTGGACTCACCACATAAGCACAGTGGCTCAAGAGCAGGTCAGAGACTCGGGATACTGTGGCGTGTAACCCACCTCCTGACAGCTCATAGTCAATCCACTATCTTCAAGGCACAAGTCAGGAGTGTGATAGACTACTCCCCAAGGCCTGGATGGGGCAGCTCCAACAACACTCAAGAAGCTTGACACCTTCCACAACAAACAACCAGCTCGATTGGCACCACATCTACAAACATTCAATCCTTCCACCACCGGTGATCAGTAGCAGCAGTGTGTACTATCTACAAGATGCATTGCAGAAATTCACCAAAGATCCTTAGACAGCACCTTCCAAAGCAACGACCACTTCCATCCAGAGGGACAAGGGCAGCAGATATTTGGGAAGACCACCACCTGCAAATTCCCCTCAAAGCTACTCACCCTCATGACTTGGAAATACACCGCCGATCCTTCACAGTTTTTGTGTCAACATCCTGGAATTCCCTCCCTACTGGCGTTGTGGGTCAACCCACAGCAAATGGACTGCAGCGATTCAAGAATGCATCTCACTACCACCTTCTCAAGGGTATATAGGGATGGTATTTCAGTGCTGGCCCCAAGTTCCACAAATGAACTTAAAAATAAGGAAAAAGCACAGAAGAAGTCAGTATAATAAAAGGGGTCGACACTGTTCGCTACAGCAAATAGTACGAATCTAAATGGTCGTCCTGGGGCAGGATTCAGATCATCTGCTTCAGGCTAGAGAAGAAACTGCAGTCGGGTGTTAATAGCCCAGGCAAGCAACGCCGCAAACAAAGCATGACCATTGTTTTCTTCCAACCTGTGAATCTAACCTGATTACTGAAAGCTTTTATCCTCACCGGATATCTGTTATCCTTTCGCACTGCCAGATCCAAACCCAGCCATTTGGTCTCGTCCTTGTTGGTCATGCTTTCCATGTACAATGAGAAAGTGTGTTACTGGACCTGACTTTACTCAACAAAGCCGAGCAAAGTGGTTTAAGCATCAGTAAGGGAGCATTTTGCAAACAGTAACCATAACTTCATGAGATTGAAGATTGTTATGGAAAACGGTAAGCATGAGTTTGAAATCAAAGATATCAACTGGAAGAAGGTTGATTTTAATAAGGTTAGGAATAATTTGGCCATAGTGGACGAGGATTTACAGGAATGTCTATCTCAGAACAGTGAAATGCACTCAAGAAAGAAATATGGAGTGTATAGGGTTGTTACGTTCCAAAACAAAAAGCAAACGGCTGAGACCATCTGTGAACTCAGCACATTAAGGGATAATGAGCTTTGGATCAAGAGAAAATGGAAAGTATATGGTAGATACTTAGGGTTCAAAATAGCAGAAGCGCTGGTGGAGTACAGAAAGTGTTGATTTAACTTAAAAGGACATTAGTCATAAAAAGAATACCGACAGATAAAATAAGGGGAAATCTTAGCTGATTTACAAGTACTTTGTGGATAAAAAGGACAAGGAAGGAAAGAGTAAGTCTCATTAAGGTCTACATTGGTAAATTGTGTGTATATAAAGCATGTAGGTAGACATCAAAATGAATGCTTTGGGTCAGTATTCACACGTGAGAGGGACAATGTGGATATTGAAATCAAGGAGATGTTCTGTGACATAATAAAATAAATTAGCAAAGACAGAGAGAAGGGTTTGAGTCGTCTGACAGGTTTAAGAGTAAACCTTTAGGAGAGGATGCTCCAGGGGTGTTGACTGGGCCAATTCTTCATTGGACTCTGGACAATATTTCAGAATACAATTGTACATTGTTAAAGAAGAAAGTAGGAGACAAAGACGAAACTGCAGGCCAGGCAGATCTAACCTCAGTAGTGGAGAAAATATTGGAAGTAAATCTCAGGGAAAAAGTACTCTTCAGTTAGACACCCAAGGAATAATTATGAACAGTCAGCAACGCCCTGTTATAGGGTGGCCATGCCTGACCAACATGACTGATTTTTCGAAGATGTGACCAGGCCTGCAGATGAGGACAATGCTTTTGATGTCATATACTTTGATCACTGCGAGCTTTTTAATAAGGTCCCAGAGGGGAGACTGATAGCAATGGTAAGATCCCACGGCATCTAAGAAAATTTGGTAAATTGTGCCCATAGTTGATTGAATGGCAGGATGCAGAATGTAATGCTTATGGGGTGTTTTTTTTTCTTCTCTGACGTAAGTATAACGGAGGTCTGCCTAAGGGTACACAGTGGTCTCCGTTGATTTGTTGCTGTTTCTGTTCTATATAAGTGACTCAGAACGGTTGATCAGTCAGTTCACAGATGAAAAATGGCGAGTTGGTGAAAAGTGGGAAGGATGGGCTTAAACGGTAAGACCAGTTGGTCAGATTGGTTCAGCATTAGTAAATATAATTCAATCCAGAGAAATGTGAAGTGATGTACTTGGGCAGGACAAACAACGGAAGGGAATATCAGATGAATGAAGTGATCTTGAGAAGCATCGATGATCAGAGGAACTTCATTTGCACATGTCTACTAGTCCTTTAAGGGATCAGGAGCGGTGGATAACGTGGTTAAGAAGGTCTACTATGTATTTTCCTTTATAAGCCATGGCAGAGTATTGAAGATGAGGAAGGTTATATTAAAACTGTTTAAATCTCTGGGTGGGCCACACTTAGAGTATTTCATGCAGTTATGAAATTGACGTTACAGGAGGAATGTCACTGCAGTGGAGCAGGTGAAAAAGATTTTATCAGATGTTTCGTGGGCTGGAGAATTTCAGCTGTGGAGACATATTGGACTGGCTGGGGTTGGTTTGCATCGAGCAGATGAAATTAAGAGGGGGCATGATTGAAATGTATTAAGTCATGAAAGTACAATATGATAGACTGGAAGAAACATTTCCCCCGTTGGATGAATCATTGAGCAGGGAGGAAGGGACGGGGATGGATTAAAAGTAAGTCAAAATAGATTGGAGGAAATGTGAAGAATTTTTTTTTCAGCCAGAGGTGATTGGATACTGGAAACCAATCTCTTTAACAGTGTTAGAGGCAGAAGCCTTATAACAATTAAGAAATATTTGGGTGTGCACTTGTAATGTCAATGCATACAAGGCTATGGGCCAAGTGCTGGGAAATAGTATTTGCACATTTGGGTGATAGTTTTTGATCAGTCAGATGCAAATGCTATAGACCTCTGTGCTATAGACCTCTGTGACTCTAAAGCATAGTTTGTTGAGTTTTAATCTTGATATTTATTGTCAATTGAGTTAGTTTTTTTAAAATTTCGTTGATTTTTTTATTGTCTCTGTAATTTCTTTTTCACTCAATATCCTGATGTCCATTTGCTCCTCCAGAAAACTAACTCACAAATTTCCTGGCAGCTCCACTGGTTTACACCAAATATTTTAGATGCAATTGCAGGAAATTTAAAACGAAATCTATTTGGATTGTTTCATACCATCAACTGAAAAGCTTATTTTGACTCATTCAATAAACATGCAATGTATTGCAACTTGATATTACTGTCCCTTCACTTCTGCAATTCTAGTCACAGTATATTCAGATCCCACCAACAGACCCAGAACTAACCTTCACCTCAAACCAAAATATTGTGAAATTGATTCATTTCTTTACGAATCCGATGTGTGATTTCAGCTTGTTATTATTTTACAGCCAATGTGATAACCATTGTGATCCTCTCCAGGGCTAAATGTGGTCTGTCCAGATGTATCACTTGCTACTTGCTCGGAATGGCAACGGCAGATCTACTGACTGTTATCACTGATGTGGTATTTTTGAGGATTAATGATTATTATTTTCCAACTACATTCCTGTTACTCACCCCTGTTTGTTCTTTAAACTATTTCCTAGCTCGTGCAGCCACCGATATTTCTGTCTGGTTGACAGTTGCTTTCACTTTTGATCGTTTTATTACCATTCGCTGCCAGAGGCTAAGGGTCAGATATTGCACAGAGAGAACGGCAGCTGTGGTTATAGGAACTGTCTGTATATTCTTTTGTCTTAAAAACATTCCCTTCTACTTTGTATTTGAAGCATACTTTACAATTGACAACGTAGCCTGGGGATGCAATGTGAAAGTTGAATCTTATACTGTTACTGCCTGGCTAGCATTTAGCTGGATTGACCGCTCTTTAACGCCACTGCTCCCAGCATTTCTTATCTTGCTGCTTAATGCTCTGACTGTGGGAAAAATTTTAACAGCCAGTAGAAATCGCAGGAGGTTAAGAGGGAGTAAGAATGATGCGGATCACAATGATTCAGAAATGGAGAAGCGGAAGAAATCTATCATCTTACTCTTCAGTATATCTGGAAACTTCTTACTGTTGTGGATGATGTATGTGATATATTTCTTACTAATGCGAATTACAAACAATCATTATTCAACAAGTTACAATGACCCAATGTTGATTGCAGACTACATCAGCTTTATGCTCTTGCTTTTCAGTACTTGTACAAACACATGTATTTATGCAGTGACTCAGACCAAATTCAGAGAGGAGCTGAAGAATGGGGTGAAGTATCCACTTAGAATAATACTGACATTTTTGAAACGCTGGAAATAATCGACGGATCCTCAGCATTGAATCTGCACTGAATTCCAAATCCCATTCTGTTACCTCCGTGCAACCAGCCTGAATTCAATAGGCTCCATCTCAGCCACATTGAGTGGCAGACATAACATTGGTAATATCTGAGAATGTCTCTGTTTCCAACTGTATGAATCCGTATTCGTGTCCAGAACATTAGAAAAGGATTAGTAGTGGGGTTTTTTTTATTGGTGAGTGTCGAAAGTGGTTTCCACTAAACAGTACTCACAGGCGAACATTTATTGAATGTGCTAACAGGAAACTGGGAAGTGAGGTGATTTCTTGAGAGTAAACTTGATACATATCCTTTTACTGACATTGATTTGTAAAAAGTTAAAAATCACACAACACCAGGTTATAGTCCAACAGGCTTCCAATTAAACCTGTTGGACTATAACCTGGTGTTGTGTGATTTTTAACTTTGTACATCCCAGTCCTACACCGGCATCTCCGAATCTTGATTTGTAAAAGTCGTTAACCTGAATGGATTGTTCATTAAGATGTTTGACCAACAAATGTTTTTTTTTAACATAAAGTAAAGGACTATGATCATTTCGAGCCTAGTGACCTTTCTTCTGAACTCTGTTTTCACTACTCAGACGTTGCCAAATCTGCTCAGTTTCTTTTTCTTCATATTTTTCAAAATCAATTTTAATTTTATGTAAAATTGTTGCACTACGAGTTTGAAAAAAACGCTCTGAATTTCTGGAAATGTCGACAATTGACAAGGTGGGGTGACGCGATGGCTCAGTGTTAGCATTGCATTCTCATAGCACGAGGGATTCGGTTTCGAATCCAGCCTTGGGCCTGTCTGTGTGGAGTCTGCACATTCTCCCGTGTCTGCGTGGGCTTCCTCCCACAGTCCAAAGAAGTGCAGGTTCGGCCATGCTAAATTGTCCATAGTGTTCAAGGTAAATGTAGGGGGATGGGTTACTCTTCGGAGAGTCAGTGTCGACTGGTTGGGCCGACGGGCCTGATTCCACACTGTAGGGATTTTGTAGACTATTCTAATTGCTTGTGCAGGAACAGAGTTACATCTGTAAATGTTTGTAGCTACAGACTACAGGAAGTTATATCTCATGACACTTAAAGATTTCAATGATAGCAGCATTTAAATCATTTACAATAATTGTTAATTCTATTATAAGTACTCGCTATAAACTATTTATGCATTAAATTAGGTATGATTTATAATGTGAATGTATTTTGTAGATTGTTTAATTTTGAAAGATTTGTTTAGAATCATCTTCTTACTTTAAGTAAGAAATGTTAGAATATTACAATTCAATTCGGATCAAAGGCTTATTTATATTTATAACAATGAAATAGTAAATAATATGAAGTTTTGTTCTATGTACATTGGCAAGTATTTTCAAAATAAAAGTAATAATTACAAGAGTCAATTCATTGTTGCACTATCAAGATTAATTAGGAAGAAATTTAAAGAATGATTAGGCTAAATTAAAGAGTTCATCAGCTAATCAAAGAATGACAAGGCACATTAACTGGTCGAGAGTCATGTTCTTGAACTTTCCGTCGTGATTGAAAGACGTGTTTTGAGATGCACAGTTAACTGAAAAAGAAAGTGTTCAAAAGAAGGGGATCATTTTCAAGGTTCTACTGGTCAAGAAGTAGCACAAAAAAACCTCTTAGAATTACAATCTTACTTCTGTTTTGTTTTATCTTGTTCAATTAAACTGCAATAAGATCAAGACAGCAACTAATCAGAGTTATAATCCTTGTTTGATTTCAATTGAGAAAATTTGATTGTATGAGTATATGAAACTTACATAATTGAAATGAAGTAAATATTAGAACTTTAAAGTTCTATATTAAGAACGTAGAATATAAAATACTCTATTGTCTACGCTTTCTATTCGAATCTAATATCTGTGAATTACCTTTCTGCATAGTCTTATCTTATGGTTCAAAACGTCAACTCAACCTCAGAATTACAGGTGAACAGGACTGATTCCAGTTGAACAGCCACTCAAAATTATGCACGCAACTATGTCCTCTCCCACGCGAGGTGTAATGGGGTCACGTGATTAGGCACATGTCAAGCTCTCACTTTATCACATAAACTCCCAAGATAAGTGCCTGTGCAACGTTGCCGTGGCTTTAAGATGTGTTTTTTTGTCGAGGTTTCTTTGAGGGAGAGGGTGCGGAACAGGCTCCGAACAATCTAGAAGAAGACAAAACTTATGGGGCCTTTTTTTTATTTGTAACAATGGAAGCCGTCTGACTGATTGTGGCCAAGCTCTCACAAATCAAGGATTTTTAGTTGGCTTTCAGTGGTTGTTATTGTGGACTTGAGAAAGTGGAAGCTTTGCTTAGTTCCCTCCATTGCAGTCAAAGGCTGGGGGACATCTTCCTAGTCTATTTTCTGCATTTACCTTTTTGTCAAAGGGAGCAGTTAATTATTGATAGTTATTGTATTTAAATGTTCCAATGGAATAAAGTTACTCTGCAACAGTGGGGAGAACCAATTTTAATTAGTGATGGAGGTATTTGGAATAGCAGCTGATTGGAGAACTGGGGCAATAATGCGTTCATGGGTAGTCATAGAGTGTAATAGAACATGCAATATAGAACAATACAGCGCAGAACAGGCCTTCCGGCCCTCGATGTTGTGCCGACTTGTGAACTAACCCCCTACACTATCCTATCATCATCCATATGGTTATCCAAGGATTGATTAACTCTCACGAATATTGCTGAGTTAACTACATTGGCAGGAAGGATATTCCATGCCCTTACCATTCTCTGAGTAAAGAACCTGCCTCTGCTATCTGTCTTAAATCTATCAACACTCAATTTTAGCTATGTCCCCTCGCACAAGCTGACATTATCATCCTAGGAAACAGAATTTCACTGTCTACCCAATCTAATCCTCTGATTATCTTGCATGTCTCGATCAAATTCCCTCTTAGCCTTCTTCTTTCCAATGATAACAGACCCAGGTTCCTCAGCCTTTCCTCATAAGACCTTTCCTCCAAACCAGCCAACATCTCTTCTGCACCTTTTCCAATGCTTCCACATCCTTCCTGTAATGGGGCGACCAGAACTGTACACAATAAACCAAGTGCGGTTGCAACATGACATTATGGCTCTGGAACTCAATCCCTCTAACAATAGAACCTGACACACAGTATGCCTTCTTAACATCACTATCAACCTTGGTCACAACTTTCAGGGATCGATGTACATGGACTCCAAGATTCCTCTGTACACCCACACTACCGAGAATCTTTCCATTTACTTAGTATTCTGCCTTCCTGTTATTCTTCCCGAAATGAATCACCTCATATTTATCTGCACTGAACTCCATTCCCCACCTCTCTGCCCAATTCTGCAGTTTATCCAAGTTCCCCTCAAACCTGCAACATTCTTCTTCACTATTCACTACTCCGCCGACGTTAGTGTCATCTGCAAACTTACTAACCCATCTAGCTATGCCTGTGTCCAAGTCACTTGTAAAAATGACAAACAGCAATGGTTCCAAAACAGATTCTTGTGGCACACCACTAGTAATTGGACTCCAGGTTGAATATTTTCTATCAACCACCACTCGCTGCCAGAAAATCAGTTTCTAATCCAAACTGCTAAATCACCCTTAATCCCATGCCTCTGCATTTTCTCCAACAGCTTTACTGAAGTCCATGTACACCACATCAACTGCCCTACCCTCATCCACATGCTTAGTCACCATCTCAAAAAACTCAGAGGTTTGTGAGACATGACCTGCCCTTGACGAAACCATGTTGACTATCTCCAATCAAATTGTTGCTTGCTAGATGATTATAAGTCCTATCTCTCATAATCCTTTCCAGCTTTTCTCCTACAACAGACGTAAGGCTCACTAGTTTATAATTACCTGGGTCAACATTTGCAATCCTCCAGTCCTCTGGTACTAAACCTATAGGCAATGACGACTCAAAGATCAAAGCCAAATGCACCAACACCTCCTCCTAGCTTCCCAGAAAATCCTTAGTAAAATCCCATCTGACCCAGGGGACATGTCTATTTTCACTCCTTCTAGAATTGATAACACCTCTCATTACTAACCTCGATCCTTTATAATCTAATACCCCGTATCTCATTCTTCTCCTCTACAATATGCTCTTTTTTCCTGGGTGAAAACTGTTTGAAATAGTCGTTTAACACCTCTCCAATCACCACAGGGTCCATACACAACTTTCCACTTCTAACTTGAACCGGACCTAATCCAACCCTGGTCACCCTTTTATTCCACACATATCTATAGAAAGACTGTTCATGCCCTCTCTTTGCTCTTCTTAACTCTCTGCCTAATTCCTTCCTAGCTAATCTGTAACTCTTCATCACCTTATCTGAACCATGTAGCCTCGTCGTCACATAACCTTTCTTTTTCCGCTTAGCAAGAGATGCAATTTCTGTAGTAAACCACGATTCACTTACCTTATCACTTCCTCTTCCTCCCATCAAAAACACGCAATAGTTGTTCCTTCAACCAGCTCCACATTTCGATTGTCCACATCCCCTGCATTTTGCTACCCATTCTATGCATCCTAAGTCTTTCCTAAACGCATTATAATTGCCCTTCCCCCATCGATAACTCTTGCCCTGTAGCATGTACCTATTCCTTTCCATCGCTAAATTAAACATAACCGGTTTATGGTCACTTTTTCCAAAGTACTCTCCGACCATTAAATCAAACACCTGGCCTGGCTTATTATCAAACTTCAGATCCAGTGCATCCCCTGCATTTTGCTACCCCATTCTATGCATCCTAAGTCTTTCCTAAACGCATTATAATTGTCCTTCCCCCATCGATAACTCTTGCCCTGTGGCATGTACCTATTCCTTTCCATCGCTAAATTAAACATAACCAGTTTATGGTCACTTTTTCCAAAGTACTCTCCGACCATTAAATCAAACACCTGGCCTGGCTTATTATCAAACTTCAGATCCAGTGTGACCTCCCCTGTTGTTGGCCCTTCGATATACTGTGTCAGGAATTCCTTCTGCACGCATTCAACAAAACCTGATCCATCTGATGTACTAGAGTTATAGCATTTTCAGACAAAGTTGGGGAAGTTTAAGCCCCCATAATGGTCACCCTTTTCCTTTCACCCCTACCCAGAAACATTTTGCTGATCCTCTCCTCCACATCCCTGGAACTCTGCGGAGGCCTATAAAAAAACTCCCAGCAGTGTGACCTCTCTCTCCTGTTTCCAACCTCAGCCCATACTATCTCGGTCGATAAGTCCGCGTTGAAAGTTCTTTCAACCACTGTTATACTGTCCTTGACTAACAAGACCACACCTCCCCATCTTTTACTGCCTTCCCTGTTCTGAATGAAAGATCTAAATCCTGGAACCTGCAACATCCATTCCTGACCCTGGTCTATCCATGTCTCCGAAATGGCTACAACATCGAAGTTCTGGGTACCTAACCGTGCTGCAAGCTCACCTACCTTATTTTGGATACTTCTGGCGTTGAAGTAAACACACTTCAAACCAATTTGCTGTCTGCCAGCACATTCCTAAGACCGTGAAATCTTGTCCATGCCCTCCCTACTCTCATCCTCCTGTGCACTGGAACTACACCTCAGTAAAACACCTGCTGCATATTCCTCATCAAACCTCAGCATAAATAGGGTTAGCGAGAAAGCTACTCTGTACTCTTTCTTTCAAATAATGTCAAGTAAAACAACGCAGGGTATTCAATCCAATATAAAGCTCCCTCAACAACTTATTTTCAAATATCTAGCAGTACATCATCGATTAAATCAGGAGGAATGTTACTTTTATATCATCCATTTCAAACAATCCTAGAGAAGAGGCAACATGAATTTAATACTGGTTCAAGCTCCTCGTGCATTATCCTCCATATGTGTGACGTCTGTGCAATTTAAACAATTTGAACAAGTGAACAATTGCAAAAGAGATTAAGTTTAATGTGAATAAATTTAAGAGCATCCATTTTCTTTGCAAATTTGGAAAGGTAGACTATTGCCTGAATGGTGGCAGATTGTCAAGAGGTTTCTTTTACACTAGTTGATGAATGTAAATGTGCAGATGCAACAGGCGGTGAAGGAAACAAATGGTATGTTGGCCTTCGTTGTGAAAGGGTTCAAATATACGAGCAAGGATCTTTACTGCACATGCACAAAGACTTGGCGAGACCATATCTTGGGTTTATCTTTTGTTACCGTTTTGGATTTTTTATTTGAGGAAGAATGTCATAGCAAGGGCGGGAGTGCAGCAAATGTTTTCTGGACTGATGCCTTGACAGAGAGGATTGACATATGAAGACAATCTAGACCAGTGAGATTATACTCACGAGAATTTCAATGAATAAGGAACAATCTCATCGAAACCTGTTGCATTCTGGATCAGTCTGGATAAAGGCAACACGGATACTCCCGATGTCCAAGATGTCCACAACTAGTCTTCATAGGTAAAGGATGTGGATAGTTCATTTTGGATTGAGATGAGGAAAACTGTCTTCATTCAGAAAGTAGGGAGCCTGTCGAATTCGGTACCACAGAAAGTGCTTGAGTGAAAAACATTGAATGTTGTCAATGTTAAGATATAGTCCTTAGATCTAAAGAGATAAATGTGTAAGGAGAAATCATGAACAGAATATTGAGTTGCATGATCAGATTTAATCAAACTGAAAGAGGGAGCAGGTTCAAATGGATTAACTTTGCTTCGATTTTCTATGCATATATACAAAATTAATCACATGGGATATTCTTGATAATTCTCATTGACAAGAAAACTTATCGGTTTTATGATTGAATGGATGCTATTAGTATTGTGGAATTCAAATTGGCCTGCGATAGGCCCAACATGGTAGAATTGGCCTCTGTCTCTCCTGACCCTGCACACTGCAGATTTTAAATATGTTACCCAGATATTGCCAGGAAAAAAGTGATATATTTTACCCATTATAGGTTTGCAGAGAAAATTCTTTAAATGGTGTATTTATAAACAAAAAGTATTGATTTATAGTGAAAATAAGTTCGAAATTTGATTAGTGTAGTTAGAAAGATGGAAAGATGCATACCCATCATTCTAAATACATCTCACACAGACACACATACTGAGAAACACACGCACGCACAGAACACACACAGAGACACGCACATTCAAAGATGCCAGAAAACTGATTTTTCTCCAAATATTCAATTATTGAAGCAATAGATGAACATGTGTGTGGAATGCTCATATGGCTGTCAGCCAGAATTCTCCACATGGCGACTGCTCACTAGATGAGGACAGCAATCGCTGAGATTTTTGTAGGCTCAATTTTTTTAGATTAGATTAGATTAGATTTAGATTTTTAGATTTAGATTAGATTAGATTACAGTGTGGAAACAGGCCTTTCGGCCCAACAAGTCCACACCGACCCGCCAAAGCGAAACCCACCCATACCCCTACATTTACCCCTTACCTAACACTACGGGCAATTTAGTATGGCCAATTCACCTGACCCTGCACATCTTTGGACTGTGGGAGGAAACCGGAGCACCCGGAGGAAACCCACGCAGACACGGGGAGAATGTGCAAACTCCACACAGTCAGTCGCCTGAGGCGGGAATTGAACCCGGGTCTCTGGCGCTGTGAGGCAGCAGTGCTAACCACTGTGCCGCCGTGCCGCCCACAAGGAAATTTTTAAGGAAATATTGAGGCAAACCCAATCGAAATCTTCTCTCAAGAAAAACTTAATCATGGTTCCAGGTAGCACACACTGGACACACAACAAGGACGTTGCAGAAACTGGGGAACTGAGCGAGGAGCATCTTTCCTTCAGGAAGTTGAACGCAATCCCACTCAATTTCCTTCAAAATCCTGTTCAACAAGAAACATGCTGTCTGGCATTACGTTAATAAAGGCAGATGACTCCAGTAGCCCAGTACATCACATCAGTTGTGCGACACTTTGATGTTTACTCCAAACTTATGTGTTCTACCATCCCGTCAAATAGCTACCCGATGAATGAGCAGCGCTCCGACAGCTTGTCCTTCCAAATAAATTCATTGGACTATAATCTGGTCTTCTGTCATATGTAAATATATCGAGGAACCAGCTGGAGAGCAGGCCAACCTAGTCTGGGTATTGTTAAGAAGGGAGGATTAGGTATATGACCAGCTGAAAGTATGCATATGACAAGGAATTTCTTTGCAAAATGAGCTGGTCCAATTTTCAAAGTAGCCTTTCAGTGATCCAAATTGAAATCATGCAAAGCGTATGTACAGAACTTGAAATAAACCGATTGAAGAATCCATGATTCTTCAACATTCAAGTCCTCAAAACAAATTACGGAAGTCTTTATCATACCTGGCAATGTCTGGTTTGACTTAATAGAAGAGAATAACAAAACAAAAGGGTAGAAAAGTGCATTACAGATCATTGTAATTCATGCATTTTTTAATATGTAAAACCTTAAGATTTCTCAGGAATGTGACTTGAAAATGTTCTGGGATTTAAATATTAATGCAATGAAACCTGCAACCCATTCTTTATAATTAAATACTTAACAAAAATCTGGGTTTGTTCAATACATCACATCAGTTGTGCGACACTTTGCTGTTTACTCCAAACTTATGTGTTCTCCCATCCCGTCAAATAGCTACCCGATGAATGAGCAGCGCTCCGACAGCTTGTCCTTCCAAATAAATTTATTGGACTGTAATCTGGTCTTCTGTCATATGTAAATATATCGAGGAACCAACTGGAGAGCAGGCCAACCTAGTCTGGGTATTGTTAAGAAGGGAGGATTAGGTATATGACGATGCTGTTTCTTTAACAAGGTTAAGTTGCCCTTGGTTTTATTTTTCACGGCGGTTGTAAACGACATAGACTTGTAAAAGTCTAAGTTGAAGGATTTCGCGGCCAATTTGATCATAGCTAATAGATACTGCTCCAGGAAAAAGGCTTTTAATTTAAAAAAAAAACACACGTACAATGGAAGGGGAATGGCCAGTTCTCCCAGCTAAGCTTTACTTTGGTTTCATTTGCTTTTTTGGCCAATTTCGCTCTTCACTGAAAGCAGTCAGATAGTATTGAATCTGCTAGACCCAATGAGGCAGATCCATGTTGGTACTCCCTCCACGAAGTCTTTCATGTAAGACCCTATGTTTGATGGCAAGGAGTGTTTAAGAGGATTGTTGCAAGTGTTTGGAACAGCATCATTAATTGGGATGATTTGTTGGATTTCAGATGAGTTAAGTTATTCCAAACTCTCTTTCGTTTGTGTTTTATTTGGTAATCATACATCAAGTCTGTATGAAATGAAATTGAAAATGAAGCTGTGTGAGTTAGAGGCAAAAGACAATGAATTACGATTAAAAGCAGAGGAAAGAGAACAAGAACAAATCGCTTTATCAGAACAGAAGGAAGAGCGAGAAAAGGAGAGAGATGGAGTTTGAACTTCAGAACTGGCACTTAGAAAGGAATGTCAGCTTAAAAGGATGGGGAAGCCTGAAGGTAAGCTTCGTCAGGAAGAGAGTGAGATGATCCATCCCATGGTAGTCAAAGGCCTTGTGAGAAACTATTTCAGTATATTCAAGCATTGCCTAAATTTCATAGGAAATACGTGGAAGCCCTCTTCGTCTCATTTGGCTAAGCAAATGCGGTTGTTTGTGACCATGTAGATTTTATTGATCGAAACAAAATTGGCGGTCAAGATAGTGAGGTATTTGCATCACTATCGGGAAGGTATCTGGGGTGCATGAGGAGGTGAAGAAAGCCATCTGAAGTGCAAATGAGATTGTGACAGAAGTCTACAGTGAACGTTTCAAGAAAGTCAGGATGGACCCTGATCAAACCTATACTGAGTTTGAAATAATCAAGTAGTGTAATTTGTATAGGTGGATAATGGCTAATGATTATGAGTTGGTCCTTAAATCAAAGTTAGACTTCCATATTCAATTTCAGTTTGTGAGGGATAGAAATTGGGGAAATCAGAAATCCACACGTGGAAAGGAAAAGATAGATCTTTGTGAATATCATAAGGGTAACTTACCATAGAGTAAACGGAAACCCTTGAAGGAGACAGAGAAGATGAAAACCTCGTGTGTTTTCATTGCAGTAAAACATATCACATCGAATTATAATGTTGGTGCGTTAGGAAAGACACTAGGAGTCCAGATATAGGAAGACAGGATAAACCAGTGAGTTTTGTTGGAGTGGCAACTGAAAGCACATTGGAGGCTAAAAATACTGCACCAGAATGCACAAGCTGTTCGGAGGTTGGTTAAGAAGGAACTGACAGATCTTCTTAGACCATATACCTATGAAGGTAACGTTTACTAGCATAGTCAGGAGCAGCAAGTAGATGTTACAATAACAAGAGACATATGATCCTCTAAATCTGTGATGCTGGAAGATGAGAGGTATGAACTTCTGAAGGACTATTGCCATAAAAGATTCTAATATCAGGAATTTATGGTGAGACCAGAATCGCTCCGTTCAACAAAGTGAGGTTAGAGAATCCACTGAAGTGTAAAGAATTCGTGTGAGGAGTACAGGACAAGCTCTCACCTCCATGAATACAATTTGTCCTTGCGAACAATATCGCTGGGTCACAGGTAGGAGTGCTGCCCACCGTGGTTGAAAAGACAATAGAAATTCAAGCAACCGAACTATTGCAGGACACATATCCTGTGATTTTTCCTGACAGTGTGGTAATGATGTCGCAAAGTCACGAGTTGAAAGAGAAGAGAAACAGTACAGAAATGGAAGTTGAAGTGAAATTAGCAGAGATCGTGTTTGTTCAGATGGTTAACACAAACCAGGAGAAGATAAATGACAAAGCAGCCATCTTTAGCTCAGATACATTAACTGAGTTACAGCAGAAAGATGAAAATTTAAAGCAATTGTATCAAAAGGCATACAAGTAAAAAGAATCCAGATGTATCCCTAAATGTTATGATCTAAAAATGATGTCTTAATGAGGAAATGGAGACAATACACCATCGGGCAAATAAAAAACGGACATGTGTTCATCAAGTCATATTACAAGTGAGTTATAGAAAGGAGGTGTAGTATAGAGCGCACGAACTACCATTAGGTGATCATTTAAGCGTGAGAAAAACGCAAGCAAATATACAAAAACAGTTTTACTGCCCAGGACTGCGTTAGGATATGGTTGAATTTTGCCACCCATGTTATACATCTCAGGTAATTGGAAAATCACACGTCTTAATCAAACCTGCACCTTTAATATATATTAGTGCATTTGAGGTACCTTTTTACAAGATTCATGATTGACTGCGTAGGACTCTACCTAAAACAAAAAAAGGGAACCAGTGTTAGTTAACAATAATGGATGTGTGCACTAGAATTCAAGAGGCTGCCTTGTGATGTAATATCACAGCTAAAAGGATTGCAGAGGAATTCCTCAATTTTTTCACGAGATAGGAACTACCAACAGAGATATAATCCGATCAAGGATCAAGCATTACATCAACGTTGTTCCAGGAAGTTATGGATACCTTCGTATCACCTGCGAAACATCCAGAGTCGAAGGGCGCACTAGAAAGGTGGCAACAGACATCAAAGACCATGTTGACCAAATTTATAGTCAATTCTATCCAGATGGTTGTAATAAGGGAATTTAGTTTGTATTTTTTGCGATCAGAGATGGATCAAATGAATAGACTAAATGCAGTCCATTTGAATTCGGTTTTGGGCATGAAGTGAGAGAATCGCTAAAATCCATTAAGGAGACATTGGCAAGTCAGAACTCAGAGACCACATATTTGGATTATGTGTCAATTTTTCGGGAATGATTACGGAGAGCGTTTAGAAGTATCACAATAGACAATAAAACAGGAACAGACAAGATATCATGAACTCACAATATTGCTATCCGGGATAATGTCCGGTAATCGGTGAACCTTTAAAATCAAGGTTTTGTGGACCTTATCAAGTCGAAAGGGAATTGAATGAAGTGAACTATTGGATAAGGAATCCAGACACAAAGAAATCTCAGAATGTGTCATTTGATGTGCTCAAAATGTATTTTAACAAGGAGCCGAACCAGGAGAAGAAAGCATTATTGGTGACAACACAGAGGGAAGAATCAAGTTCAGACGATTCTGAATTGGACATTCCTCAAATTAAATAGGATAATGAGGAAGTTGTCAAGAATTGTAACAAATTATTCAGTTACCTTCCAGAGGAAAATCGAAATGAGCTGGATAATTATTACTGTCACATGAAGAGATCTGTGGAAAAAAGCTAAAAACTACTAATTCCATTATTGAATATGTAGATATAGGAGATGCTGTTCCGGTTAAGTAACATTCTTGTCGGCATAACCCTTTTAAAATTGTCACAGGTTCAAGAGGAGATTGAACACATGCTCCAAGATGACATAATCAAAGTGAGTTAAAGTAACTGGAACTCATCCAGAGTAATGGTGCCAAAACCAGACGCTATTCAACGGTTATGTGCTCGCGAGGTTTGCAAATATTTATAGCTCAGTTTGAGGTTCTACACGTAGGTTTGCTCACTGAGCTCAAATGTTATGAGTGGACTATCACAAAGTCAATGCCATTGCAAAGACATGCATATCTGATTCTGCATTTGGAAGACTGCATTGAAAAGGTGGCACAAATAACTTATATTTCTAAGTTGGTCTTGCTCAGAGGATATTTGTAGGTACTTTTTCTCAGAAAGAGCGAAGGCAATTTCAGCTTTTCAAACGCCGAATGGATTGCTTACAGATACTGCCCTCGGGCAAAGGCTTTTAATTTTTTGTTTTAAAATTGCACAATCAAAGGGAAGTGACCAGTTCTCTCCCCTCAGCTTTATTCTGGTTTCATTTAATTTTTGGACAGTCTGGTAATTCACTGAAAGCAGTCAGGCAATTTTGAAGCTGCTTTGAAGAGTCAAAGAAGAAGGTCCATGCTGGCAATGTCTCTCCGACTTCCCTCCGGTCAGACCCTGTGCTTGATTTACCCTTTGTGGCAAGGGGTATTTAGAGGGATTGTTGCAAGTATTTGAAACAGCCTCATCATGATGTTGGGATGATTTGCTGAGTTTTCAGCAAATTTATTCAGCATTTTCTTCTCTTTCGTTTGTGTTTCATTCGGTTATCTTACAAATACGTTCTGTTTTGTTTAAAACGACCTGATTTGACCACTTACATTCCTCCTGGAATATCCACGTTACACCTGCTTAACACAACCAGCAAACTTAGGGTCAGGAGCGATTTTCTTGAAATATTTTGAGGAGTGGTCTGACCTGATTCATAACAATTAGAAACCTTTTGGTGCGAGTTCCATTGGGGAAGGTTGACCATAATATGGTAGAATTTTTCATAAGATGGAGAGTGATGTAATTAAATGTCAACTGCTGTCCTATACCAAAAGAAAGCTAACTTCGATGGTATGAGACATGCATTGGCTAGAAAAAGCTGGTCACTTAAGAATTTGACGTTGGACACGCAATGGCAGACATTTAATGAACCCGTGGATAAACGTCAATAATTGTACATCCCTGACTGGCATTACTGTTAAATACTTAAGTTGGCACAACGATGGTTAACACGGGAAATCAGGAAGTGTGTTCAAGCCAAAACGAAGGCGCATGAATTGGCCAGAAAATCCAGCAAAACTATGGGTTGCAATATAATCGAAGTAGAGCAGAGGAGGACAATAGGTTTTATTTGAAAAGGGAGAAGAGAGTTTGAGAGTAAGCGTAAAGAAAACGTAAAAGCTAAATACAACATTTCTATAGCTAAATGAAAATTAAAAAAACCTGTGAAGCAGAATGTAGAATCATTATCTCCGAATCACGTGAATTTATAATGGATAACAAAAAGATTATAGGCTAGTTGAACAATTACTTTTGATATGTCTTCAGTAAGGAGGATACAAATAACATTCTGAAAATGCGAAGGAACAGAGGGTAAAGCATGACGGAGGAAATGGAGGAAATCATTGTTAGGAAAAGTTCGGGAAATTGATGGGATGAAACCCAATACATTCGTAGGGCCTGATGCTTTGTATCCCAAAATATTTCAGCAAGTGGCCGAATCAGTGATCATATTCCGGCATTCCATAGACTCTGGAACAATTAAAATGGACTGGAGGTTAACTAATGTAATCCCACAGTTTTACGAAAGTGGGAAGAGAGAAAACAGGGGATTATAGCTGGTTAGTCCGACACTGGTGATGGGGAAAATGTTACAATCAATGCTAAGGATATAATAATTGAACATTTGGAAAGCTGTGACAGAGGTCAGCATGGATTCTGTAAAGAGAAATCCTGCTTGTGAAAACACATCGTTTTTTTGATGCTGTGACCAGTAGACTAGACAGGGATGAATCAGTGAATGGTGCTTATCTGCACTTTCTCAGAGCTTTGACAAGGTCCATTACAAGAGATGAGTAAGAAAAATTAAAGTTGATGGCATTGAAGGTAATATATTGACATGGATAGATAACTGGTTGGCAGACAGCTGTTCACAATATACATCAACGATTTAGATGAAGAATTGACTACAATGTCTCCAAATTTGCAGACGACACAAAGCTGAGTGGCAGTGCATGCTGCGAGGGGAATGCTAAGAGGCTGCATGATGACTTGTGCAGGCTGGCTAAGTGGGCATACTTGGCAATTGCAATATAACGTGAATAAATGGGAGGTTATCACATTTGGAGGCAAGAGCATGAAGGTAGATTGTTATCTGAATAGTTAAAGTTTTGAAAAAGGTGGGGTACTACGAAACCTGGGTATCATGGTGGAACAGTTGCTGAGGGCTGGCGTGCAGGTGCAGCAGGCTTTGAGGAAAGCTGATGGAACACTGGTTTTCATAGCTAGGGAATTTGCTGCAGTTATGCAGGGTCTTCATGAGTCCATCCCTTGACTATTGTATGCAGATTCGGTCTCCTAATCTGAGGAATCGCATTCTTCCTACTGAGAATGTCCAGCAAAGCTTCACCAGACTTATTACTGGGATGGCAGGACTGGCACTTAAAGAAAGGCTGGATCTACTTAGCTTGTACTCACAGAATTTAGAAGAATGAGGTTAAACCCCAGAGTACATTTCCAACCCTGATTGGACTGGACAGGCCCAGTGTGGGGAAAAACAATGTCCCCAATATTGGAAAGTCCAGAACGATCCATCACAGCTAGTGGTAAGAGGTCAGCCATTCAGGACTGAGATATGTAAGAATTTCTTCACTCAGAGTGTTGTGAGCATGTGGAACTTTCTATTCCAAATGTGTTTGAGGACAATATATTCAAGAGGGGGCTTCACGTGTATCTTGTGGCTGAAGCAGTATTGGAGTATGGACAAAAAGTGGGAGTGAAACACTGAAATTGCATGATCAGCCATCATCATATTGAATGGGGGTGCAGCCCGAAAGGTTTACCCCTACATCTATTTTATATGAAAACAGAACGAGGGGTGCCAGTGCTGTTCCTCCCCCACACACCCCCACCATCCCAAACTGGCAGACATAAACCTGTTGTTCATGTCTGGCCATCACTGATGTCCCTACCTTAGAGATTTGTCTTCAGGACCCTTGGTCCCAGTGTCCTAGCCCTTCCTTACCTTCCTCTTTTCGCCAACAATCCTTTCTACAGTGATCCTATCTTCAGCAATGTAAACATCTAACTTTTTCTTTCTGTCCATGTTCCTTGACTTTGTGACCCTTCCTGCCACAGTTAGCATTTCAGAACTGCTTTTCCTCTCTTTTAACGCAGCTACTTTGATTGAGTTCCCGCGTTTTTTTCCCCGAATTTGCCTCAGCTCAGATGGTGTTTAAAATTTTGTTAAAATTATCTCCCCTCTAGGAGTTCCATGTTTATAATTTTCGTCAAATGGGGTTCCATGCTTTCTTTTGAAATTTTCACAAATGTGTCATCATCACGATTAGGATTTGGTAATTTCACACAGTCATTGTTGCCCCAAACTTCCAGTGTGCATAATCGCACACTTTTTCCTAGGATCCCGGAGTCATCAAGGTTATTTTAAGTCAATTAGCCTGTCTGCTACCTACTGTATCCTTGCAACTATTTTAAAACACTTGACGCCACCGATCAGCCATTTACAGAGGGAACCAAGACAGTCTTTGTTTCATTGGCGCAGGCATGTTCTGCTATTCACTTTTGGGCGTTTCGACCTTAGTAAGAATACATCCTTGATAGCTAGTAAGATTTTGTGCCTCAGCTAATTCACCTAATTTCACTGAATGAGGTCCATTTTCATCTCGTTTTAAAGCCGTGAGTTTATTCACCATCACTCAGAAGGAGTAAGTGGTTCAACTTTGGTTTCTGTCTCATGTCATTGTGGTCCCTGTGGTTTAAACAAGCTCTCGCTTGAATCTGCAATGGCATTATATTTGTTGCATTCCCAGTCTAACACGGTGGTGGGTCAGCCCACCCATTGCTATTCCTATGTCCATGCGCATCTGCTTCATCATATAACCCATTCCAGTGAACAAAATCGTCTGCACTGTTTTCCTACTCGAGCGGGCCACTCCATGGCTCCGCAACTATAATTAGTATCCAGCCCTTCAGCTTGAAGTCTGAACGTCTGAGAGCCACTACCTTTGCTTGCTCTCGTTTCTCAGTGGTCAAACTTATGTCGAAATCTGCCAGAATTACAGCTCGCTTCTCATGTTTATCTTTTCCTTGTCCCTTCCACCAAATTTCCCATCCTCATATCAGGGCGTCAGGATCATACCCCTGATGATCTTAATGATCATTTCTGATTACTATCCAGTACACTTCGTAACAACGAACGCTCTGGGCCCTATATTATTTTTCCTTTGCCCTTTGCTACGATCCATTGTGAACCATTTTCGGCTGCCATCGTCTTATGTCTCCCTTATTGAGCTTTTCCACCTCGATGTCCGCCTCTAGGGCCCAACCCCTCGCTGGTGTGAAAGGGCACCTACTTGAGCCCCATATTTCCTGATAAGCCAAGACTTTCAAATCGCCAGATAAGCAGTGGAGCAACGCTGACTAGGATCATTTGTCAGAAATCTACGAAATTCCAGAGCAGCACACGTACAATAATAGAATGTTATGGGACAGAACAGAGTCATTTGAACTATCCCAAATATCGAAAGTGCTGCCTAGCTAATTTCACACTTCAGCCATATTTCTGTAGTATTGAAATTCATCACTTTATATATATATGTGTATATAAAGTGATGAATTTCTATATATATATATATATGTATGTATATATATATATATACCTAGCTCTCTTTGGAAGACTTTTTTGGAATCCGCTTTCACCATTCTCCCAGGCAGCGCATTCTGCATTCTAGCAGCTCTCTGAGTGAAGAATTTTCTCTTCATCTGGCTGCCATTTTACATTTCTCTGCATTGAAATTCATTTGACAGCACCTTCCCTTTTGGTCAATTTGTTAATATTCTTCTAATCTATTTCAGCATCATGATTCACTCTCCTACGTCGCTTAGTATCACCTGTAAATTTAGAGATACTCCCTTCAACATCCAACTCCAAATAGTCTACATAAGTCAGTTAAAGTAAGGGTCCCAACTTCGATCCCTCAGCAACACTACATTCAGTTCGTCTCCAATCTTAGAAATGCCCGTCTCTAACCACTTTCTGTTTCCTATCTTTTAAATAACTTATAATCTATGCTGCCGGGAACACGTCAATCCCAAACATTTCTAACTGGTAAGCAACCTGCCATGTGACACCATTTATATGAATGTGATATTCCTGATGAAGAGCTTATACTCTGCTCCTCGAATGCTGCCTGACCGGCTGTGCGTTTCCAGCGCCACACTTTTTGACTCTGATCTCCAGCAGCTGCAGTCCTCACTTTCTCCCTACTTTGTCGTGAACTCATTTAATTTTGCATAACACGATGTGCTCTGGGCCATGCCATGTAGACTGTCTAGTATCAAATGCTTTTCTCCAAGGCCATCCCCATGCCTCCACGTCTTATCTTTAATTAATCAACAAACATCAAACAAATCATTGTTTGCAGCAAACTGCCCAGCTTTCAGGACAACAGCAGACAACCTTGTCACAGTAGAGGCTGCAAGATGTGCCGCAGTGTCGGCACAGATGCCATCGTTACACGTGGTGACACCTCCAACCATGTACGTGGCAGGTTCTCATTTGACTCGGCCAAAGATGTCTATCTCATACGCTGCAGGCAAGGATGCCCTTGAGGAATGCTACATTGGCGAGATTGAGCAGAAGCGACAGCAACAGATGAATGGACACAGCACAGCAGTGAACAGACAGGAGTTTTCCCTCCCAGTCGGAGAACACTTCAGCGGTCTGGGACATTCGATCTCAGATTTTCGGCTGACCATTCTCCAAGGCAGATTTCGGGACAGGCAACAACGCAAAGTGGCCGAGCAGAGGCTGATAGTCAAGTTGGGTACCCATGGGGATGGCCTCAACCGGGACCTTGGGTTCATGTCACACGACAGGTGAGCTCACTCCACTACACGCACAAACAGACCCACACACACAGACACACACACACACAAACACACACAAACACACACACAGATACACACAAACACACACACAGACACTCCTACGGACCCATACACTCTAACAGACCCTCTCAAATATACAAGCTCTCTCTCATACGCTCACATATACACTCCCATGCTCACACCCACGCTCGACCCTTCCACAGACTTATAGCATTTTACACTCTCACTCACCCACATGCACACAGACACTTAAGTTTGTGGGGAGAATTTGTGCTTGCTGAATTACATTTCATTTTGTTCAAAAACTGCAAGAATCCGTTTAAGAATCTGTAAATCCCTTTTTAGAAATAGAATCAGCCTGAACATTGGGGCATAGACAGCCTCACACAGAGCACCTCACACCTTCAATGTATTATCTGGGCCGACATTGCACTTATTGTTAATGTTCACTTGAGGATGTAACTTTAAAAATGTCCTGAGACTAACATATGAAAGAACTGAAACCAACATCGTCATTCTAAAAAACGGGAGACTTTGCAAACAATCCGGGTCATTTTCAATATGTAATTACAGTTTCCTCACACTGTAAGCTTTTGCTATAAATTCTGTGTCTTACGATTTTATACTCCACAACCACCTGATGAAGGAGCAATGCTCCGAAAGCTGCTGCTTAAACCTGTTAGACTACAACCTGGTGTTGTCTGATTTGTACACCCCAGTCCAACACCGGCACCTCCAAATCATAATTCTGGATGGAAGTAATTAGTCTGATAGGATTATGCTATTGGCATCCCAGCTGCCACCGAAGCACTGAAGAACAAATATGTAAGCAGATTATGTAACTACAATAGGGTTGTCATAGTGGGTGACTTTAACTTCCCCAGTATTGACTGAAACTCTCTGACAGCAGGAGGTTTAAATGGGGCAGAATTGTTTCAGTGCATCCAAGAAGGATTCTTGAACGAGTTTGTGAGTAGACCAACGACAGGAGGGGACATATTGGCTCTGTTACTGGCTGATGAGTCTGGAAAGGTGATAGTGGGATAGCATTTTGGAAACAGCGATCATATTCCATTAAATTTTCAGACAGCAATGCATTAAGCAAAGTCAGTATGTTGCTGGAAGTTACTCAATTAGAGGATGCAATTACATTCACATTCTGCAGGAGTTAGGAAGTGTTAGTTGGGAATCATTGTTATTGTCCTCTGTAACATGTTGGAATTGTTTTAACATCAGAGTTCAGGGCTGGCACGTTCCAGTAAGGGGGAAGTACAAGGAAAGCAATGTAAAGGAGCCTTGTGTAACGAAGGATGTTGCGAATTTAGTCAAAAGGAGAAAATAATTATATGTAAGGTTTAGAAAACTAAAATCGGATAGGTCAATGAGGAATATAACCAAAGCAGGAAAGTATCTAAACATGGAATTCGGAGAGCAAGAGGAGCCATGAAATTACCATGGAAAGTAGAGTTAAAGAGCATCCCAAGGCTTCCTGCCATACGGTAAGAACAACATGATAACTGGGAAGAATGTAGGATGTTCATGGATAAAGGAGGAAGTTGTGTGTGGAGACAAAGGAAGTGGGAGAGATCCGAAATGAATACTTTAGCGTCACTATTCAACCTGGAGAAGAATATGCAGGATACTGAGATTTGTGCAGGCACGCTGATCTCCTAAGGAATTTTGACATCGAGAAAGAAGTGGTGTTGGTTTCTCTTCAGGAGCCATAACAGGAAAATTCACTTGGGGTTGATGGTAGAGAGACCAGGTTATTGAGAGAAGCAAGAAAGCAGATTTCTGGGGCAGTAACCAAGATCTTTGGGTCCTGGCTAGCCACAAGACAGTGAATCGCACTGTTGAATAATTAATGTTGGTCCACTGTTCAAGAAGGGTAATATGGATAATCCAGGAACCTATAGACCAGTGAGTCTAACATCAGTGGTTGCAAGCTATTGAACAGAATTCTTTGGGATAGGATTTACACGCATTTAGAAAAGCATGGCCGATTTTGGGACTGTCAGCGTAGCATTGTGCGAGCAGGTCATGCATCACTAACTTGATTTAAATTTTCGAGAAAGTGATGAAGTTGGTCGATGAGGTTGTCTACATGGATTTTAGAAAGGCTTTTGAAAATGTCCCTCATGGTAGGCTCATCCAGAAGCTTAAGATGCATTGGATCCACGGTGACTTGGCCACTTGAATTAAGAATTTGCTTAAGCATAGAAGGCAGAGGTTAGTGGTGGAAGGGTGTTTTTCAGGCTGGCGGTCTGAAACTAGTGGTTTTCCACAACTATCCGGACAGGGACGTCTACTGTTTATGATTATATATAAATAAAGTGGATAAAAATGCAGATAGGTGCATTCGTAAGTTTGCAGATATCTCTAAGATCAATTGATTGGGGATAGTGTAGAAGGTTGTCAAAAGATACAGCAGGATATAAATCAATTGAACATATGGACAGAGAAATCTAAGGTGGAGTTCAATTAGGGTACGTGCGTGGTGCTACACTATGGGAGATCAAATGTTAAGGAAACATACACTACTAAGTGTAGGACCCTGAATACCATTGATATAAAGAGAGATCTTGGGATTCAAATTCATAGTTCCATGAATGTGGTACCACATGTCGATCGAGTGTGGTGCTGGAAAAGCACAGTCGGTCACGCAGCATGGAGAAGCAGGAGAGTGGATATTTCGACCATAAGCTGTTCATCAGGAACGAGCGGGTGGTCTAAGGGAGCTGGGAGTTAGATGGGAGGGATGTGGCTAGGAAGAATGTAGCTGGGAATGCAATAGGCGGATGAAGGTGTTGGTGAATGAGATTGGTTAGAGAGGAGGGTGGACCAGATAGATGGGAAGAAGATGGACAGGGAGGACATAATAAGAGGGGGGTGCTGAGTTGGAAGATTGGATCTGGGGTAAGGTGGGAGAATGGGGAATGAGCAAACTGGTGAAAACAAATCATTGATCCCGTGTATTTGAAGGGTCCCAAGGTGAAAGATAAGACATTCTTCATCCAGGTGTTGGAGGCTACAGTTTGGCGGTGGAGGAGGCCCAGGAATTGCATATGCTTGACGGACTGTTTGGAGGGGGGGGAGGGTGTTGTTTCCTGCATGTCTCCCAGAGATGTTCTCTGAAACTTTCTGGAAGTTGGTGTCCTAGCTCCCCAGTATAGAGGAGGTCATACCGAGGAAAGCGGACACAGTAGATGACGTGTGTGGAAGTACAGGCAAATCTCTGTGGAATGTGAAGTATCCCATGGGGAATTGGGCGGAAGTGGTGAGGAGGAGTTTGGGCGCAGGTTTGCACTTCTTGCGGTGTCAGGTGAATGTTTCAGGAGTGGAGGTTGGGTTGGTGGGGACGGGGAACTCACAAGTGAGGAAATGGTCTTTTCGGGAGCCATTTTAGGTGGGAGGAAAATATATTCCTAGTGATGGGGTCTGCTTTTAGGTGGCATAAATGGCGGAGGATGATGCAATGCATCCAAAGGTTGGTGCGTTGGAAGGTGAGGACCAGGGTTTTCTGTGTTTGTTGCGATTGGAGGGGTGGAGTTCAAGGGAAGAGGCCCAGAAGGGGTGCAGATGCGCTTGAGGACATCGATGACCACGTGGGAGGGGCAATTGCGGTCTTCAAAGGAGCCCATCTGAGAGGTTCTATGGTGGAATTGGTCTTCCTGGGTGTGGTGGAGGCAGAGCAGTTGGGAATAAAAGACCGTATTTTTACAGATAGCAGGCTGAGAGTGAGTGTGCTTGAAGGAGGTGTTGGTGTTGAGTCAGTCTACGGAAACGGAAATGAAGAGGTCCAGGAAGGAGACGGAGGTATCCTAGATGGTCCATGTGAACTTGAGGTCGAGGTGGAAGGTTTTCGTGAAGTTTATGAGCTGTTCAACATGAGAGAATATGAGGTGGCACCGATATAGTTATCGATGTACCGAAGTAAAAGGTGGGGAATGGTGCTTTGCGAAGTTGCAGAAGATGTACCATGTGCCTGAAGAAGAGGCAGGCATAGCTGGAGCC
>NC_057746.1:5380992-5398463 GCF_004010195.1 Chiloscyllium plagiosum | reverse complement strand
TCCTCCACTCCTGGTACATTGCCCTGCCACCGCAAGAAGTGCAAAACCTGTGCCAACACCTCCCCCTTACTTCTGTCCGAAGCCCCAAAGGATCCTTCCACAATCGATGGCTGTTTATCTGTTTTTCCACACACATCTA
The DNA here is from genome assembly GCF_004010195.1 of Chiloscyllium plagiosum. Taxonomy (NCBI): domain Eukaryota; kingdom Metazoa; phylum Chordata; class Chondrichthyes; order Orectolobiformes; family Hemiscylliidae; genus Chiloscyllium; species Chiloscyllium plagiosum. Next base: position 5,398,324 of record NC_057746.1, on the reverse strand, counting down.
CTGTGTCCATTGCCCTTGCTGTGGTCTGCTGTACATTGTGGAGACAGGACGCCAAATTGCCAAACGCATCAGACAACATCACTGGAATGCACGCACTAAACAACCTCACTGCCCCGTGGCCGAAAGTTTTAACTCCCTCTCCCACTCCACCAAGGACATACAAGTCCTGGGCTTCCTCCACTGTCAGATTATAGCCACGCAATACCTGGAGAAAGAACGACTTAGCTTCCAACTTGTTATCCTCCAACCAAACAGGATCAATGTGATTTCACCAGTTTTCTTATTTCCCCTCCCTCCACTTTATCAAGAATCCAACCTCCCAACACGGCAGTGCCCTCTTCAATCTGCCCATCTTCTTTCCCAACAATCCAATCCGCCCTCCTCTCTAACCTATCACCTTCATCCACACCTTCATCTACCTATCGCAAACCCAGCTATCTTCCCCGAGCCCCAGCCCTTCCCAGTTATCCTCCCTTGCGCCAACCCCTCATTCCTGATGAAAAGATAATGCTCAAAACGTCGGCTCTCCTGCTCCGTGAACCTGCCTGACCGGATATGCTTTTCAAGTACCACACTCTTCGATTCTGATCACCAGCATATGCAGTCGTCACTTTCGCCCAATAGTAGATAGGGTGGTAAAGAAAGCATATGGCCTGCTTGCCTTTATTGCTCTGGGAATATAGTGCAAGATTCCGGAAGTCATGTTGAAGCTTTATGAGACTTTCGTTAGGCCACACTTAGAGTGTTGCATTTTGTTCTTGAAGGTCTTGGAGAGGTTGCTAAGTAGGTTTACCAGGGTGATGCCTGGATCCGAGGGTATGAGCTAAAAGCAGAGGTGAGAAAAACCCAGGTTGTTTCCTATGCAGCGACGGAGGCTGTGGAGAGGCTTGAAAGAAATATATAAAATTAAGTGACGAATAAATAGTGTTTACTGTCAGATTTTTTGTTTCCCACTGTAGAAATATCGAATACCTCATTTAAGGTGAGCGAGGGAAAGTTCAAAAGAGTTTTTTTTCAGGAAGAATAGTAGGAATTACCAAGGCGTTGCCAGGTTTTTTTGATGGAGGCAGTTAACGATAGCAGCATTTAAGGTATTTTTAGATCAACACATGCACATGCTGGGACTGAGAGAAATGGACCAACGAGAGGCAAAATGGATTAGTTTGATTTGACGTTATGTTCTGCACAACATCATGAGCTGAGGGGCCCATTCTTGCGCTATACTGTTCCATATTCAATGTTCTATGGATCATTGTCATCATCTCCGAATTTGATAAAGATGGAAAGAAAATATCCTTTTAATACTTTCCTTGCTTCAATGAGCAGCCTAAAAGGTTTATTCCTTATGGGACTTAATCCACCTTTCACAAATCCTTTGCTCTAAATATGCTTGAGAAACACTTTGCTCTTTGTTAAAGTGGAGCCTGCAGTGCTTCCCTCATGCTTCCACTTCGCCTTCCTAATTTTGGCCAGAGCTTTCCTAATGCTGGTTTTAGCGTCTCTCGTTCAGCTTAAACCCGAGGTCACAACAAAATATTCCAGTCGATATCATCGTCTTCACCACCTTCTGAGCAGATCATGGCACTTGGTGCCTCTCATACTGCCAATACCATCCAGTACTTTGGCTTTAAGCCCTCAGTTTCAGTATTCTTTCTGATTACTCTTGCTACGTTTATTCCAGTATGTGTTATATGCCGCCTTTATTTCCTTATTTTCTGATGAACACCCTTAGTTATTCAGGGTAATCTAGTTTTGTATACCCTGCATTTATTTCTCGTGGGTATGTACAGAGGGTGTATCCTACTCATCTCCCTTTCGAAGTTCTCCTGTTTTTCATTCACTGTTTTATCCACTAAAATGTGCTTCCAATTAACGTGTTCCAGTTTAAATCTTTCACTGCTAAGTTCTGTCCTTTTCCAATCTGGGAACGTAACCATTTTTGATTATTATCCTTTTCCACAATATTATTGAATTTTGACATGTTATGATTGTTAGTTCCCAAACACTCCCCCGCTCTGACGTTCTCAACTTGGCCTGCCTCATTTCCTAGGACCCTACCCAATACAAACCCATCTGTGTTAGGACTGTATCTTTTTCTGAGTTTATCCTTACGTAATTGAAATCACCAACTATCGCATCACTACTGCATAATTTCTGCACAAATGCTGTATAATCTGTCTGTTTTACGTTCCACTATTTGCAATTCTTTGATGAACAATCAACAAAGTCACTGCTCTATTCTTGTTTCTCATCTCCAACCATGCACATTCTAATTCAGCGTCTGCTTCTTCAAATGAGATGATCTTAACAAAGACCGCTACATGTTTTCCCTTTAAGCGCCCTGTTCCTATTAAATCATTATAGCCCGGGACGTTTCTGTCAATGCTTGCATGTCAGATCACCTTACGAGGATTTTTTTAAAAATTTCCAGTTACTCAGTTCACACTAATGCATGTATTTAGAATCATAGAATCTCTGCAGTGCGCAAATAGGCCATTTAGCCTAAAAGGTCCACACCAACCTTCCAAAGAGTATCCCACCCAGACCCATTCCCTAGCCCTATTTCTCTACATTTTCCCCTTACGAATTCCCCTAACCTACACATCCCTGAACACTCTGGGCCATTTCGTGCCGCGAATTTGCCTAATCTGCACACCTTTGGACTGTGGGAGGAAACCGGAGCACACAGGAGGGTATGCATGCAAATCAGCCCTGCCCTTACCTCTTCCTTGCTTATTGCAAAACGATCAGTCATAGAATCCCCACATTGTAGAAGCAGGCCATTCGACCCATCGAGTCCACGCCAACCCTCCGGGAGCATCCACCCAGATCCATCAAATCCCTATTACCTTGCATTTCCCATAAGTCATTCATCTAACTTGCATATCGATGGGCGCAACACGAAAATTTAGCAGACCAATTCATGTACCTGCACACCTTTTTTATTGTTGGAGAAAACCGGAGCCTCTGAAGGAAACCCATGGAGACACAGTGAGAATGTGAAAACTCCACACAGACAGTCGCCTGAAGCTGGAATCGAACATCAGTGTGGGGGAGTGTTTGGGAACTAACAATCATAACATGTTAAAATTCAATAATATTGTGGAAAAGGATAATAGTCAGTATATGGTTCCTGGTACTGTGAAGCAGCAGCCCGTTGTTCACTGTCAACACTGAAGTCTTCGTTCATTTCCTTTTCCCTACTCACCTTCTTTTCCATATTGCCCCCTCTAGCACTTCCAAAGCTAGATCACTTTTCAACTCACATCCAGCCGAACGAGTTGAAATCTACCGACAATACGCCATTTTCTCTCTCAGACAAGAAATGTGTTCCTTCTCTGCTCAAGTGAAGCCCATCGTTTCTGATCAGTTTTCTCCTTTCCCAAAATTGATCTAAATTGCCGCAAGAATCTAAACCCCTCCTTTCTACACCATCCCTCAGCCAAGCATTTAACTCGTTCGTCTCGGTTGGCCTAAGGCCTGAAGCTTGTGGCAGAGGTAATGTTTCTGAGATTATGACCTACATTTCAGTCGACATCCGAACTCGCCAATCCCACCCTGCAGACCTCCAAGCTGTCTTTGCCTATGTTGTTGATTCGCATGTGAACCACCAACATTAGTTGTTCAGCTCCCTTCCCAGAAGTTTATCCAGTCGTTCCATTACGCCTTGCATCCGGGAACAGCAAACCATGTGGGACTCATGATCTCAGCTACAAACTAGACTATCAATCCTTCCAACTAACTAGTCAACCACTACTTCTACGCTTACTAATCTGTACACAAGCCTCTCTCTTTCCTCAAAGTGACCGTAGTCACAATGATATTGTAATTTCGCACAAATCCTGCAACATGGATTCAGTTGAGTAGTTCCATGAATATGCATCTGGAATTTCATACTTGTAGATTAGATTTTTTTAGATTATTTACAGTGTCCAACTAGTCCACACCGACCCTCCGAAGGGCAACCACCCAGACCCATTCCCCCCTTCACCCCTTCACCTAACACTAGTGGCAAATTAGCAATTAACCTAATTTGCACATCTTTGGACTGTAGGATGGAACCGGAACACCCGGAGGAAACCCCGCAGACACGGGGAGAATGTGCAAACTCCACACTGACAGTTGCCTGAGGCGGGAATTGAACCCGGGTCTCTAGCGTTGTGAGGCAGCACTGCTAACCATCATGCCGCCTAGTAAGAAAGAGATAAGCAGTCCTGGTTTCCTTGACATGCTGTCTCTTTCGTTTCTGCAAATTGTAAGCCATCTCTACACCTCTCCATGCCAAGCTAGCATGATGTGACCACGCTCTCATACAACTGACGTAGAAAGCTCTATCCTTGTATGGTGGAGATTGAGGACAGTCACTGGTCCAACCACTACGTGCTGCTCAAGAACTGCGAACCAATGGGCATTTCATGCAAGTCTGACTGTCTTGGATGTCTTGTGAATCCAAACCTACCTTCATTTTACATGCCTCACATTATGTGGTCCCTGCCATTGCTGCTGGTAACATGTTACATGCTTCTGAGGTTCTGTTGTTTCTAAACTGGTCAGCACTCTTTGACACGCAATGTTTCGTAATCTCCTTCTTAATCGTGGTGACTGAGCCAACTTCGCCGAGAATCCTCCTCCATTGCTTCTCGACAATGCCCCTTTTTTGTTCAGGAGGGAAGGTAGAGGCAGAAAAGCGTGTTCTAACTCTAATTGCGAACTATTAAACTGTCACCTCAACAAAATCATTCACCAATCAACACTACCTCTTCTGAGTGCTTAAACCTCCTGAAATCCTGGTAATAAACTGCCTGACCCGGCATGCATTTTCACCAAGCCCTGCCACACTGCCCAACTGACAATACTGTATTGCTTCCAGAAACAGCCATAACGCCAACATAATGCACTGAAAGAGAATACGCCAACCTCCACCACCAGAGCCAATGCACATCTCACCAGATGCAACAAGCCCCTCCCAAAGCCCTCCACCTACAACAGAACCCCACTTCCACTACTGCCTATCCTAATACTTCTCGTTACTTCACGTTTTGACAGTCCCGACTCCATGCCTGTCCCAACAATTCTTATGCTCACCAGACGCAATGTAGTCTCGCTGCCAGAGGATGCATTTGCTTTCCGGACCCCAGCCTAAGAATTCTACCACTTAAATAGTACACTACGAACTAACACCCGACCTACATGGCACACTGGCATACTATGTACATAACAACGTTAAGTAGCACGCTAACATTTGGCAGTCACCTGGCTCCCTAGCCTGCCAACCAAGTGCCAAGCCAAGCACCATCTTCTATGCTTAGCCTTGCACAGGATATGTAACGGTGAATAGACATAGTACACATAGAAATCACAGAATGCCGCTTTGAATGCCTTTAACAGAGCTCCACAGTTTTGCTTCCACAAAATATGCTGCTGTTGAGGAAACTTTTTGGATTTTGGGTACTCTCTGTAATTCTAAAGGAACCAGTCAGTGAAGCAGAGTTCAGTCCCACTAGGAAGATATAAGAATTGCGTGACAATCTGACTGTGATCGCTGGAACTCAGAATATCTGGTACTAAGAATGCTCCCAGTATTCTGAAGTGCAAAGAACCATTGGAGCAGTGCAGACTGGAGCTATGCAGAGGTCCAAAAGTAGTAGAATCTGTGGGAAGTGCCAGGAAATTTAAGATTTCAATTTCAGCAAATTTCCACATCTGGAACTCTCTGAAACAAATCATGAAGTTTGAATAATTCCGGCGGTTCTGATTCAGTTAAGCTAAAAGTTATTGTGCTTCTTCCTGTTCAACAACACCTTGGATATCTTATGTTGCAACCCTTCTGCTAAGTGAACCAAAGAGACAGAAAAGCTCACCTTGCCTCACAATCTGTTGACGTATGATTGACAGAGAACTACCCAAATTCCACTATTTAACAAAAGAAATTTCCTTTTATTCTTTAACTCTAAAGGTGAACTTTGAGCAACAACTTTTACACTCTAAGCCTCCTTTCTCTTCAAGGTTTGGCATCTACCTCCCACACAAGAACAATATACGATCCATTAAATGTCCTATTAAATTTACAGCAATCCAATTTCTAAAACCAGACAGTGGCTGTTGTTTCCGATGATGATCTTCTCCTGTCTATACATCTCACTGTGTCGTCTCTGGTCTTTTGTTGTAAAGATATTTCAGACAAAAAAAGGTACCGTTGACAGAGAGTGTGGGGAGTATCAGCTTTTCAAATGTCAGATGGTGCTCTTTCTGGATAACTGTCCAAATATGCCTGCTTTTTGTACTCCAAACATTGGGCCATCACATTGGTTTGATGTTGTCGAATCAGTAAAATTCAATCGGTGCATAACCAAACTGATTGGTTACATTCGAACTGCTGTGAAAACAATTGAGGTATCTAGTTTACAGGCAAAAGTGGCATGTTAAGGTTACATTTTTCAATTCTCCAGTACATTGTGTCCGCGCCAGTCAGTCACGTGACAGGTGCTTGCCAGCTTCACTCTCTCTAAAATATACAGTTCACATCATCAACTTTATAACACCTCCCCCGAAGAAAAAATGAACCATCATAATGAAAAGATGGCATTTTTTCAAATTCTTAACCCCATTTACATGAAACACACAAGACATTAATCTAAGTTCAACTTGGCAAAGACACATTTATAACATTTGGTATCTATTCAATCTTAACATGTTGTAAGGCCAGTACGGAACTCATCGATTCCTTTTCAGTTGTAGAGAATTATCTCTGGTGGGTGTTGTGTTTCTATGAAAAGTAACTGACTGGCAGTTCAAACCCATCATCATCTTCCTGCAGAAGTTTAGATCAGAGTGGTGCTGGAAAAGCACAGCAGGTCAGGCAGCATCTGAGGAGAAGGAAAACCGACTTTTCGGGCAAAAGCCCCTCATCAGGATATCGCTAACATCAATTGCAACTTTGAAGGGCTTCAAAACGTTTAGTGTAGCTAAAACTGGTGCGAAGGTCAATACTGCTTCGAAATTGTGAACTACCTCCTGGTATTGTTGTGTCCACCTAAATATTGTGTTCTTCTTCAGAAAATCTGTTAACAGTGCCGTGACACTGCTGAAGTTTGCAAAAAATGTCCGGTAGAATCCATTTAGTCTCAAATATCAAAGCACCTCTTTCTTCGAGGTTAATTGTGGAAATTCCTTGATGGTCTAGGTTTTGCATTCCTTAGGGTCAAACTTTCATGACCAATGTTATGTCGCAAGAATATCGTTTCTGCTTTCGCAAATTCTGTTTTCTTTCAGTTTATTATCAGTTTTGCCAGACCGCCTCAACACGTTTCAAGAAAGTGGCCCAGACCTTAACTTTGGCGTTTGTTTGAAGCAGGTGTACAGCAGATATTCCAGGAGTGATGCAGCGTTTCAAATTATTTTGTTTTAAACAAAACACAATATATTAGCAAGGTTACTGAATGAAACACAAACAGAGAACGGAATACATAATAAATTAACCTATCCGAAAACACAACATATCATCCGAAATTAATGATGCCTGTTCCCAGGACTTGCAACAATCCCCCTCAACACCCCTTGGCACAAAAGGCAAAATCAAACGCAAGGTCTGACAGGAGAGAGGTCAGAGAGAGAGGTTCCGCATGGACCTGCTTCTTTGGGTCTAGCAACTTCAAAACTGCCAGACTGCTTTCAGTAGATAGCCAGACCGCTACAAACCAAATCGATCCAGAGTAAAGCTGAGCACGGAAACTGGCCACTCCCCTTTCCATTTACAAGTGTTCTTTTTCACTTAAAAGCCTGTTGCCTGAGGCAGTACTGTGAGCAATAATCAAATTAACCCTAAAACACTTCAACTTCGGCTTTTCAGAGTCTGTGTCTTTTTACAATCTTGTTTGAAAAAAATGCCAAGGACAACATAACCTTGTTAAAGTAGCAACATGATACCCCGCAGATACTTACAGGGCAACACGGTGTTATGCCTCCCGCAGTGCACTTTACCACCTTGACGTCCTGGTTTGGGCTCGATGACTCTACTTTACGAATTATCCCCTGGCACTATCCATCCTACTGTGGGGCTTCACCCTCTACACTGTCGGCAGAGTTCGGGGAAAATGCAAAGTAATGGATTAAAATTGGTTCACAGAGAGAGAAGAGAGATTCGGAACAGAGACATATCCTTGGTATAGAAGGTGTTTTCTGGTGGGGTACAGAAGGGGCAGATACTTGAGTCCCATATTTTAACATTAGCCAAAAGTTTCGAAAAGCCAGGTAATCACTAGAGCTGGTTCGGGCTGCTTGTCAGAACCTCATGATATTCCTAAGCAACAGACTTTTTTTTCACTCTCCTTTTTCTCTTCCCTCAACCCCAGAGGCGAATCCTGAAGCAACGTGTGTGGCAAGCACTCGACAGTATATGTGGCAAGCACACGACAACGCATGGGCTGCCAGCACCGAAGTCGTGTGTTGAGAGCGCCAGAGCAGCTTGTCAGCCGCGAAAGGCAGGGCGGACTGTTGGCCTGCGATCCCTGGAGCAGCGTGAGGGGAGCGAGACCTGAAGCAGCGCGCAGGCGGTAAATCGGGGGCATAGACATGCAGGAATGAGGCAGGCCTGGAAACTACCTTGAATTGGCCGAGTGCCGGTGTGGAGCAGACTGGAGGCGATGAGGGAGCGAGGCTGAGATAGCTGTTGGAGAAAGATCAGGCACAAGTGGTCAGACAACGTTCAGAGGCCCTGCACTGAATGGCAACAATTTTATTTGAATTCCTGTTTCAACGTCGCTGCAAATTCAATCATTTAACGATGTGTTCCAACTTTCTTCTTAATCTCTGTAAAGTAATTAATTTAATTCCTCTTTTGCATCCAAGATCTGTGTCTAGGAACTTGTACCTAAGATGGTGCCATGAGAGGCAGACATTGTAAAATCTTTTTATTATACTTCTACAATGGACTACACGTGACACTAAACGACATTTTATTACATATTTTATATGGTATTGCCGCATTGCTCCCCCCCCCCCCCACCACCACCAAAAACCCGTGTTTGTTTTCTACAAAAATGCATGAGCTTACATTTTTGTGCGTTGAAATTCCTTTCGCAGGTATCTGCCCATTTGGTCAATTTGTCAATGTCCCTCTGATGTCCACCAAAATCATATTTCTTTATTCTCTCGAGATTAATAGCATCTAAATATTTTGAGATTTACCCCTCTACACCCAACTCCAAATCGTTTCTATAACTCAGATAAAGCAGGGATTCTAACAGCGATGCTTGGGGATCACTACCCATCTATCACTCCCTATGTTTCCTATCTTTTAGGGAATATCTAATCCCTGTTGACAAGGAGCTACCAATCCCAAACATTTCTAACTTCTAACCATCCTGCCATACAGCACCGTTTGTATGAACTACTTACTGTAAAATCAAATATACCATATCCACGATGTTACTCTAATTCATTGCATCTGTCACCTCGTCAAAGACTTAAGTAAATTTCCCGATGGGATCTGCCCTTGAGACTGCCATGTTGACTATTGAGTGTTACATTTTTTTCTCTCTCTCTCAACATATATATTTACATTATCGACTATCATGGCCTCGATCGGTTTTCCAATTATTGTTCATAAACTGACACATCTGTAGATTCTAGAGTTATCCTTTCTCCATTTCTCAGGGCTTACTTCATGTTCAGAGAGGCCTGGAAATTTTCTGTCAATGTCTCTGTAATTTGCTGTCTTAATTTTCTGAGCCAATCCAGGATGCATCCAATTTGACGCTGGGGACTTCTCTGCGTGGAGTGCTTTCGGCCTTTTAGCACCTCTTCTTTTGCTTTCATTGTATTGTTTGATTACTCAAGAGCCATGTTTTCAACTCAGTCATTGCCACTATCTTCTAATTTCCCAAAGGTGCAAGAAAAATATTCATTTAACATATTTTGCTTCCTTTTCCTTGGAGGCACCAACATGTCGTTCACAAGTCTTTTTTTGTTGACTCTTCTTTAAAACTATTGTAACATTTGTGTAGGTGCAGCTCATCATTCTTTCCTCCCGCCTCCTCTTAACCATCTTAATTCTATGTTTAGCCTCCCTCCTACATTTGATGCACTCTTCCTGACTGCTGTGCTATTACAGAATGCATTATATGCTTGTTTTTCATCCTTATTTTCATATCAGTAAACTTAACCATCTAGGCGATATTGGCTTTGCATACTGAATATTTATTTTTCATGGGCATGCACAATTCTATTCATTTTCCTTTTGAAATTCTCCCATTTTTGAATCTGTATTTTATCCACCAAAATGCGTTTCCAATCAAAGAACTCCACGTCAAACATTACTCTTAAATTCTGCCATTCTTCCTATCAGGAAGCTTAATCATTGATTGTGATTTTAACTTTTCCTACTTAATAGTGAAACTTCTTAAGTGATGATCGCCATTTGCTAAATACTCCTCTACTCTGACCTTCTCAACTTGGACTGTCCCATTTCTTAAACCAAATTTAGCACAGCCCCCTCCCTGGCTGGACTCGATCTTATTCACAGTCTACACTTGGGTTTTTGAAAATACCAACACTACTAGACCTGTGTAATTTCTGTAATCTGTCTCCAAACCCCTCTTCCAATTCCTATCCATGATTTCGAGATGTATAACCAATACCCAACAAGTTCACAGTTCCCTTCATGCTTCTCACCTCCAACCAGATAGATTCAAACACAGGAACTGCATCTCGTTCAAGCGCAATGAAAATATCTTTGGCAGAGACGAGTACACCTCCTTCACTTCTATGCACCATGTTTTTTCAAAAAGCATTACATTCTGGGACGTTAACCATTCCGTCCTGTTCTGGTTTGACTCACATTTCTGTCAATGCTACTACGTCATATTGCATTAAAAACAATTTCCCTTTCAGTTCCCCTGTTATGATTACTGTACTCCGAATGTTTCCCTACATAGAAAATAATGCTGCCCTTATCTTTACCTGGTCTTTTGGAAGCGAATTTGGTATTTGTTCACTGTCAGCACAGAAGCCTTCCCTCCCCTCGTTTTTCACATTGACCATCTCCTCCCTTTTGCCCTCTCTGGTGCTGCCAAACCTAGAGGTCATATTCCACCCATTCCCAGTGTGAGAAGTGTAAAACAACGCCCAATATGCCGTTTCTTCTCTCGAACAGAAATTATGCTCTTTTGCTGCCCAGGTGAACGCCATAATTTCTCCACAGCTTTCGCCTATCCCAACATTGATTCCAACATCAAAAAAATCAATTCTCCTATGCAAACTTTCAAGCCAACCCTTGATCTCACTTTGCCAAAGTGGTGACGTCCAAGGCATAGGTAATACTTCAGAGGTTTTGCCCTGGAGATGCTGTGTTTCAGTATACACCCTAGCTCCTGATAACGATCCATCAAGAGCTCCAAACTGTCCCTCTCAACGTTGTTGATTCACACTTGAGCCGCTATCACTGTTTCTTTCCCTCATTTTCTAGATGTTTATCAAGTCCTTCTGTTATGTCCTGAGCCATGCACTTGGAAGGCAACAGCCCATACAGGACCCACGATTCAGCCTACAAACCAGACTGTCCCTCCTTCGAATTAATGAGTCACGCACTACTATGACCTGTTTGATCTGCCTGCACATCTCGCTGTCTTTTGCAACAATGGCCTGAGCCACATTGTGCTGTGGTTTTCACTCTGCTAATGCACCACCGGATCAGTCGAGTTACTAACTAAATAGGCATTTCGAAATCCATTCCAGTAAGTAATCTTCAAGGAGTCCTGAGTTTCCTGGCTTCTTTCCTTTCAGTGAATGATCGCAAACTCACCTGCCATCATTTTCACTGCATTCCTCTATACCATCTTACGTTGATGTGGAGTGACGATTCTTTCATACGAATTATCAAGAAACTTCGATCATCTTGTGTGGTGCACAGTAAGGAGATTCACTGCTCCAAATCAGCTACATATCGTTCAAGGACTGTTAACCTCTGGCACTTCGTGCTGATGTGACTGTCTTGAGTGTCTTGTGGATCCAAAGGCTCCACACATTTTATGTGCTTCACATTATTAGCTTTCCAAGTACCTCTGCGATCTTTCTTGTTCAAGATGCTGAATGCTGCTGAGATTCTGTTGCTCCTAATCTGCAAACAGCTTTCTGACATCGTCTCACTTGCCTGCGATTGTCGTGAAGAAGGAAGGAGAGAAAGACCTGGTACAGAAATGCAACATTTTTTGACACGAGGCTTTTCACAATCGTCTACTTACTCATGGTTTGCCAAACAACTTCTCCCAAAATCCTCCTCAGTTCCGTCTCAATAGCTCCCACATTTCTCTTAAGTCAATCATTCAAGAGAAGGTAGAGTCTAAAAATAATATATTCAAACTCGACATACCAACTATAATACTGGCACCCTAGCCAGTTATTCAACATTTAACGATGCCTCCATTGGCTGTTTTCACATCCTGAAATCCTGACAATAAACTGTCTTACCAAACACCCACTCTCACCTTGCCCAGCCATGCACGCCATACGGCACTGCAGTTCTGCTGCTCGAAACGCCAACACCACTGATCAAATGCATGGAGATCGAACATATGGACACCCGCCCCTGTGGCCAACATGAACCTCGCCAGATACGAAAAGCCCCTCCCAGCCCCCTTCACTTATGTACAGCATCTGATATTGCCTACTGTCTGTCTCAATGCTTTTTATTGTTGCCAGGTCTTCCGGTCTCCTCTCCATGCCAATTACAACACCAATATCCTCACAAGATATGATACCCTCTCACTATGGAAGATGCTCTCCATTCCCCAGAGCCCAGCCTAGCACATTGCATAACCTAGATATATTGCAGGAGCTGGTTTAGCTCAGTTGGCTGGGTTATCAGCTCACAAAGTAGGCTGATACCAACAGCTAGGTTCAATTCCAATCACCAGTTTGAAGCTCCCATAGTGAACTCTCCCTTTAAAACCTCTTCCCTCTCCTGAGATCCGGTGGCCCTCTGGTTAAATCACTAAAGGTCGATTCTCTCTGATAAGACAGCAGCCCCGATGGTCTGGTAACACAACCAACCAAAATATGCTGTATACTGACAGTATGTACATGACAACCTGCCCGAGTAGAGGCCTTACCATCTGTCCACCTAACCGTGTGACTCTCTAACATGCCAATCAAATGCCCATCCAAGCCCACAGTAAGAGAAGCATTCAGCCTTTCACAGGAGCTGCAAAAGCGAGTGGACGTAGTACACGTTTGAATCATGGAATGCAGCCTTGAATGGAACGAGACGGGGACCACAGTTTCATTCAAACGAATATCCTGCTCAAGGAGGGAACTTCTGGATTTTGGGCACTCTCTGCATTTCTGGAGGAACCATAAATGGAATTACCGACGAGAGAATCGAAACTCAGTCCGATTGGAAAATACAGAGGCCGAGTAAGAATCTGACTATGGTCGCTAAACCTCTGAATATCTGGACCAAGAGTGCTCCTATTATTCATTGTCAGCAACCATTGGAGAGTGAAGGCTGGAGTTGTGCATCAGGATCATGCAAATTCCAGATGCAGCAGACTCTACGGGAAGTAAGACTCCAACCATCAAGCTCTCACATCTGTAACTCTCTGGAGCAGTTCATTAAATTTGAAGGATTCAGACGGTTGTAATTCAGTTGAACTACAACTTACTGTCGAAAAATATAGAAAATTAAAGACCCCGTCTCTTTCCTGCGTAACTATAAAGTCGACTCATTATTACACGTCCAACAACTTCCGGGACCATTATAAACACCAGAAAGTAACGATCTTCAATGAATAAAGTCTCTGAGGCCCCATTTATCTTCACTTCACCACCCCTTCCTCACACTCCCAAACCCACCCCGAACACTCACACATGCACTCACACAGATGCACATGGCGCCAGTCGTTTTTCTATTGAATATTTATGTCCCAAAATAGAACTTCAACCATCCATAAAAAAAGAGCATTTCAAGAAACCACTTTGCACAAAGTAGTGCTATTGGATTTTAGGAACGCCGCGCATTTCTGAAGCAATCAGGATCGCAATTCCGTGTGTTATGCACTAGGCCAGAGCACTTCAAAACACGTCAAAGAAAGATCCAAGACCCTAAATTTGCTAGTTGTTTTCAGCTGCGGCAATGCAGTGGCTCAATGATTAGCACTGCTGCCTTACAGGAAGGTAAAAACAATGACTGCAGATGCTGGAAACCAGATTCTGGATTAGAGTGGTGCTGGAAAAGCACAGCAGTTCAGGCAGCATCCGAGGAGCAGGAAAATCGACGTTTTGAGCAAAACCCCTTCATCAGGAATGTCTTACAGGAAGCCAGGAACCCAGGTGCAATTCAATCCTCAGGCAATTGCCTGTGTGGATTTTTCACATTCTCCTTGCGTCTGCACGGATTTCCTCCGGGTGCTCCGGTTTCCTTGGACAGTCCAAAGATGTGCAGGTTAGGTGAATTGGTCAAGCTAAATTGCCCATAGTGTTCAGGGATGTGTAGGTGTGGTGCAGTGATCAGGGGAAACATAGAGTAATTGGTTCTGGTTGGAATATTCTTCAGAGGTTCGGTGTGGACTTGTGGGGCTAAAGGCCTGTTTCCACACTGAAGGTATTCTATTTCTAATTCTAATAATGCATTTTTTTTCTGAAGGGATGCAGTTGGTCAAATCACGTAGATTTAAACAAACACTATTTCTTTAGAAGATTACCGAATGTAACATAAACAAAAGAGAACAAAATGCTGAATAACCTACTTTTCCAAAAATCTAACAGCTCATCCCAAATTAATGATACTGTTCCAACTATTTGTACCTATCCCCATAATCAACACTTGGCACAAAAGATAAAATCCAACAGTGTATTACGGGAGAGATGTCAGCGAAAGAGACAGAAGGATCAGCATGTACCTGCTTCTTTGGGCCCAACAGCTTTTACAGCAGTCTGATTGCTTTCAGTGACTGGCCATACAGACCAAAACCCAAATAAAACCAGTGAATAGTTAAGATGGGTGGACGGGCTGCTCAGCTTTCTTTGTACCACCTTTTTCTTAAATCTAAAACTTAAAATCCTTTTGCCTGAGGCAGTATCTGTTAGTGTCATTGAGTCATAGTGATGTCCAAGCACAAAGGTTGACCCTATGGTCCAACTCGTCTATGCCGACCAGATATTCTAAAGTTATCTTGCCCCATATCCCTCGAACACCTTCCAATCCATAGACCAATTCAGATGCCTTTTAAATGCTGCGATTGTACCAGCCTCCAACAGTTCCACTGGCAGCTCAATCCATATATACACCACCCTCTGCGTCAAACAGTTGCCCCTTAGGTCCCTTTTATATATTTCCCTCTCACCCTAAACATATGCCCTTTGGTTCTCGACTTTCCCACTACAGGAAACAACTTTGTCCTTTTATGCTATCCATGCCCCTCATGATTTCTAAACCTCTATACGGTCACCCCTCAGCCTCCGACGCTGCAGGGAAAACAGTCGCAATCTATTCAACCTCTTGCTATTGCTCAAATCCTGCAACACTGCCAACATCCTTGCAAATCTTTTCTGAACTCTTTCAATTTTCACAACATCCTTCCAACAGGAAGAAGACCGGAATTGTATGCAATTTTGCAAAAGTGACCCAACCAATGTCCTGAACAGTGGCAAAACATGACCTCACAACTCCTATACTCAAGTGTTCTGACCAATAAAGGAAAGCATACTAAACGCTTTTTCACTCTCCTATTCAACTGCGACTCTACTTTCAAGGAACTATGAACCTGCACTGCAAGGTCTTTTTGTTCAGCAACACTCCCCAGGACCTTATTATTAAGTGTATCAGTCCTGCTCTGATTTGCTTTTTGCTCCACATTTGTGTAAATTAAACTCCATCTGCCACTCCTCAGCCCATTGGCCCATCTGATCAAGATCCAGATGTACTCTGAGGTAACCTACTTCGCTGTCCAGGACACTTCCAATGTTTATGTCATCTGCAAAATTACTAACTACAACTGCTATGTTCACATCCAAATCATTTATGTAAATGACAAAAAGTAAACTGACCGTTGTAGCACTCCACTGGTCACAGGCCTCCAGCCTGAAAACAGCCCGCCATAGATCATGGCCACCATTCTGCCCGTATCAATCCTCTTTGTTACTTCTTCAAAAAACTCAGTCAAGTTCGTGAGACATGATTTCCAACATACAAAGACATGCTGACTATACTTGGTCAGTCTTTTGGGCCTGAAACCCATCCTAAGCAAGACATTTCAGAACCTGTGCTTTTATGATCTCCTGAGAAAAAAAAACAAAAGCACCATATGTAGATAATTGGGATACCTTCTGGAGAAGGTGGGACCTGTATATTAAGGACGGGTTGCACCTGAACTGGAAAGGGACCAATGTCCTGGGTGGAAGGTTTGCACGAGTTGTTCAGGAGGGTTTAAACTAATATGGCAGGGGGATGGGAACCTGAGCTATATACCGGTGGTGAGAGTTGATGGAGATGAGACAATAGCAAGAGGTAGCGCAGGCAGTGGAAAGGAATTTCCTGGGAATGAACCAAGGGATCGGTTAAAGTGTGTTTGCTTTAATGCAAGGAGTACCAAGAATAAAAGTGATGAGCTTAGAGCATGGTGCTATGATGTTGTGGCCATAACAGAGACGTGGGCTTCTCAGGAGCAGGAATGGTTTCTGGATGTTCCAGGGTTTAGAACATTTAAAAAGAATATGGAGGGGGTAAAAAGAGGAGGGGGTGTAGCACTGCTAATCAGAGAGGGTATCACAGCTACAGAAGTTACTATTGTCGAGGAGAGTCTGCCTACTGAATCAGTATGGGTGGAAATTAGGAACAGTAAGGAAGCAGTCACCACATTAGGGGTTTAACTACAGGCCCCCCAATAGCAGCAGGGAGATTGAAGAAAGCATAGGTCGACAAATTTTGGAAACTTGTGAATGTAGTAGGGTTGTTGTAATGGGTGACTTTAACTTTCCCAATATTGATTGGAACCTCCTTCGAGCAGATGGTTTGGAAGGAGCTGTTTTTGTAAGGTGTGTTCAGGAGAGTTTCCTAACTCAGTACATTGACAGGCCGACGAGGGGAGAGGCCATTTTGGATTTGGTGCATGGAAATGAGCCAGGGCAGGTGTCAGATCTTGTGGTGGGAGAGCATTTTAGTGATAGTGACCACAACTGCCTCACATTCTACATAGCTATGGAGAAGGAGAGAAGCAAGCACAATGGGAGGATATTTAATTGGGGAAAAGGAAACTATGATGCGATTAGACATGAGTTAGGAAGCATGGACTGGGAGCAATTGTTCCATGGAAAGGGCACTATAGACATGTGGAGACTG
>NC_057746.1:5313530-5379890 GCF_004010195.1 Chiloscyllium plagiosum | reverse complement strand
TGCAGTGTGACATTGACAGGATGCAGAGATGGGCTGAGAGATGGCAGATGGAGCTAAACCTGGATAAATGCGAAGTGATGCATTTTGGAAGGTCGAACTTGAAAGTTGAGTACAGGATTAAAGACAGGATTCTTGGCAGTGTGGAGGAACAGGGGGAACTTGGTGTGCAGGTATATAGATCCCTTAAAATTGCCAGGGTTGTTAAGAAAGCATATGGTGGTTTGGCTTTCATTAACAGGGGGATTGAGTTTAAGAACTGTGAGATCTTGTTGCAGCTCTGTAAAACTTTGGTTAGACCGCACTTGGAATATTGTGTCCAGTTCTGGTCGCCCTATTACAGGAAAGATGTGGATACTTTGGAGAAGGTTCAGAGGAGGTTTACCAGGATGCTGCCTGGAATGGAGGGCTTATCTTATGAAGAGAGGTTGACTGAGCTCGGACTCTTTTCATTGGAAACATTAAGGAAGAGACCGGACCTAATTGAGGTGTACAAGATAATGAGAGGCATGGATAGAGTTGATAGCCAGAGACTTTTTCCCAGGACAGAAATATAACACAAGGGGTTATATTTTTAAGCTGTTTGGCGGAAAGTATAGAGGGGATGTCAGAGGCGGGTTCATTACGCAGAGAGTTGTGAGAGCATGGAATGCGTTGCCAGCACCAGTTGTGGAAGCGAGGTCATTGGGGATATTTAAGAGACTGCTGGACATGTATATGGTCACAGAAATTTGAGGGTTCGTACATTAGGTTTACCTTACATGAGGATCAATGGTCGGCACAACAACGTGGGCTGAAGGGCCTGTTCTGTGCTGTACTGCTCTATGTTCTATGTTCTATAACATTGTTAAAGACGCAGCACCATCACTCCCGCCCTCCTTAAAAAATGAACCATCAATATCCAAAGATAGTTTCAGTTTAAAATGGTTTCATCTGAAAATGTGAGGACTCTACAACACACATTTATATTACACGGACAATAATCATGCAAACATGCACCACTACATTTTATTTCAGACTGTTTTACTCCTGCCAACAAATGCTTCAGTTTCTCAATCTAGTCTCAACAATGTGTTGGCAATCGCGTTTATTCGTTCTGCCATATGAATAACGTTCAAAGTGAATGGATGTAACAACAAACTCCATCTAAACAGTCTGGCATTTTGTCCTTAAATTTCTCCATCTCTAGATACGGAACAGGTAATATAAACATTAAAATTTTGCAATACCAACACCAAGCTCTAAGTCCCTTTCTCAATTATCGAATATACCTTCTGATGAATGTTCAATTTCCTGGAGAAATACCCAATAGGTCTTTCTATCTTCTCGTTGTTTTCTTGCAAGAGGAAAGCAAAGGCACCCACAGCACTTGCATCTATCGCCAACTCGAATGGCTTTGCCTAATTAGGTATGCTTAACACTGACGCAGTGGTTAACACAACTTTCAGGGTATCAAACGCTTTTGGACAGTCTGCTGTCCACTGAAACGTCTTGCCTTTCTTTAGCAATTCAGTGAGTGCAGCAGCCACACTGCTAAAATTTGGTCCGAATTTTCAATTAAATCCATGCAATTCCAGGGACCATCAAACTACTCTTTTTCTCGATGGTTTGGGAACTCCACAATTACCTTTGTTTTTGCACCATGTGGGGTCATTTGTCTATGACCAATAACTCGGCCCACGAAGTTGAATTGCGATTTGGCAAATTCGCTTTTATCCAGGTTGATCACCAAGCCTAGCTACCGAAGTCGTTCGAACAAGTTGGACAAATGTTGCTAAAATTCTTTCCATGTGTGGCTAAAAATCATCAGGCTATCTATACTTACGACCCTGTTGATTAATTCGTCAATGTAGTTCTCGGTTAGCCTCTGAAATATGTCTGGCGTGTTACCAAATGGTATGAATTCAAACTGACATAGTCCATTTGGCGTTACAAAAGCCAAAATTGCGTTCACTCTTTCTGACAAAGGTACATTCAATTACCCAAATTTTCTCATTGCCTAATTATGTATGCTTAATGCTGACGCAGTGGTTAACACAACTTCTCCCAAACTTTGAAATTCAATTACCCTCATAGCAAATCAAACTTAGAAACGCAAGCTGCTTTTCCCACCTTTTCAAAACAGCCTTCCAAACATGGAATCTGATATGCATCAGTCTTTGTAACAGCATTGAATTTGCAAAAGTCCACACATAACCATTGGGTACCATATGGTTTTGGCACCGTTACTACGGGTGAGTACCAGTCACCGAAACTCCCTTCAATCAAGTCATCTGGGACCATGCATTCAATCCTGTTTTGAACTGTGTGAACTTTAGAGGGTGTAAAGAATATTGCTGAATTGGAATAGCATCTGTACAGCTACATCATGCACCATGAGATTAGTACTTCCCAGCGTATTTCCACATCGCTCCCTATGTGATAGTACTAACTCTTTCACATCATTTCGTGTTTCGTCTGGGATGTAACACAATAATTTATCCCAATTTTTGACAACTTCCTCATTGTCCAATTTCATTTAGGAATGTGCATTTCAGAATCGTCTGAACTTGGTTCTTCCCTCTGTGCTGTAACCAATAACACAGTCTCCTCTGGCTTTCCTTCCCTGTCAAAATACCTTTTAAGCATATTCACATGACATCTTCTGTGAGATTTCTTTCTGTCTGGAGTCCTTACCAATAGTTCACCTCACTCAATTTTCTTTCGACTTCATGAGGTCCACTAAACCTTGTTTTTAACGCTTCATCTATAATTGAAAGTAATACTAACATCTTATCTCCAATAGCACAATTGCCAGCTTTTGATTTCTGGTTTGCTTCCTGTCTCATTCTGTGCTGTGATACCTTTAAATGCTACCAAGTCAACTCTCCTGCTCTATTCAAGTGTTAGGGCGGCTCAGTGGCTCAGTGATTAGCGCTGCTGTTTCACAACGTCAGGGACCTGTGTTCAACTCCAGTTTCGGCCACCGCCAGTGTTGAGTTTGCGTGTTCTCCCTGCGTCTGCGTGCGTTTCCTCCCACAATCGGGAGATTTGCAGGCCAGGTGAATTGGTCATGCTAATTTACCCATAGTTTTAAGGATGTGTATGTTATGTACATTAATCAGAAGTAAATGTGGAGTAATAGGGGAATGTGTCTGGTTAGAATACTCTTTGGATGTTCAGTGTTTCCACACAGTAGAGATTCCATCATACCTGAAAATTTCAAATAGTCCAAATACGTGGTCTCTGAATTCTGACCGACCAATTTCTCCTTAATCAATTGTAGCAGTCTTCTCACTTCATGTCCAAATCTGATTCAAATGCACTGAATTTAGAGCATCACTGATCGCAAAAAGCATAAAAGAAATTCCCTTATCCTGATCATCTGAGTAGCCCTTCAAGATGGTACTTAATGCCTGAAGCCACTTTTCTAGCAATCTCTACAGTATTGGGCGGTGCGCAGTAGGTTTGTTTTTTTTAAATCATTATTGCTAAGCTGACAAGAATTTCCTTGAATAATTTGATTTAAATGTGGACCCTTGATCTGATTGTATCTCTATGAATACTCTGTATCTCGTGAAAAAATTGCATAATTCTTCTACAATCCTTGGAGCTGTGACATTGCGTAATGGAACGGTCTCTGGAAATCTAATGGACACGTCCATTATAGTCAACAATTATTGATTTGCACTTTTTGTTGTAGGTAGGGGTTATACGCAATGAGTTAAGACTCTTGAAAAAGTTTCCTCAAATGCAGGAACAGGTATGAAGGGTATGGATTTTATTACTGCCTGGGATTTCCAAGCACCTGACATGTGTGAAATGTCTGGAAAAATTTAACGTTAGTTCTGCAGACCAGACTAGTAAAAATGCTTTGTAGTTTACCTTGATTTTTCTCACTTTCAAATGACAGCTTAGAGGTAGCCTGTGCATTACCCACAACATCTCCTTCCTATAACCAACTGGCAATGCAACTGGATGAACGTCGGCCCATTTCCCAAATGCCTGAATATATGATGGTGTCCATTACCTCATTAAGACATCATTTTTAAGATAATAACATTTAGAGGAACATTCGGATTTTTTTCTGTGTATCCCTTCTGACACAATTGCTTACATTTTCATCTTTCTGCTGTAATTCAATTAATTTATCTGAGCTAAAGATGTTTGTTGCGAACAACATTTGATCAAACTGGGTCTCGGCTAATTCCAATTTAAATTTCTCAAATGTACTTTTTTTAACCTCTCTTATTTCAACTGGTGACTTTGTGAGCTCGTTACCACACAGTCAGGAGAACTCCAAGGATATGCGTCCTGCAATAATTCAGTCGCCTGAGTTTCCACTGACTTTTCAACCACAGCAGACATCTCTCCTACCGGTGAACCAACTATATCATTACAAAGGATGAATTGTATTTCTGGAGCTCTTAGACTTCTCCACTCTTCACAGGACAATCTGACCTCACTTTTCATAATTGAGTGCTTCTTGTCTCACCGTGAATTCCCATTACTGGCACGTTTTATTTTTGGAACTAATCCTTCAGAAGTACATATCTCCTCATCCAGCTGGTAGAATTGGCTTCTGTCTCTCCTGACCCTGCACACTTCAGATTTTAAATATGTTACCCAGATATATCTCCAGTATATACCTGTCAGGCAGGGAAGAAGTGATCGAGTGAGAGAGCCATGGTTTATGAAGCAAGTTGAATCTCTTGTCAAGGGGAAGAAGAAGGCTTGTGTTAGGATGAGATGTGAAGGCTTGAGAGTTACAACTTAGTGAGGAAAGACCTAAAGGGAGAACTGAGAAGAGCCAGGAAGGGACATGAGACTGGTGGATAGGATCATTGTAATGGTTGATGGGAAATGCTCATCCCAGAGTTCAGTTACAAGTGGGGTACCACAAGGATCTGTTTTGGGGCCACTGCTGTTTGTTATTTTTATAAATTACCTGGATGAGTGTGTGATAACTTGCAGGTGACAATAAGGTAAGTGGAGTTGTGAACAGTGCCAAAGGATGTTGCAGGGACATAGATAAGCTTCAGAGCTGGGCTGAGAGGTGGCAAATGGAGGAAAAGTGTGAGGTGATTTACTTTGGAAGGAACAACAGGAATAAAGAGTACTAGACTAATGAGAGGACTCTTGGCAGTGTAGATGAGCAGAGAGATCTCAGTGTCCATGCACACAGATCCGTAAAGTTGCCATCCAGGTTGATAGGGTTGCTAAGAAGGCATATGGTGTCTGAGCTTTTACTGGTAGAGGGCTGGAGTTTCGGAGCCACAAGGTCATGCTGCAGCTGTACAAAACTCTGGTGCGGTTGCACTTGGAGTATAGCATGCAGTTCTGGTCACTACATTATAGAAAGGCTGTGGAAGCTTTGGAAAGGATTCAGAGGCGAGTTACTCGGATGTTGCCTGGTATGGAAGGAAGGTCTCATGAGGAAAGGCTGTGGGAATGGAGGCTGTTTTCATAAGAGAGAAGAAGTTTGAGAGGAACTTAATTCAGAGATAATCAGAGGATTAGATAGGGTGGACAGTGAGAGCCTTTTTCCTCAGATGGTGATGGCTAGCACGAGGGGACATAGTTTTAAACTGAGGGGTGATAGATATCGGACAGATATCAGAGATAGTTTCTTTACACAGAGAGTAGTAGGGACATGAACTGCCCTGCCTGTAATTGTAGTAGACTCAACTTTAAAAGCATTTAAATAGTCATTGGATAAACATATGATGAAAATGGAATAGTGTAGGATAGATAGACTTCAGATTGGTTCATCATTGAGGGCCGAAAGGCCTATACTGCGCTGTAATGTTCTCTGTTCTACTGGTCCTAGATCCAATGGGCTTTCTGCAATAGTGGCATTGGTCACTTGACTTCCATTTTTCAAGTATACAATTCTAAAACAGAAGATAATTACGTGGTCAGTGCTGCTTCTTTCCACATCTACTGATGAAATTAATACTTCTCACTTCAGGTGACAAAGGAGAAACTTCTGGCCTGCAAAATGCAGCCACTAACCTGCATCTGTGCACTCTGCAAGTAAACTTGCTTTTAAAAATCCAAAACAGTGAATCAGAAATCACATTTCAGCAAAGCTTTTAATAGTTTTGTTTTAAAAAAAAACATAAACTACCAACAACTCTTCAACTGTTGGGTACCCCCTCCCCACCACCCCTCCCCCCAAAAAAGAAACTTCAGACCTGACTCCAATTTTGGAAATTTGACTGCAGGTTTTAAAAGCAAGGACACTTATAAACTCGTAAATCTTGGTTTTACTTTGTACTGAAGTGGTTACAAATTGAATATTCTCTTCATTTTTGTTAAGAGTGATTTATTTTATCCGGAAATAGAGACTGGGAAAGTGATATTTGGATTATTAGGTTTTGCACAACTCAAAAGAAAAGTGGAACCATTTGGACATTGTGGTTACAGAAGAGCAGATACATTTAACGGAAGCTGCATTTGATACTTTTCTGAGACACACTGGCACCAAATGCCCTTTCACTAAAAAGTAAATTGCTCAGTAAAACATTTTAATTGATATTAAGAGGGAAGTTTGTCACTAAACTGGGAGGAGAGAGATGAGTTCAGACCTTCAACCCAGTCAGCAAGTGAAATCTTTTTTCCCCTCTTTTTAACTGTAAAAGAAATAACATTCAAAAACTTGGCAAAGTCTTTGAAAGAAAACTTCAAATTGAAGTCATGCCCTAGGTCTCACTGAGAAGCTACTGATTGAGGATTTCCAAAGTTGGCAACAACATGATGAAGTCACTTCCTTTCAGCTTCTGGATTGAACCGTGATCGACAGAGTTTGTGACTTTTAATTATCTATTTTCCACCCACTATATATTCCTGAAATAATTGTTTGTCTTGTCTATCTTGTTCATCCTTTGTATGAAAGAGGGAGTGTGTTTGGACTTTGATTGGGGTTGAGTTGAGGTTTGCATATTAGCAATTAATAACGTGTTTGTGTCACATCTTTATGCACACATTTTCTTTTCAGTGAATACACTTTTGCTTCTTTTAGATTGTGGTCACAGTCGGGTGTTAGCTAGCCTAAAGATTCAAGCGGTCATACCTCACACTTGTGAGAACGCATGGAATAACGAGGCTTGATCTTCAGTGAACTAATGCAGTGAAACATTTCACACCACACAGGAAGGGTTTGGCATAGCTGGACTATTCAACGTTCCAGGAGGTCTGAAACCCAAGTGAAAGCTTTATTACTGAACTCACTCCAAAAGAGTTTCTTTGAGGAGAAAGTGAGGTCTGCAGATGCTGGAGATCAGAGCTGAAAATGTGTTGCTGGAAAAGCGCAGCAGGTCAGGCAGCATCCAGGGAACAGGAGAATCGACGTTTCGGGCATAAGCCCTTCTTCAGGGCTGAAGAAGGGCTTATGCCCGAAACATCGATTCTCCTGTTCTCTGGATGCTGCCTGACCTGCTGCGCTTTTCCAGCAACACATTTTCAGCCCAAAAGAGTTTCTCCCTTGTGAGTGCACTGATGGACAGAAGACACACTGACTGTACAGAAACGCAGTCACAAAGCTGAAGAATTTCTCCCATGTGTGAATTTTCTGCATTCCCAGATATTTGAAGTCATCATGAAAGCTTCACATTTGAAGGGTTACTCCCTAATGTAGATCCTTTGATGGAGCAGGAGGTTCCAAGAACTTCAGAATGATTTTTTTACACATTTCAATGCAACCTCCTTGCGGATTGTGGAGAGTTGATAATTAATGAATGATTAGATTCACACATCACACATGAATGATTTCTCCTCGTGTGAGTGTATTGATGCTTGTGTAGACTTGATGACTCAGAAAAATGATGCGTCACACAACTTGCAAATGATTTGCTTCTCCTAATATGAATCCTCTGGTGAAACAGAAGTCTTGATGATGTTGGAAATGGTTTGTCACACACCTCACAGCTGAGTGGTTTCTCCCCTGTGTGAATGCTCTGATGCCGAAAGAGTTGGGATGAGTTACAGAATGATTTTGTCACAAACCTCACACTTAAACAATTTCTCCACTGTGTGAATACGTTTGTGTAAGCCGAGGTCTCCTGACTGAGAGAATGATTTGTCACATGCCTTACACCTGAAGGGTTTCTCCCCAGTGTGGACACGTTGGTGTGTGCGGAGGTTCGATGATGATGAGAATGATTTGTTACACACTTCACATCAGAATGATTTCTCCCCCGTGAATCCTCTGGTGAAGCAGAAATCTTGATGAAGTGGGGAATGATTTATCACACACCTCACACTTCAAAAATTTCTCTCCTGTGTGAATATGCCCGTGAATATGGATCTGTCCTGACTGCAAAAATGATTTGTCACACACTTCACATTGGAATAATTTCTCTCCTGTGTAAATACATTGGTGTGTACAGAGCTTTGCTACATGAGAGAATGATTTGTCACATACCTCACACCTGAATGGCTTCTCCCCCATGTGAATCCTCTGATGGAGCAGAAGTTAATGAGGAGGGGAATGATTTGTCACATATCTCACACTTAAACAGTTTCTCTCCTCTGTGGGTGTTTTGGTGTATGCGAAAGTTTCGTGCTTGTGAGGATGACTTGTCACACACATCACATTGGAATGGTTTCTCTCCTGTATGAATATGTTGGTGTGTGCAGAGGCTTGCTGCTTGTGAAAATGACTTGTCACACGCCTTACATTGGAATGGTTTCTCTCTTGTGTGAATACATTGGCGTGTACAGAGGTTTGCTGCTTGTGAGAATGACTTTTCACATACCTCACACCTGAATGGTTTCTCACCCATGTGAATTCTCTGATGCAGCAGTAGTCTCAATGAAGACAGGAATGATTTGTCACACACACAAAATTAAATAGCTTCTCTCCTCTGTGAATGCATTGGTGTATGTGGAAGTTTCCTGCTTGTGAGAATGATTTGTCACACACCTCACATTGCAATGGTTTCTCTCCTGTATGGACACATTGGTGTCTAAGGAGGTTTGATAACTGGGAGAATGATTTATCACATTGTTTGCACATGAATGGTTTCTCCCCTGTGTGAATACGTTGGTGCACGAGGAGGGTTGATGACGATGGGAATGATTTATTACACACATCACATGTGAATGTTTTTCTTCCGATAAGAACATGTTTGTTACTCATCAGACCTGATGGTTTTAGAAAATCCTGGTTGCAAACCTCAAATCTGAATGATTACTCTCCAGGACAAATGTGTCTGTAATTGGAAAAGTTCACTCACTGTTGAAAGGTTTCTCTACCATGTAACAGTTCTTGTATGAACAGATACACAACAGACAAACACAGTGTGTGAACAGAGTTTACTCGCTTACACACAGCATAACTGAACAGCCTCTTACCTGTAGGAATGAGTCAGATGTTCATGGAGAGGCTTGATGAATGATTGAAGCTCTTACCACGTTAAGAGCCCACTCACACTTCTTCCCAGCCTCACTCTGACCGATTACCCACAGTCCAACCTTCAGATGGAAGACTCCACACCACTGACCCGACTGATTTCCAGATGATGGTTTCACTGCCCAAACTTCTCTGTGTTGAGCAATGCTTTGCAGGGACTGGCTGTCTTTCCACAGTTGTAAAGTTGTTCTTTGGGTGATGGCCAGGATCTATCTGTGATGTCTATTCTCTCTGTATTCTCTGGTGCATGACACTGCAGTCCTTCAGTAATACAGGAAAAGGAAGGATGATTTCTTCCAATTTACTCACCTCTTTTACAAATGGGATGATTTCTCAGTCCCGTGTCATTCAAACCCTCACAAGATGAGGCTATCGTTCATGAGATCAGCACTGCTGCCCATTTGTAGTGCCTTTTCAAAAGGTGATATGAACCACACACACACACCTCCCAGATAATTACACCTCACCCTCTCACATTCAGGCATGGGCCATCAAGAAAACTCAACCTGGAAATCAAAGGGAAATGCTTCCAATAAACACACTCAATATCCAACACACAGCTCCAGTCAAAACATTCAGCACAAAGCATCAGGTAAACAGCTCTCTCAGTTCGATCTTCTCACACAGCATAAGGTACATCTCCACCCCTGACCGCCCACAGGATAGTCAGACTGCTTGAAGATTGGTGTGGATATTATGGGATACAATTTGTATAAAAGCTGCTCCTTCACTCACCATCTCCTCACTGGGTTTTCAGTCCCTATAGGAAGTGAACCAGCTCTGGAAGAGGAAGAGGAGACAATGGGCAGAGTGGGTGGGCTCTCTAATTAATGTCTCTCACAGTCAATCCAAATATTTCTGGAGCAACATGAGTTTCCTGAAACTTGGGAAATGGAGGTGACTTTGAGCAGCAGATCAGGTGCAGATTTAAACTTGTCATTGTCCCATCTGAATAAAGCTGCACTTACTGCAGCTGTTGTCTCAGTTCCCCTGGTAAATGTTTGACAGAGATTTCTGAGAATAGCATTCTAATCGTCAGAGGTTTTCAAACTGATTACATTGGTGTGTGATGTGCATTTTCAAAGGCCTTTGACAATACAGCAGAAGTGGAAGACCGACAGCATACATGGCATCGATAACATGCAGTGGTGGGATCAGCACATGCTCATCAGTGAGGGGCAAAGGAGACAGGCGCTCTGGGAGTGACTCTGTTCAGGATGTGCCTGTACTTGAGATTGACTCTGTGACTAGCCAAATGATTTGGGGAATCATTTGATTTGATTTGATTTATTCTTGTCACATGTACCAAAATACAGTGAAAAGTATTGTTAGTGTGCGATTCGCAAAGAATTGCCACTCTCCGGTGCCATCCTGGATCTCTGCTTACATTGTGATAGTGCTGCAACAGCTTTGGCTGAGACATTTACACTTTCAAATCATGATCAAGGCTCAGTTGCCTCACTTGACCTGTCCACCGTGCTTCCCATCCATCCACTCTATCTCCCCTCCTACCTATTACCTTCTCCCCTACCTCCATCTACCTATCACATTCTCAGCTATGTTCCCCCAGCCCCAACCCCCTCCCATTTATCTCTCAGCCCCACCAGCCCACAAGCCTCATTCCTGATGAAGGACTTATGCCCAAAACGTTGATTCTCCTGCTCCTTGGATGCTGCCTGACCTGCTGTGCTTTTCCAGGACCACGCTCTTGACCCCACTTGCCTCAGTCACTAAGATGCTCCCGTACTACCAACCTCAGTGTCACTGGATTCTCCATTTGGGATCAAGATAAAGGCATGTGGAGGAGTGTGTCCTCCAGACACAGTTCATCTCGTGGTGAGAGAACCCACTACAACTTAGTCTCATGAAGAATGCCAGGGATTTTCAGATGATAGATGGTTATTCTGGAGTGATGCTGTATGTGAGTCAGTGGTATTTAGAATGATTAAATTTTGCTCAATGTGTTATCTTCTACCATTTCCTCATCTGTAGGAAGTTCCTCACTCCTGCCGTGTACTTCTCCATTAGTTTCACTTCTCCTGACTGCAGGGGCTTTACTACCTTTCACAGCTTCAGGAACCCAAACACAAAGACAACACTGACACCTGCAGCTCTGACTACTTTAAATCCAAATCAAGTGTTCAGACTGCCAGTTTATTGGAAGATATACTCTGTACACAGTTTGAGACTCAACTGTTTAAAAGCTGAACCTAATACACAGAAATATTATCTAACACTATCAGTCATGGTTTGTTTCTCATTCCTATTTCTCAGTAAGAAGGTTGTGGGTTCAAATCTCACTGCAGCGACCTGAGCACTTAGACCAAGACATTGCTGTTTAAAGGAGCATATGATTTATGAAACCAATTATATGCAACCTTTCACTTCTTACTGTCAATTGCTTTTTTATGCACTGAGGCAGTGACAGTTAATATATAAATGCAAGTCTTCATTTAAGGGAGATGAATATAAACTGGAAATTATAAAATCATCAAATGGAGAAATTATCCCAGCCACAGCGACACAAACCAACAAATTGTGTCCAGGAATCTTACTGTTGGAACCCAAGTGTTTCAGTCACTTGGTTCAAGCTAAACAATGAATTCATAGCGAGTTTATAAATCTATACAGAAAATTGATTAAATAGACAAACATCAACATAATATTCAATTACACCAAACTTTAAATGAACCAAAATAATGAAGCATTTGAAAGTGACCTAAGATCTTTTCCAGAAAATGAAATTAACCTTGAAAGAGTGTGAGGTGAACTTATTATTACACTGAGGTATGATGGGCTGAGAGAACTTGGAGCTGTAGAGACTTACTCCCACTCCCCACCATACTCAGGATGGTCATCCTCTCAGGCAAGACAGTACAAACCTCCCCATGACATTCATCAAACTCCTATCTCCTGAAGTAGATCTGCCCACAATTCACATCATCAAGTAAAGCATGGTCCAATTTTACACCATATCCATTTCTGAGAGCTGGCTCAATTTACAAGCACAGGGGCCACACCTGGAGCCAGGCTATTCAGGGATGGGTTTCAGAAGTGTCATGAAGGCAGATAGTGCAGAGCCCCCAAACGGATTGCACCCTCCAAACTTTATTGAGCTCTGAATCCTGATGAAAGAGATGAGTAATCTGGGATTCAGCTGGCTCTATTGGAAGGCACAATCTCACACCTCACCATTGAATGGGCAGGTCCCTTAAAACGTCATCTGGTATAACATGAAGGAACTTGTGAAGCCTTTCTTACAAACTTTAGACTGAAACAGTTTTCCATCAGTGTGGATGTGTCAGTGCTTGCTGAGTGTCACTGACTGTGTGAAGACTCAGTTACACATCTCATTCAGCTTCCCCCTGCTGCCTCTCCCCGCTCTGTGTGAATATGAGTGATCCAACAATTCCCCAGAATGATTCAAACTCTTACTACACAACTCACTTGTGAATATTTTCTTTTCCTGTTATCAAACTTATGAAGGAATCTCTCAAGTTTTAATGTTGATCACTCTCTGCACCTTCTTTGCAGTTGTAACACTGTATTCTGCACTCTGTTTTATTACCCTGATGTTCTGTGTATGGTATGATCTGGCTGTATAGCATATAAAACAATACTTTTCACTGTGTCTTGGTGCAAATAACAATAAAAAATTGAATCAATTAAGTGAGTCTCAGTTTTTCTTTGCTCTGAATTGGGCATCAGATGCAAGTCCTTTCTTCTTTCTCACTTGGCTGTCACACACCCTCCTCTCCAACAGGTACACTGGATAGTAACCAGGACAATGTGAATAGTTTCTTTCCCCTGACAAGACCCTCGTCTTCTCCTGCACCATGAGGGTGATGAAAAATACAGTCAGGCAATGTGTGAAAAATGTGCAATGAATTCAATGCGAGCTTGTATCAGAATCTTGTAACAATTCAGAATCAGCCCAGACTCCTCAGTCACCATCTCTTTGCATATCCTATCTCAGTGGTAGCTGGGGAAATCCTCAATATTGACTCCACGGAGTCTCATGCTTCAGCTTAAATAAGTTCAAGAAAAGCAACCACACCTTTTTTCAACTGACGAACGAGTACTTTGTATGACATATCACTAGGGAAGTGGACTTAGAACAGATCACAAAGCTTAATATCCATGAGGTGGAAATGTGTTGCTGGAAAAGCGCAGCAGGTCAGGCAGCATCCAGGGAACAGGAGAATCGACGTTTTGGGCATAAGCCCTTCTTCAGGAAGAAGGGCTTATGCCCAAAACGTCGATTCTCCTGTTCCCTGGATGCTGCCTGACCTGCTGCGCTTTTCCAGCAACACATTTCCAGCTCTGATCTCCAGTATCTGCAGACCTTACTTTCTCCTTAATGTCCATGAGGTGCAAGGAGTCTTCAGCAGCAGCAGCAAGATTATATTCCACCATAATCTCACAGCCCAGTACAGCCCTCGTTCCATCATTATCATCAAACTAGTAGATAAACAGGTCAGAAGCAGTACTGGGGACTTTAGAGCCTAGGTTTGAACTAAGTCAATGTACCAACCAACCAACACTACACAGCAGTACATATCGGACAAATACCAAGAGACCAAGAGTAGCAAGCAGCAAAAAAATCTAAACTGGCCCCACAACAAACAGATCAGAACAAAGTTCTGTGGCCTGACACTTTTTGAGCATTGTGGGGAATCAGTGCCGTTACGGGGAAGGCAGCCCCATCAGCACTCTATTCACAACAATATTGGAGCCCAGCAAACAAGAATGAGATGAAGTGTTAAAGTGTCTTCAGGCAAAAATATCCAGTACATGACCAAACCCATTCCCCTCCTGTAGAGCTACGGGAACTCCCCTCCAGACCACTTAAATCCTCCCCACAGTGAAGAAGGCTCAAGTCAAGACTGTGTTGTGAATGTGGGAGAGAACACAGTCACTGGTTGAAGAGACACATCTTGCAACAATCTCAACACTCTGGAATATTCATCCTGGCGAGACCAGGAAAGGAATCACTGACGGGCCCTCAGTGTTGGCAGATACTTCAGAACTTTTGTGAAAATTCAACTAAATGGCATTTTCCAAGATGGCGGTGGCAGGTGGCAGCATTCGACTCATGAGCCCAGGGCTCACCCATTCTTTTCTTCCATCTGATTTTCTTTTCTCTTTTACTTTTCTCCACAGTCTTTTTGTTGACCTTTTGGAGAGTTTGGTTGCAGCAGCATTGGGGGTGGTGACAAGTGTGGGCTAAGCGTGGGACTCATGGCAGTGGCTGACGGACTCTTTGCTCCACCAGCAGCCATGTTGTAAGGCCTGGCACAGGTGCAGCGACATGGTGGCTGCAGCGGAGACAGTGTTGGTGAGCCTAGCCCAGGAGGTGGCAGAGGCGACTCAAGCCAGTGGTAGTAGATGTGAGGTGGCACTGGAGAGTGATTGACTCTTTGCTCCAGTAGCAGCTGCGTTAGTGGGCCCAGTACAAGACTCTTGGTGTCAGAGGGATGAAGCTCTGAACCAAGACCCTGCCGAGCTCCCCAACGATGATAAAGGTTCAACGGCCCAGCCAATTTCCAGTATTCGGAGTGAGAGCCAGGAGCTGCCTCGACAGATCTGGGCATTCCTTTTGTTTTTGATTTTGTTTAGTTAATTTCTGCTTCTTGCTTTGAATTGTAAGTTAGCACTGGAGAGTGGTGACTCTTTGCAATTTTCACTGTACTCCTGTATTCCTGTTCTCGAATATACATGATAATAAAAAAATCTAAATGTAATCTAATTGGAAGATCAGAGTGTCATGAAACTGGTTCTTGGAAAAACTACGATTCTGCAGTTATCAGGATATAAAGCATAACATTGACATAGGGTCATCTATTCTATTAAAAGTTAAAAGGGAAGTATATTTTTTCCAGTTTAATCTATTAGTTGGTTTCTTTGTATTGTTTACTCAAAGTTGCTTTTAGTTGTTTTGTTCAAATATATCTTAAAATATACAATTCCCGTGCAACAGAGTGGACTTTAAACTAGTTTGTGAGAGGGATGGGAAATTAAGGAACGGCTCTGAGTTAGCGAAAGTAAGTGAGGGCTTAAGGAAATAGAGAATCAAGAGAGTAAATAAAAAGCAAAAAGCAGTAGAGAGTGGAGAAGTAAGATGATTGGAAACCAGGTAGTGGCAGAAAAAGAGAGAATGTTTAAAAACAAAGGTTTTTCTGGTGGACGTGTTGGGATTCAAGTAGAAGGTATAAAAATTAGCTTAAGGCCACTTTACTAAATGCTCGTAGCTTTCAAAACAAAGTAAATAAGGTGGCACTGATCATCACAAATGGACATGATTTAATGGCCGTTCCAAAGACATTGCTGCAGGGTGGTCACAACTGGGAATTAAATATCCTGGGGTATCAGATTATTTGGCAGCACAGGGTGGAAGGAAAGGGAGGTGGTGTCGCTCTGATATTTAAGGATGACATCGGGGTAGTTGTAAGAGATGATACAGATTCTATAGAGAAAAAGGTTGACTCAATGTGGGTGGAAATTAGAAATAGTAAAGGGAAAAGTCTGTAGGCCTGCAAATAATAATGTCACTCTGGGGCGGGCAGTAAACAAAGCAATAACTAATGCACGTAAAACTGGTGCAGCAATTATCATGGGGAATTTTAATCTACAGTGATTGATCAAACCAAGTAGTTCACGGCAGCCTTGAGGAGGACTTCATAGAAGGTATCGTGA
This sequence comes from Chiloscyllium plagiosum, assembly GCF_004010195.1. Lineage (NCBI taxonomy): Eukaryota > Metazoa > Chordata > Chondrichthyes > Orectolobiformes > Hemiscylliidae > Chiloscyllium > Chiloscyllium plagiosum. Next base: position 5,363,803 of record NC_057746.1, on the reverse strand, counting down.
TAGTTTCCTCGAACAGAATGTGTTGAGACCTACAGGGAAGTAAGTTATTCCTTGATCTGGTCCTGCCTATTGAGACAGGAATAATTGATGAGCTCACAGTTAGGGATCTTCTCAGAAGGAACAATCACAGTATGGTTGAATTTAAATTACAGGTGGAGGGTGAGAAGGTAAAACCAATACCTGTGTCTTGTGCTTAAACAAAGGAGACTACATTGGGATGTGGAAGGATTTGGCTGAGGAAGACTGGGAGGGAAGACTATATGATGGAATAATTGAGGTACAGTGGAGGATTTTCAAAGTGATCTTTCATAATGTTTAGCAAAGTACATACCAGTGAAAAGGAGGGACTGTCGGAAAAGGAACAATCAGCCTTAGATAACGAAGGAAAGTAAAGAGAGCATCAAATTGAAATCTAATGCATACAAAAAGGCAAAGATTAGTGGCAAACTAGAGGATTGGGAAATCTTTAAAGGTCAACAGAAAGCCACAAGAAAAGCTATAAAGAAAGGTGAGATAGGTTGTCAGAGTAAATTAGCCCAGAACATAAAAACAGAGAGCAAAAAAGTTTCTACAATTGTATATAATGAAAAATAGATAAACTTTGGTCCTTTAGAGGATGAGAAGGGGGTTTTAATAATGGGAAATGAGGAAATAGCCAATGCATTGAGCAGGTACCTTGCATCAGTCTTAGTAGAAGACACGAATAAAATGCTAATAATTGATGACAAAGAAGATACAGTATGTCAAGACCTGGAAATGATCATTATCACTAAAAAGGTCGTGTTGGGCAAGCTAATGGGGCTAGAGATAGACAGGTTTCCTGGCCCTGATGGAATGTGTCCCAGAATACTAAAAGAGATGGTGGTGAAATAAGAAATGCACTTGTGGTAATTTACAAAAATTTCACCAGACTCTGGGACAGTTTCACCAGATTGAAAAACAGTAAATATGATGTCACTGTTTAAAAAAGGAGGGAGATAAAAGATGGGTAACTATAAGCTTTAGTTCTGTAGTGGGGAAAATGCTTGAATTTATCATAAAGGAAGAAATGGCGAGATATTGTCCCAACTGACAAAGGCAGCATGGGATCATGAAAGGCACGTCATATTTAACTAATTCACTGGAATTCTGTGAGGACGTTATGAGTGCAGTGGACAACAGGGACCTGGTGGATTTCAGGAAGGCATTCGACAAGCTGCCATGCAAAAGGCTGCTGCATATGATCAAGGTGCATTGTGTTATGAGTAATGTATTAGTATGATAGAGAATTAGTTAACTGACAGAAAGCAAAGAGTGGGGAATATTGAGGTGTTTTTCAGGTTGGTAATCAGTGGCTAGTGATGTGGCTCAGAGGTCAGTGTGGGGACCACAGTTGTTTACAGTTTACACAGATGATTTGGAGTTGGGGACCAAGTGTATTGTGTCAAGGTTCGCTGATGACACTATGATGAGTGGTACATCAAAGTGTGCAGAGGGCACTGAAAGTCTGCAGAGAGATGGGTTAAATGAGTGGGCAATTGTCTGGCAGGTGGAGTACAATGTTGGTAAATGTAAGGTCATCCATTTTGGTGGGAATAACAGCAAAATTGACTGTACTTAAATTGTGAGAAATTACAACATGCTGATGTGCAGAGGGGCCTGCGTGTCCTTGTGCATGAATCACAAAAAGTTGGTTTGCAGGTGCAGCGGGTAATTAAGAAGGCAAATAGAATACTGTCCTTCTTTGCTCGAGGTATGGAGTTTAAAACAAGGAGGTTATGCTGCAGCTGTATAGTGTAATAGTGAGGCCACCTCTGGAGCACTCTTGTACAGTTTTGGTCTCCTTAGTTGAGAAGGGATGTTCTGACACTAGGGGGGGTACAGAGGAGATTCATTAGGTTGATGTTGAGGTTGAAAGAGTTGGCTTATGAGGAGAGATTGAGTAGACTGGAACTATACTGATGGGAATTTGGAAGAATGAGAAAAATCTTATTGCAATATAGAAAATTCTGAAGGGAATAAATCAGGAGCAACACATTTCCATCTCTGATCTCCAGCATCTGCAGACCTCATTTTCTCTTCAAAGGTTGAAAGAGTTGGCTTATGAGGAGAGATTGAGTAGACCGGAACTATACTGATGGGAATTTGGAAGAATGAGAAAAATCTTATTGCAATATAGAAAATTCTGAAGGGAATAAATCAGGTTAGAAGCAGGGAGGTTGTTTCCAATGGCAGGTGAAAGTAGAACTAGGGGGCATACACTCAAATTAAGAGGGAGCAGGTTTAAGACTGAGTTGAGAAGGAATTTCTTCACCCAAAGGGTTGTGAATCTGTAGAATTCCCCACCCAGTGAAGCAGTTCAGGCTACCTTGTTGAATGTTTTTAAGGCAAAGATAGATAGATTTTTGAACATTAAGGAAATTAAGAGTTATTGTAAACAGTCCAGTAAGTGGAGCTGAGTCCATGAAAAGATAAGCCATGATTCTATTGAAAGGTAGAGCAAACTCAAGAGGCCAGATGACCTACTCCTGATCCTGTTTCTTATGTTCTTATGATTACTTTAATTCAGTTACTAGGAATTCAAATCTGATTTAAACTTTTTCACTCTCTACAGTGAATGTACAATTTGCTCAATCAATAGCTTTAAAAAGCAGATTATCTGGACATTGTCACATTGTTATTTTTTTATATTTGCTGCACACACACATTAGATGCCACATTTCCAATGTTTCAAGAATAAACAGAAAAGTACGTTGCTGACTGTAAAATGCTTTGGGACATCTGGTTGTTCCAAAAGGCTCTGTCATCAACACAATCTGTTCCAATCTTTTCAGAGGAGGTTGCTCGAGTCATGGGTTAAGCTGGGGGGGGAGGTGTGAAGAACTTAGAGGAATTTGACAAGATAGGCCATATCCAGATCTCAACACAGTGTGACTTTTCTCAGTTCACGGAATAACAATCAACTTCCAACACACACTCAAAACTCAAAAATAGGAGATTAGTAAGAATCATCACACTCTCTGTAACTCCCAGATAATTACACTTCATCTTCTCATATTCAGGAATAAGCCATCATCAAAACTAAGCTTGTAAACCTGAAGTGAACTTTTCCAATAAACACACTGAATATCCAAACACAGCTTCAGCACATACCACCAAAGAAACAGCTTTCTCAGGTGGATCTGCACACAAAGTATAAGGGACACTATCTCAGCTCCACTAGTAAGTGTCTGACAGAGATTTCTCATGTGGGAATAGCACTCTTGTTGCTCAGCGACTTTCAAACTGACACAGTGTGGGAGCTGTAGCCTCAAAGTACTCGACAGCAGATCAGTAAACAGCTGCAGTCTTCCAAGACAGTGTTGGTATGCAGTGATGGGATCAGCAATGATTAGGAGGAAGGGGACAATGTATTATTCAAACTATACTGCTTCATAAAAATGGTGAATGATCGGATTATTTTTCCCCAAAATATTCCCTGAATCATTGGCTGATAATGAATACTGATCACATTTCATTCCCAAACTCACATTGACAGTGGACATCTTTTCACTGCCCTGATTGTTACTCGGTCAGAAAAATCTCATTAGATAATCAGGGTTCCAGGCATGTGAAGTGATGTCAGTTTGAACATGTTTATGTGCAATGCAGTGGAGTAACGGAAAGTCAAAAGAAATCAAAGTTTTGACCAAAATGTATCAGTTCAGGAAATCAGCTCAGAGAAAACAATCACTCAGAAGGGGGAGGGGAAATGTTTATGAGGGAATCAAGGGAAGGGGACGGTGGAAAGTTTTGGAAACCATGCAGTTAATATTTAGTCTGTGACTTATTGAGAGACTGATAGCGGAATCACTGGAGGAAATCTCTGCAAATCACTGAAGGTGATATATAGGAATAAGGATTCATTTTGACCAAATTTTCCTGGGCAAAACCTCATTACTCAACTGTCAGATCAGCAAAGATTAATTAACATTACCCTCGTATTAGCAAAACGTTCAGAATTGATTCACAACAGTCTCACCATCCCAGGAACTCCGAATGTGTACATTTTCTTCAATTCTGAGAAATTGACCTAAAAACAAGGGACAAAAATAATGGCCCATATTGAAAATAATAATCTGAATATTACGAAGCAATAGTTTTTTTTTAGATTAGATTAGATTAGATTACTTACAGTGTGGAAACAGGCCCTTCGGCCCAACAAGTCCACACCGCCCCGCCGAAGCGCAACCCACCCATACCCCTACATTTACCCCTTACCTAACACTATGGGCAATTTAGCATGGGCAATTCACCTAACCTGCACATCTTTGTGACTGTGGGAGGAAACCGGAGCACCCGGAGGAAACCCACGCTGACACGGGGAGAACGTGCAAACTCCACACAGTCCATGAGGTGTATAAGAGTGTGTGTGCCCTCCATAAGTCCAAGGTGTAATATCCAGGATTGTGGTGCACTCCCTCCTGCCATGCTCTACCTGGAGACCAAACCCAACCAGGGATTCAGCTCCAAGGCCACAGCTCGAACCCCTCACCTTGCCGCTGAAATGAACCAGAAAGTCAAAAGGACACATCATTAACAGATTGTTGGTTTTCAATGATCCCTAATGTGGGAATGCAACCTATCTGGTGAGACAACAATAGATGTTGGCAAAACTGACGATGTCGCTATAAAAGCCATGCCTGCAACTTCCAGTGACCATTAGAGTGGCTTTCACGCAAAATGATCCAAAATTAAAAGTTGGACCGTGCAAAAGATGTCCCTGTAATTTGTGTTAAAATGTTTTGTTTTTTGACAGCAATATTCCTAATGGAAGAATAAATGCCAAAATGTATCAGTCTGTCCCAACATCTTATGAAAACCCAACATCTTCAGCAATATCTAGGACATTTCAACAAAAACTCATACTATAAAATGTTTGAGAGATTTTTAATTCAACAAAAAAAATGAAGAGCAACAGTGGGCAATTCAGCCCCTTGAATCTACTCCAACATTTCACATATTGGGCTCATATTGGGCTCAACTCCACTTTCCTGCTTTCTTCCCATAACACTCTAACTAATAGTTAAAATCCGTCTGTCTTCTCCCTAAATTTACTCAATGTTCTCGCATCCACCACACTCTGGGGTAGTGAATTCCACAGATACATGACCCATTGAGGGGAATAATTTCTTCTCAGCGCTGTTTTAAATCTTCCATCCTTTCTCCTAAAACCTTGATCTCTCCTCCTAGAATGTCCCACAACAGGAAACATCTGCTTTGCCAATAAAATAAGGAACTACAGATGCTGGAGATTTAAAACAAAATCACAATTTGCTGGAGAAACTCTCCAGGTGTGGCGTTGTATCTGTGGGAAGAAAGCACAGTCAACTTTTCGAGTCTGGTGACTCTTAATCAGAACTGTTAGTAACAGGGAAAAGAAAAGTGGTATTTACGCAGAAGCTGAAGTGGGAGTGCAGGTGGGGCTGAGGGAATGGGACCTGGGCAGTGAGGTTTGGGGGGGACATGGGGCGGCAGTGGGAAGAGGTGAGTGGGTACATGAAGACACCGCCCACAAAGAGAGAGCATGATATGAAAGGAGAGATGCAAACAAGGAGATTATAGCTAGCAGGCCAGTACAGAAAAGTGATAATGAAGAGGTAAACATTTTCTGTCCATGTCAAGTTGTGCTTTAAATGTTGTAATTGTATCCTTCTCTACCATTTCCTCTGGCAGCTAGTTCCATATGTGCATCACTCTCTGAAAAGTTACACCTAAGGTCCTTTTTTAAATCTTGCCCCGCTCACTTCAAACCTATGCCCTCGAGTCATGGACTCCCCAACCCTGGGGAAAAGATCTTGCCTATCCATGCCCCTCATGATTTTATAAACCTCTAAAAGGTCACCCCTCAGGGAAAGGAAGTCCCAGCCTATTCAGTCTCTCCTTGAAACTCAAACCCTCCAGTCGCAGTAACATCCTTCTAACTCTTTTCTGCACCCTTTCCAGTTTAATTAAATCCTTCTTATAGCTGGGTGACCAGAATTGTCCGCAGTACTCCAAACGTAGCCTTACAAATATCTTGTACAGCCGTAATGTGATAGCCCAAGCCCTGTATTCAATACTCAGGCCAATGAAGGCAAGTGCATCAAACACTTTCTTCTCCACCCTGTCTACACGTGACACTACTTTCAAGGAACTATGCATCTACAGCTCAAGCTCTCTTTGTTCAACAACTCTCCCCAGGGTCTAACATTAACTGTGTAAGTCCTGTCCTGGTTTGTCTTACCAAAACTGCAACATTTTACATTTACAGTCATCCAAATTAATCGCTGCAATTGTGGATAAAAGGCAGAATTAAAGTTTAGGGTCATATGACACTTCTTCAGACTGATCGTAGTTTGGAAGAAATGTTCCTTAAAGTGAAGCTGAAGCATGGGTGAGATGAAGGGTTGGAGGGGGGTGGGTGGTTGGGGTTGAGGGCACGGTGGTGACAGTGAGGGGTAAATAGATAGAACGAGACATAGACCAGAGACAGCTACCTGCGACTCCAACACATCACCATGTTCCCTGGCCGGCATCTTTGACTCGGTCTTACTGTAATAGAGTCATAGAGTCATAGAGGTGTACAGCATGGAAACAGACCCTTCGGTCCAACCCGTCCATGCCTACCAGATATCCAAACCCAATGTAGTCCCACCTTCCAGCACCCAGCCCAAATCCCTCCAAACCCTTCCTATTCATATACCCATCCAAATGCCTTTTAATTGCACCAGCCTCCACCACTTCCTCTGGCAGCTCATTCCATACCTGTACCACTCTCTGTGTGAAAAAATTGCCCCTTAGGTCTCTTATATATCTTTCCCCTCTCACTCTAAACCTATGCCCTCTAGTTCTGGACGCCCCGACCCTAGGGAAAAAAAATATTCCAACAGTGGCCTAACCAATAAGTGAAGCTCAAAAGAAGCTGGAAGAACAACATCTCATTTTCTGCTTGGGGACTCTGCAGCCTCTGGGACTCAACACTGAGTTCAATGAGTTGAGAGCCTGATTTCATCCTTCCTTTTTTTTCACACCCAGTCCTGTCATGACACAGGTTGCTTTTAGCACAGTCACCCATTCCCATATACTCCTAGACTCATTATCGTATTAACTAGGTTGCATTCAGCACAGATAACCCTGACAAAGGCCCAACAACGTCTCTTCTTCCTCAGGCAGCTGAGCAAATTTGGCATAACGGCGAATACCTTTGCCAACTTTTATCAGTGCGCCATCAAGAGCATTCTGTCTGATGTATCACTACCTGGTATGGCAACTGTACCATTCAAGATCAGAGATAGTTACAGAGACTGATGAACCTGACCCGGACAATCACAAGGGCCAACCTCCCAACTATACAATCCATCTACCAGGCCCGCTGTCAAGGAAAGGCCACCAACATTCTCAAAGATCCATCACACCCTGGCAATGTTTTTCTACAACCTCTACCAGTGGAGAGCAGGTATAGAAGCCTGAACACATGCATCAGCCAGTTTCAAAACAGTTTGTACCCTACTGTTGTTAGAATACTGAATGGACTCACAAACTCTTAATATTCGCCTGTACCTGTGTTTTTGTTTTTGCCACTGTTTACCTGTTATTATCTATGCTCCTTAACTATGTGATCTGCCTGTATTGCTTGCAAGACAAAGCTTTTCGTTTTGCCTTGGTACATGTGACAATAAATTCATTTCAATTCAATTCAATTCGATTCAATTCATTGTCACTTATTCAGCTTTTCTTCTGTCCTGACCTGCTATCCACGATCTTAACTTATCTCCTTTAATATCTCAACTTCAGTATAAATACTACCTTATTTTCCTAGTTATTAACAGTTCTAATCAAAAGTTACCAGAGTCAAAGTGTTAACTCTGCTTTCTTCCCACAGATGCTGCTTGTCTGCTGAGTTTTATCAACAATTTAAGTTGTTGTTTCGGATCTGTAGCATCTGTTTTATTGACAAAGTGCATATTTCCTCATGTGAGGCTTTCTAGAAGGAGAGATCATAATTTTAGGTGAAAGTATGACAGATTTAAAACAGAGATAAGGAGAAATTATCTCTCTCAAAGGGGCATTAATCTGGACTTCACTATCCCTGAGTGTAGTGGATACCTCGGACATTGAGTAAATATAAAGAGGAGATAGACATATTTTTGGGTTGAAGTGCTATGGGGAGGGAGCAGGGAAATGGAGTTGAGGTCAACATGAGATCATCCATGACCATCTTAAATGGTGCAGAAGACTCAAGGGGCTAAATTGCTCCCAGTTATTTTCTTGAATCGAAAATGTCACAAACATTTTATAACCAAATGTGAGTTTGTGCTGTAATGTATGAGGAGAAAGTGAGGTCTGCAGATGCTGGAGATCAGAGATGGAAATGTGTTGCTGGAAAAGCGCAGCAGGTCAGGCAGCATCTAGGGAACAGGAGAATCGACGTTTCGGGCATTAGCCCTTCTTCAGGACATACCTATCATAGACATGCAACCAACATGGTGTTGTGCATGGAAAATCATGTCTCCAACTTTGAGTTTTTTTGTAAGAGGTGACCAAGAAGATAGATGTCTGTTGTCTACATGGACTTTAGTAAGGCCTTCAACAAGTTTCCGCATGGTAGATTGCTTACTAAATGTTGTAACGGTACCTGAACTATCAGGTACCGTTTTGTCTGGAGTGTAGGAGGTTGAGGGATGACCTTACAGTGTTTTCTAAAATCATGAGAGGCATAGATAGGGTGAAAAGCCAAGGTCTTTTCCCCAGGGTACAGAAGTCTAAAACTGGAGGCATTGGTTTAAGGTAAGCAGGAAAAGATTTAAAAGGGACCTGAGGGGCACTTGTTTTTACACACAGTGGGTGGTGAATGTATGGAATGAACTACCAGGGGAAGTGGTAGATGTGAGATTAAATACCACATTTAAAAGATATTTGGACATATGCATGAATAGGAAGGTTTAAAGGCATACAGGCCAGATGCACACGAATGGAACTAGTTCAGTTTGGGAAACCTGTTTGGCATGAACGAGTTGGACAAAGGGTCTTTTTCCATACTGTATGACTCTCTGCTCACATTAATATCTCAATTACATTACTGATATTGAAGAAGATAAATTTTAAGGTCAAATATCCATCCCCACCCCCATTCACCTATTGTACTCTATGCTACTTTCTCCCCACCCTCACCCCCCTCTCATTTATCTCTCCATTCTGCAGGCACCCTGCCTCTATTTCTGATGAAGGGCTGTTACCCGAAACGTTGATTTTCCTGCTCCTCGGATGCTGCCTGACCTGCTGTGTTTTTCCAACACCACTCTAATCTAGCCCCTTACTTTAATGTTAGTTAATCTTTGCTGCTCTGACAGCTGAGGAATCAGGTTTTAGATACCTCAGAAGAACATCCCACCCAGACCCATCCACCCCACCCTATCCCTGCAATTCTCATGGCTAATCCATCTAGCACAAACATCCCTAGACTCTGTGGGCAATTTAGCACAGTGTATCCACCTAACCTGCACATCTTTGGACTGAAGGAGGAAGCCACAGCATCCAGAGGAAACCTATACAGACACAGGGGGAATGTGTAAACTCTACATAGACAGTCACTTGAGGCCAAGAATCAAACCCAGGTCCCTGGTGCTGTGAGCTAGTAGTGCTAACCACTGAGAAGATAATTCTTTATTCCTATATATCACCTCCAATGACTCAAAAATATTCCCTTCTCTGATTCCACTATCTGTCTCTCAGCAAGTCACAGACTCAATGTTAATGGTTTGATTTCAAAAATTCCTGATGAAAGGCTTATGTCCGAAATGTTGACTCTCCTGCTCCTCGGATGCTGCCTGACCTGCTGTGCTTTTCCAGCACCACACTCTCAACTCTGATCTCCAGCATCTGCAGTCCTCAGTTTCTCCTTCTGATTTCAAAAATTCCCACAATCTCCCTTCTCCCAGATTCTCTCACAAACATTTCCACTTCTCCTTCAGAGTGATTGTCTTCTCTGAGCTGATTCCCTGAACGAATACATTTTGGTCAAGTCCATGATTTCTTTCGCCCTTCCACTACTCCATCGGGTGCACAAAATTGTGTTCAACCTGATGTCACACGAGAACATACCTCCAATCACTGATGATCCAAAAGAATGCTCTGACTGAGTAACCAATCAGCACACTGGAATGTGAACCAATCAGAGAAGTGAAAAGATGTCCAATGTCAAGATGAGTTTGGGAATAAAATGTGGTCAATATTTATTAGAAAATCAATCACTGACATTGAGGATACTTTAGTGAAATAATTGTCAGAACTTGCACTGCACCAGGGTCCCACGTTCAATTCCAGCCTTGGGTGACTGTCTGTGTGGAGTTTACGCCTTCTCCCTGTGTCAGCGTGGGTTTCCTCCGGGTGCTCTGGTTTCCTCTCACAGTCCAAAGATGTGCAGATCTGGTGAATTGGCCATGTTAAATTGCGCATACTGTTAGGTGCATTAATCAGAGGGAAATGGGTCTGGATGGGTTACTCTTCAGAGGTGTGGACTGGTTGGGCTGAAGGGCCTGTTTCCACACTGTAGGGAATCTAATAATATTTTTTTGCAAAGCCGTTTACTTTGACTAATATAGGACAATTTGTCTCCTTTCCTCCAATTCATGTGCTGATCCAACCACTGCATGCCATCATTGTCCTGGACACTTTTCTTTCTGATCTGCTGTCCAACAGATGGAGGCTACACATACTACACCTGATATTGTCACTTTGAAAACCTCTGAAGATGAAAAATGCTATTTCCACACGAGAAAGCTCTGTTTAATATTTACCAGGGAAACAGAGGTAGCAGTTGCAATAAGTGAGGTTTATTTAGATGGAACAATGACAACTTTAAATCTTCACCTGATCTGTTGCTCAAAGTCAACTCGTTTCACCAGTTTCCTAAGCTTCAGGAAGCTTATCAAATCTGACAAAGGATCACTGCACTCGAATGTTCAGTCTGATTTTTTTCTCCATAGATGCTACCAGAATTGCTGAGTTTCACCTGGAATTTCTGATTTATTTCGGGAAACTCATGTTGCTCCAGAAATATTTGTATTGACTGTGAGAGACGTCAATCAGAGAGCCCACCCACTCTGCACATTGTCTCCTCTTCCTCTTCCAGAGCTGGTTCATTTCCTATAGGGACTGAAAACCAAGTGAGGAGATGGTGAGTGAAGGAGCAGCTTTTATACAAATTGTATCCCATAATATCCACACCAATCTTCAGGCAGTCTGACTATCCTGTGGGCAGTCAGGGGTGAAAATGTCCCTTATGCTGTGTGAGAAGATCCAGCTGAGAGAGCTGTTTACTCGGTGATTTGTGCTGAACTGTTTGACAGGAGCTGTGTGTTGGATATTGAGTGTGTTTATTGGAAGCATTTCCCTCTGATTTCCAGGCTGAGTTTTGTTGGTGGCTCATTCCTGAAGATGAGAGGGTGAGGTGTAATTATCCAGGAAGTGCAGAGTGTCTGAGGATTCTTACAGATTTTCTGTTGTTAAGTTCTGTGTTTGTGTTTGTGTTTGGCACTGGTTCTTACTCTGTGTACTGTAAATCGTCAGATCTTTCTGTGTGTTGGGATTTATTTGTTGCCCGTCTTTTTATCCCTCCGAGACTTCCCACCATCTTCTCTCTGTAACCTCTGGAGAAAAGGACAAAAAAGGCTGGCATTTATACAGAACCTTTCACGAATATCCGATGTCCCAAAGTGTTTTACAGACAATGAAGTGCTTTTAAATTGTGGTTCCTTAGCTATCGTAGGAAATGTAGCAGGAAGTCTGTGCACAGAACGCACCCAAATTTAGTTAAGACTCCTGCACTGCACCTTAGGACACTAAAGGCTGCTTAAGGTGCTCCATAATGCAGGTTGCTGTTTATTATTTGTGTGTAACATGCAGAAAGTGACCAGGTATTCAGCGTGACTCCCCTTATTGCTCACTATCTGATTGACTGTCAATCCGAGCAGATAGATCCACTGTAAAGGGAGGTGGGGTTAGAACCTCAAATGGCAGCAGAGGAGGATAGGAACATGGATTAAATTTTGTCAAGGAGCACTGAAAGATGTTCCTTTAAGCTGCAGCCCTCCTCCCTGATATTACCCAGCAGTGGTTCTCATCTCAGTGTGTACTACTGGGAAAATAATGGGGCAGGTTTTCCACTGGCCAGACAGCCATTATTCCAGAGTATATGAGATCTGAGTCTGGGTAGCCTATAAAAACTCCATCTGAGCAGACTCTGCAGGAATTTCCTGGGAATTTTTATTTCTCTCTGCTGGGCAATTCCTCACTACCAACAATCCTCCAAAGGTCTTCTTTAAAAAAAGGAGACCTCAGATGGCTCTGTGAAATTCAGAAAAATACTTAGGCAAGAAAAGTTAAATTAATACATAGCCTAAACCCTAAGTATCTGTTAAATTGACCCCTAACTTGGTTCATGCATATTCAGCTTTGGAGTAGAAGGTGAGTTACTTGTTGTTAGATTCGGAGCTTCTGACCTGTTCTTGTATTTATATTCTAGTCAATGATAATCTCCAGGATGTTGATAATGGGAGATTCAGTGATGGTCACACCATTGAATATCTCCGCAAATACTGAAGCAGTCCATGTTCAAACGCAAAAAGATCTGGTCAATAGCCAGGCTTGTGCTGACAAATGGCAAGTAACATTTGCACTGACTATCTCTTATAATAGCCGATCTAACCACCTCCCTTTCTCATCTACAAGAGCAGGTCAAAGGCTCCAAATATTACAATGAGTAACTCACCTTTTCACTACCCAAAGTCTATCCACCATCTACAAGGCATAAGTCAGGAGTGCTATGGAATACTCCCCACTTGCCTGGATTGGTGCAGCTCCAACAACACTCGAGAAGCTTGACACCATCCAGTCAAACCAACCACTCTATTGGCATTACATCCACAAGCATCCACTCCTTCCATCACCAATGCTCAATAGCAGCAGTGTGAACTCTCCACACAATGCACTGCAGAAATTCACCAAAGATCCTGAGACAGCACCTTCCAAATCCACAACCACTTCCATCGAGCTGGACAAAGGCAGCAGATAAATGGGAACAAAGCCAACTGCATGTTCCTCTCCAAGCCACTCAACCTCCTTATTTGGAAATATATCACTGTTCCTTTAGTATCACTGGGTCATAACACTGGAATTCCTTCTCTAAGGTCATTGAGGGTTGACCTACAGCACATGGAGAGCAGTGGTTGAAGAAAACAGCTCACTATCACCTTCTCAACAGCAATTAGCATGGGCAGTAAATATTATCCAGGCAGCAAAGCCCATGAATAAAAATACTTCACGTGGCACCTACCCCTCCCCTGCCCTTCCCCAACTGCCACTCTATACAGCTGGCATGTTACTGCCATCCCATTGGGCAACCCAGCACCTGATACCCCATACTGTTGTCCTACCCTCTCACCAGCTGGCACCCTGTTATCTGGCATTGTAACCTTTCTCTACCTGGCACTTACCCTCCCAGCAACCAAATATCACGCTCACCTTATGTTTTCAAATCAACTTTAAGAGATGTATTTTATACATCTGTGGAGCAGGTAGGACTTGAACCCAGCCTCCTGGTTTAGAGGTAGGGACACTTCTGCTGCACCTCACCATTTCCTCACACTTACCTTATATACTTGCCCTTTCACATCACTGTCAAAGTGACTGCCAGGGCCTTTACATTTCTAAATGCAGCAGCTGTGGAAAGGGGGCCTTCCTCTGACAGTCCTCTCAGAAATGTGGATTTCCCTTCTTTCACAACAAAAGAAGGGTTTGAGCAACAATCTGCATGTGGTTGCCTCTCCCCAGAAAATCTGGCCCAATGAGCTAGAGATTAATCCCTGGGACACAACAAACAGTTTTCATCGAGAAGAAAAGTCTTGGTCAAAAAAACCTAAACTTTTCTGAGACAGCATCCCCAGTCTCCGAAGTTCACACAATCTAGGCTTCAAAATAACATGAGGGGGTGAGCTCCATAAAACTCTACTGACCTTGTTATAACCACCCACTAATCAGTTACCACCCAAACACTGACATTGAATCACAGGCAGAGATATTAGGACATTATCCAAGGCCTGGGCAGTGATGTTGATTCACAAAAAGGTCCTAAGAGGAGGAAATCCAGAGTTTGGAGGCTCGGCAGATGACGGCATTAGTGGTGGCTCCTGACACCAATTGGTGGGACATTGAAATGGGAGATGCTGAAGAGTCCAGAATGGAGGAGTGCAGAGATCTGGTCATGCGAAATGAGATGACAGAGTTAGGAAAGAGTGAAACCATGGAGGGAATTGTAGATAGCAATGAGACTTTTAAAAGTGATCTGTTGTCAGACTGGTAGTAATGAATCAGTCAGTGACCATGACAGCGATGAATGAACAGAACTTGGTGTGAAATAGGATAGAGGCAGCAAGATTCTATCTCTCAATCTCTGCATTGTTAATCTAAGAGAAGAAAGTTGACAATCTGGATTGAATGATCATTTTTCATGTATGTTTTTATATAAAAGGCACACCAGCATGACACAAGCACGTGGTGAATTGAAAGCCTGTTTTACAATTCAGCCAACTCTCTTTCCCATTCCCCTCACGATGCCTGGGAAGACAGGAGTCTGGGTGGAAGACAGAAAGTAGTCACATTCTTTGCCCCTGGTCACTATCCAGTGTACCTGCTGGAAAAAAGAGGGGGGGGGAGGTGACTGTCATAGAGTAATAGGGATGTACAACATGGAAACAGACCCTTCGGTCCAACCTGTCCATGCCGACCAGACATCCTTGCATCTGAATGCTGCACCCCACCCCTCCCCCCACCAACACACACATGAAGTTATAGCAGACTAGCAGTCACTGTGGAACAGTCTCTAGCTGAGGAGACAGTTCCTTCAGCAAAGGAGGAGAGGGAGTTTTAGGAACTCAATATTCCTTTCTCTGTTTTACAGAAAATTGTACTGTACTACACCAGAGAAAACGGGGATGATAAACACCACAGGTAGATCCTGAACATTACCAGATCCTGAACATTCACACTGTTTCCCTTCACAGCATTGTGCAACACTGAGGAGATTGGACAGTAAAACCATTATCTGGAAATCAGTCGGATCAGGGGAGTTTTGATATACCATCAGATCTGAAACTGGTCAGTGGTGTGGAGCCTTCCATCAGAACCAACCTTTCTGAAGGTTCGGCAGTGGGTGATCGGTCAGGGTGAGGCTGGGAAGACGTGTGAGTGGCTCCAAGTGTAGTGAGTTTCAATCATTCATCGAGCCTCATGAACCAATGACTCATTCCTGGAGGGGAAAGGCTGTTTGCATGTGAGGTGAGAGACAGGAGCTCTACATGCTTGTCGCACAACTGTTCACACAAGGACAGCTGCATGGAAGATAAACCGTTCAAGTGTGAAGTTTGTGACAAAACTTTTGTGGCTTCGTCCAACCTCCTGAGACACCAGAGGATTCACACAGGAGAGAAACCCTTCAGGTGTAAGGTTTGTAACAAAACATTCATTCAATCTTCGGATCTTCTGAAGCATGAGAGAATTCACACAGGGGAGAAACCATTTACATGTGAGGTGTGTGACAAATCATTCGCAGACTCATCGGCCCTTCGCAAACACCAACGTATTCACACAGGGGAGAAACCATTTACATGTGAGGTTTGTGATAAATCATTCTCAGACTTATCGACCTTCCGTAGACACCAATATGTTCACGCTGGGGAGAAACTAGTCACATGTGAGGTGTTTGACAAATCATTCGCAGACTCATTGGTCCTCCACAAACACCAATGCAGTCATACAGAAGAGAAACCATTCATGTGTGAGGTGTGTGACAAATCATTCTCAGACATAGCAGGTCTCTGTAAACACCAAAGCCTCCACACCCAGAACAAACCATTCACATGTGAAGTGTGTGACAAATCATTCTCACAATTAACAAACCTCCGTGTCCACCGACACACTCACACAGGGGAGAAACCATTTGTGTGTGAGGTGTGTGACAAATCATTTTCGCAGTCATCAACTCTCCGTGTCCACCGACACACTCACACAGGGGAGAAACCATTTGTGTGTGAGGTGTGTGACAAATCATTTTCGCAGTCATCAACTCTCCGTGTCCACCGACACATTCACACTGGGGAGAAACCATTCACATGTGAGATATGTGGCAAATCATTCTCGCAGTTAACAAACCTCCAGACACACCAGCGCATTCACACTGGAGAGAAACCATTCAAGTGCGAGGTGTGTGACAAATCATTCTCACAGTCGTCAATTCTCCATGCACATCGACACATTCATACTGGAGAGAAACCATTCACATGCAAAGTGTGTGATAAATCATTCTCGCATTTAACAAACCTCCGTGCTCATGAACGCATTCACACCGGAGAAAAACCATTCTTATGCAAGGTTTGTGACAAATCGTTCTCGCATTTGACAAACCTTCACACACATCAGCGCATTCACACAGGTGAGAAACCATTCATGTGCAAGATCTGCGACAAATCATTCTCACAGTCATCAATGCTCCGCATACATCAACATATTCACACCGGGGAGAAACCATTCACGTGTGAGGTGTGTGACAAATCCTTCTCACATTTAACAAACTTCCGCACACACCATCACATTCACACCGGGGAGAAACCATTCATGTGCGAGGTGTGTGACAAATCGTTCTCACAATCATCAATCCTCCGTGTACATCGACACATTCACACAGAGCAAAAACCATTCAAATGTAATATGTGTGGCAAATCATTCTCAAGGTCATCCTATCTTTTGCTGCATCAGAGAATCCATACAGGAGAGTAAACCTTTGAAGTCTGAGGTTTGTGATTAAGCTCTCACAATGTCTTCAGTGTTCCTGGTATACCAAAGGATTCATGCGGAACATTAAACTATTCAAATATGAGATGTGCAAGTTGGGTCTTGCATATCAAATTGATCTTCCCCATGAATTCGCACATAGAGAGGAGGAATTCTATTAATGCTACTTCAGTAATAAGGCATCACAGTCTCCAAAAACATCAGCAAATCGGTATAGAAACTGTCAATCTGACTCCAAGATTTGGAACAAATCTGAAACAAGCATCTTACTAACAAAACAAGCAAAATGCACAATGAGGTGCAGCTCTCCAACTACGATAATGATGAAAGGCTGGACCGAATCCATCAAGTACACATCTGTTCCTGTCAGAATACTGGACAAGTGCTGACCCAACATGGCATCTTGTACAAAGGGAGCAAGATCAGCATCTCGTTCCCATTCCTGAGAAACGAGATGCTGAAGCACATCTCACACAAAACAATCAAGGAATTGAGTCTCGCCTGAGGAAGGTAAGCAAAGTGCTGATCTGGCCAAACATTAGTAATGATTTGAAAGACCATATCATCCTGTTCAGGGCTTGTAATGAACATCAAGCTGAACAAGATAAAGATTTGCTCATGATTCGTGACATCCCAGATGGCCCATGGATGAAGTTTGTAGACTGCTTCACCCGCACTGGAACTGATTATCTCGTCACAATCGACGCATTCAGGCAGTGGGGATTGAGAGCAGTGACTACCAGTGAGATTGTAGAATGTCTGAAAGCTCAGTTTAGTCCGTTCTGACATTCCTGACATTGTGATCAGTGACAATGACCTCAATTCACAAGGGAAGAATTCAGACGTCACATCATTGATTAGGAAATTAATAACCACACATCATCTCCAGTCAAACAGAAAGAATGAGGAACTGGTGAAAATTGCCAAAGGGATCATCATAATCAACCTGATCCAGTGTAAATGTCATTGCCAAAACTGAGAGTTGGAGAGCCAGAGTGCAGATGTTCAATGTGTTCACAAAAAGCCAGCCGGTGTGGTAATTTGAGACCTGTGTCAAGTGGTTGGACACTGTGATCATGCAGGGGCAAAGGGAACTGTCACATCTGTTATCGAAACGGCAGTCACCAGCATGCAGCCAGAGAAGCTCCTTCATTGCGGACTGCCGATGAGGCAGATCATTGACTCAGTGAGAAACTGAATGACCATCGGTCCCAGAGGTTATCCATCCTCCAATAAATGCAAAAGCAGTTATCACAGTAACAATCCCTTCCTGACACCACTGCAGACTGTCAAGATGGCAGCTCACCACCAACTTCTCAAGGGATATCAGTGATTCAGCAACAAATTCAGGCACAGTCACGGATGTCCAAATCCCAGAATGAATTCAAAGAAGTACTGACATTGCCAGAATATTCCCCAGAGAGACAAAGTCACCTCAGTAACCAGCTGACACCAGCTGAGTTTCCAACAGCTCTCATCCTTCCGATAAGAACATCCTAATAAGTGCAAGGTTACATGTTTGCGATGTTTTTGTAGGGAAGGATGACATTGGGAAATACAAGAACAATACTGACTGTTTTTCATGTTTGACCATTTTCTTTACAGACTATGAAAATGAAATAAATTTTAAACGTAAGGGAATACAATTATTTTCTTTTTCTATACGAATAAATTTATGTTTGCATAAATTTCTCTGTACACTGTAGTGTGTAGATTTCCTCCAGGTGCTCTGGTTTCCTCCCACAATCCAACGATGTGCAGGTTGGGTGAATTGGCCATGCGAAATTGCCCATAGTGTTCATGGATGTGTAGGTTAGGTGCGTTAGTCAGGGGTAAATGCAGGATAATAGGGTAGAGGGGTGGGTCTGGGTGGGTTACTCTTCAGAGGGTCAGTGAGGACTTGTAGGGCCAAACGGCCTATTTGCACAGTGTAGGGATTCAGTGAAATGTTTGAAATTCATATTGCTCAAAATATGGAAAGCAAGAGTTTCCGGAAACTTTGGAAACTGACAGGTTCAAGCTCTAAATTGGGGCAAGGCGAATTTTGATGGAATTAGACAGCAGGGGTTGATTGCAATAGTTTGTTTTCAGTTAAAGGGACCTCCAGCAAGTGGGAGGCCTTTAAAAGTGAATTAGCTAGAGGTCAAGGTCTATACATTCCTGGGAAGGTGGAAAGCAAGGTTGGCAGGAATAGGGAACCCTGGATGACAAGAGATATTGAGGCTTTGACCAGAGAAAAAGGAGGCATGCTCAGGTACAGGCAACTGGGATCAAGGAAATCCCTGGGGGATTACAGGGAATGTAGTTTACTGAAGAAGGAAATCAGGAGGGTGAAAAGGGTGCACGAGATAGCCTTGGCTGAGAAGATTAGGGTGAATCTAAAGAGGTACTTTAAGAATATTAAAGGAAAAAGAATAACTGGACAGAGAATAGGGCCCCTCAAGGAACAAAGTGGACGTGTGTGTGTGGAATCACAGGAGATGGGTGAGATCCTCAATGAATATTTCTCCTCTGTGTTTACTGTGGAGAAAGACATGAAGATTTTGGAACTTGGGAAGTTAGTGATGATATCTTGGGGACAGTCCATATCACAATAGGGGAGGTGTTATATGTATTAGAATGTATGAAGGTGGATAAATCTCCTGGCCCTGACCAGATATATCAAAGAACACTGCAAGAGGCAGGAGAAGAAATGGCTGGGGTCCTAGCTGATATTTTGCATCTTCGTTAGCCATGGATGAGGTCCTGGAAGACTGGAGGGCAGCGAATGTTGTGCCATCATTTCTGAAGGACTGCAAAGAAAAACCTGGGAATTATAGAGCAGTCAGCCTAACATCTGTGGTGGGTAAGTTACTTGATAAGATTCTGACATAAGATATACATGAATTTGGAAATGTTTGATTAGGAGTAGTTAGCATGGCTTTGTGAGTAGGAGATTATGCCTCACAATTTTGTTAGAGTTCTTTGAAGAAGTGACCAGGAAGGTTATTGAGGGCAGGGCAGTACACGTAGTCAATATGGATTTCAGTAAAGCTTTTGATAAGGTTCCACATGATAGGCTGCTCTGGAAGATTAGATCGCATGAAATCCAAGGCAAGCTGGCAAATTGGATATAAAATTGGCTTGATTGTAGGAAGCAGAGGATAATAGTGGAAGAATGCTTGTTGGACTGGAGACCTGTGACTAGTGGAGTGCCTCAGGGGTCAGTGTTGGCCTTTTACTGCTTGTTATCTATATCAATGATTTGGATGAGAATATATAAGGCGTGATTAATAAGTTTGCAGATGACACTAAAATAGTATTGTGAACAGTAAGGAAGGTTATGAGAAATTACAGCAGGACCTTGATCAGCTGGGGAAGTGGGCTGAGAAATGGCAAATGATGTTTAATATAGATAAGTGTGAGATCTCACATTTTGGAAAGTCAAATAAAGGCAGGAGTTTCATGGTGAATGGGGGGGGGCCTTAAGGTGTGTAGTGGAACAGAGGGACCTTGGAGTTCAGGTGCACAGTTCTCTGAAAGTGGAGTCACGGGTAGACAGGGCAGTGAAGAAGGCTTTTGGCACACTGGCCT
The DNA here is from genome assembly GCF_004010195.1 of Chiloscyllium plagiosum. Classification (NCBI taxonomy): domain Eukaryota; kingdom Metazoa; phylum Chordata; class Chondrichthyes; order Orectolobiformes; family Hemiscylliidae; genus Chiloscyllium; species Chiloscyllium plagiosum. The sequence continues at coordinate 5,343,385 of NC_057746.1, read as the reverse complement.
TCATCAGTCAGGGCACTGAATATAGAAGTTTGGAAGTTATGTTGCAGTTATACAAGACGTTGGTGAGGCCGCACTTGGGAATGTTGTGTTCAGTTTTGGTCACCTTGTCATAGGAAGCATGTTATTAAACTGGAAAGAGTGCAGATGAAATTTACAAGGATATTGCCTGGATTCAATGGTCTGAGTTATAGGGAGAGGTTGGACGAGCTAGGACTTTTTTCTTTATAGCATACGAAACTGAGGTAGGACCATCTAGAGGTTATGATATATAGATATATTGATCATAAGAGGTTTGGATAGGGTGAATGCACTCAGTCTTTTTCCCAGGGCTGGGGAATCGAGGACTGAAGGGCATCAGTTTAAAGTTAGAGGCGAAAGAATAAAAGATAACCTGAGGGACAACTTTTCTACAGAGAGTTGTATGCATATGGAATGAGCTACCAGGGGAAAGTAGTTGAGGCGGGCACATTAACAACATTTAAAAGGCATTTGAACAAATACATGGGTAGGAAAGGTTTAGAAGATATGGGCTAAAAGCAGCAAAATGGTATTAGCATGTGCCGACATTCTGGTCGGCATGGACCAGTTTGGGCCAAAGGGCCTGTCTCCTTCCTGTAGGCCTCTATGACTCTAAATGGAGGTGACCAAGAAGCAGATAACAGAGAAAGTGAGGATTTAAGTTTGACAATGTCCCATTTGAATGTTACCCCACTTAGTGCAGCTTTGCTCAGTTCCCCCGGGAAACGTTTGACAGAAATTTCTTGTATGAGAGTAGATGTTTCTCATCAGAAGCTAATTTGCTCTGTTCCTCCACCTCCTATTGTGTCTTCATCTCTTAGGCACTACCCTCTGTCTTCTTTCCACACTATCCTCCTTCATATATCTCTTTCCTCTATGTTCTCTCTCACTTCTTTCTCTCTATTCTCATTATTTTCTACTCCTCTCCACCCCCCTTGTCAATCCTCCTTCCTGATTCTTTTGTTCTCATCTATCTCCCCTCTTCCAAATCCAGTGTCATCTACTGTTGTAAAGATGATTGGTATTAATAGAATATGCACGATATTAAGTTATACGTAGCAGAAGATATTCTACATTATTAAGGGAATAATGTAACAATACTAATTTTAACTGTTTCTTCTATTTATGGGACATTTTGACAAAACTATAGGTTTAAGAGGTATATTTTGTCCTTTTGTTTGAAGAGAGGTTTTTAGACAAAGGTGATGAGCTGTTAACTGAAAGCCCATAAACAGCTTGGTGGCCTTGGGGCTTTTTTATAAAGTTGGAAGTATAGAAGCAGCCTGAATGGCTGGGGAAAGCTCCGTCTGAACGAGGATTTTCAGTTTTAGGTTTATCGGTGGCAGCTGCTGCTGGGGTCTTGTGTTTCTTCCTCTCTCAGCTAAAACCTGGGGGATTCTCTTCCTGCTGCTAGAATGACACATAATATATTTTTCTGAATTTGCCTTTGTCAAGGATGCTCTCATGGGATGTTACAGAAACAGTGGAATAGTAGTAGTAAATAATCTATTATTTTGTTAACTTTTCTGAAAATGTATTCCAATTCCTTCTTTCTTTTGATGTATTTTAACTACAGTGTATGAATAAAGTGTGTTTTGCTTCAATCTGGCAGTCTGACCAATTGAATTGCATCCAGAATGCAACGCCTGGCATTCACGTTTAAAATAAAAAAAAGTTAGGGTTGAGGCTATATTCTTAATGTAATTTGAGGGGGTTTGATTAGATTAGATTAGGTTAGATTCCCTACAGTGTGGAAACAGGCCCTTCGGCCCAACAAGTCCACACCGACCCTTCGAAGAGCAACCCACCCAGATCCATTCCCCTCTGACTACCCGAGTTTGGAATTGAACCTGGGTCCCTGGTGCTGTGAGGCAGCAGTACTAACCACTGAGCCACCGTGCCTCCCCAAAGGGGTTTGGATTGGGCCATAACAACACAACTGGAATAAACTATTGACTGTGGATTGTAGTTTGCTGAAATAGCTGTTGGCCCCAGCAGGTAGACTAGAGTCATGAATATGGCTGAACACCCAAAAAACCTGACTATTTGAAGAGCTAACTCAAAAAGGTGCAATCGGCAGGAAGTCCTCACTCTCATTATTCCCATCTGGCGCTGTGATCATTTCTTTGGTTCGTACCAGCTTTCTGGCTGCTGTTTAATAAACCAGTGTCAAAGATTACAAAAACTCCATTTACGCTTGATGTAATTTACATTTAAAATTCTTGATGCAGTCAAATTCAGTTGGATTATGTTGCTAAAACGAACACAAAATCAGATAAGCACCGAGCCAGAACCTGCGTTTGTGGTTGTATTTTTTATTCTCCAAGGAGTTTTTCTGAAGCAAACTTTGAAAAAAATCATTTGACTAACGAAGCAATTTTGATTAGGTTCATGCATTTTGATTTGATTAGGTTAATGATGCTCCATTCCTGATGAAGGGCTTTCGCCCGAACCGTCGATTTTCCTACTCTTCGGATGCTGCCTGACCTGCTGTGCTTTTCCAGCACCACTCTAATCTAAACTCTGGTTTCCAGCATCTGCAGTCCTCACTTTTGCCTAATGATCAATGCAGTATGTAAACAATAATTAGTTAATTTTTTTCCACATTTTATAACATGTTTCAATAAAGGGTGTTGGGGAATGTTTATTCGGGGGCCCAAGACCTGAGGAACTGCTTGTGCGGCCCTGGCAACAACCTTTAATCCTTGTTCTCTGAGTCAGAGGGTTGTGCGTTCAGGTCTTGATTAGATTAGATTAGATTAGATTACTTACAGTGTGGAAACAGGCCCTTCGGCCCAACAAGTCCAAACTGACCCACCGAAGCGCAACTCACCCAAACCCATTCCCCTACATTTACCTGTTCACCTAACACTACGGGCAATTTAACACAGCCAATTCACCTAACCTGCACATTTTTGGACTGTGGGAGGAAACTGGAGCACCCGGAGAAAACCCATGCAGACACGGGGAGAATGTGCAAACTCCACACAGTCAGTCGCCTGAGGTGGGAATTGAACCCGGGTCTCTGGCGCTGTGAGACAGCAGTGCTAACTGCTGTGCCACCGTACCGCCCCCAAGGTCTTGAGCACAAAAATTGTTGTTTGACAATTCTGTGCAGTACTGAGGGGTGGAAAAGATTGCAGCAAAGGGGGATGTCATCGAGGAATTTGAAAGCAAGCTCAAAACCCTACTCGGACTCAGAGCTTTCCTGGGAAGAGTGGGTTATTCTTCAAATTTCATTACGACATATTGTTCGAACTCCAGAGAGACTGTGGCACAGTGGTTAGCACTGTTGCCTCACAGCGCCAGAGACCCGGGTTCAATTCCCGCCTCAGGCGACTGACTGTGTGGAGTTTGCACGTTCTCCCCGTGACTGCGTGGGTTTCCTCCGGGTGCTCCGGTTTCCTCCCACAGTCCAAAGATGTGCAGATTCGGTGAATTGGCCATGCTAAATTGCACATAGTGTTAGGTATAGAGGTATGGGTGGGTTGCGCTTCGGCGGGTCGGTGTGGACTTGTTGGGCCGAAGGGCCTGTTTCCATACTGTAATCTAATCTGTAATCTGTGTGCAGTTTGCACATTCTCCTCGTATCTGCATGGGTTTCCTTCTAGATTTTTTTTAGATTTAGATTTTATTACTTACAGTGTGGAAACAGGCCCCATCAGCCCAACAAGTCTACACCGACCCTCCGAAGAGCAACCCACCCAGATCCATTCATTTACCCCTTCACCCTACACTACAGGCAATTTAGCATGGCTAATTCACCTAACCTGCACATTTTTGGACTGTGGGAGGAAACTGGAGCACCCGGAGGAAACCCATGCAGACACGGGGAGAATGTGCAAACTCCAAACAGTTGCCTGAGGCGGGAATTGAAGCCGCATCTCTGGTGCTGTGAGGCAGCAGCGCTAACCACTGTGCCACTGTGCCGCCCACTCTGGGTATTCCAGTTTCCTCCCACAGTCCAAAGATGTGCAGGGTAGGGAGATTGACCATGTTAAATTGCCCATTGCATCCAGGGATATATGGATTAGGTGGATTAGCCGATAATACAAGGTTACAGTGATGGGGTTGAGGGGTGTGTCTGGGGGCGATGCTGTTCAGAGGGTCAGTGTTGATTTGTTGGACCGAATGGCCTGTTTCCACACTGTTGGGATTCAGCCTAATTGAAGGAAAATGAAATGGTGCATCAACAGTACTGATTGAAAACAATCCCTTATGATGTTGACTCCAGCTGACCCCAGGGACTTGACCAGTTTTTACAGCTTCATAAGCCCAGACAGAAATACCACACTGACACCTAAGCTCTAAGTAGTAACCACGTCAAATCAAATCAAACTTTCAAGCTGCTGGTTTTTGCAGAAAAGGATCTGTACACAGTTGGGACTGAACCCTAAAGAAACGAAATGAATACAACTGAAATGACTGAGAATGAACATCAATAGTCTTTTGGATACAAAGTACATCAAAGGTGTAGTTGGAGGGGGCAGGGGGCGGGGAAGCATAGAGATAGCTGGCTGGCCATGATCTGTTTAAAACAACTGGCTCAATGAGTTGAAAGGCCTGCTATTAGTTCCTATGTTCCTATGAAATATTGTAAGTATTGTCAGACCTGACTCAGTAACGAATCTCACCTCTGACTTAAAGGTTGTGACTTCAAGTCTCACTCCATTGACATGAATATTTCAGTCCAGACCTGAGGGAATGCTGTACTATGTGGTGTACCGTCTTTCAGCTTAGTGAATCCAAATTTCCATCCACTCTCTGGCCAATGTAAAAGATTCCATGCTGCTGCTGAAGATAAGTAGCAGATTGATCCCTAAAATCTTAGTGAATATAGATTCTGCAGTTATTCACAAAATTAGATTATCCGGATATTATTATATTGCTAATTTTGGGATCTTGCTGTGCACACACATTTCCTACATTCCTACAATGGCAGCACACTATGAAAGCATTTCATTGGCTGAAAAATGTTTGCACACACCTTGAATTTATGCAAGTTGATATTTAAACAAAAATCTTTGTATCATCTGCAAAAATGATGGTGTGAAGTAGAAATTACAAACCCATTTATCGAGAAAATGTCTCAGCCCACAGTAAATTGTCTACAGAACTCTGACTGTATGATCCTGAGTTTTTCAGTGAATAGGAACACACCAGGCTGTTGATCAGATTGTTTCTTTATAAATATGATTTATAATAAACCAAATGTAGAGAATTGAAAGAACACAAACACATTGTTTCGCTCACATCAAAACAATAACTCAAGCTCTTTTTCATCTGGCCAACATCTTGGAAGAGTGTAAAGTAAAATTATGAATAGCTGAGGGAACTCAGGTCTGTAGAGACTCACTCTGACTCCCTCATAAAAGGATAGCCTTCCTCCCAGACAGCAGGGTACAAGCATTACCTGTAGTTTTGATGTTTCTTAATCAAATTGTTCAGAGACGCTATTACTTAAATCCCAATCTCCAAGCTCAGAGGTATGGACATTATCACTGCAACATAACAGCCTCTTCCTCCCTGTGGTATTTGCATCACCAACTAAAGCAGGATCTGATTTTATCCCAGACCCACTCCTGAGAGAGCTGGCTGGTGTTACTAACACACACCTACTCACTCACATCCAGGGAAACTCTCAGAATACCACATTCCTCTGTTAGGGACGAATCCAGAAAAAGGGTTGGAACATTAAAGTTAGAGCGAGGTTGTTCAGAGGTGATGTCAGTAAACACTTCTTCACAAGAAGGCTGAACAGGTGGGACTCACTGGAGTTTAGAAGAATGAGGGGGGATTTTATTGAAGCATATGGATTCTTAGCGGGGTTGACAGGGTAAAAGTTGAGAGGATGTTTCCCCTTATGGTAGAGCCTTGGAGCAGAGGTCATCGTGTCCGAATACAGGGATGCCAATCTCACAGGGTTGAGTCTATGAATGTTCTTGTCACAGACAGCTGTGGGGACAGAGTCCATGTGTATATTTAAGGCCTAAGTACAGAGACTCATTATCAAGAGTTACAGGGAAAGGGCAGGAAAGTAGATGTGAGGAATGTCAGATCAGTCATGATCCTAGTGAATGGCAGAGTAGACTCAAGGGACCAAACAGCCAGTTCACGTTCCTATTTCTTATGGTCTTAAAATGGGCCTAGATCCGGAACATTCTCACCACACAAATCAGTGGAGGCTGGGAGACAATTAGAAGTTTCAAAACTGAAATTATTAGGTTTACTGTCAGGCAGTGTTTGCTGATACTGCATTGCCACTATGCCTGCATGTGCACACGGTTCCAGAACAGACCAGTGGCTGAGGGAAATCAAAGGTGCTTCTCACATTCTCCCCCAAAATCCTTTTTCCACCCTCGATATCCTTCCATTCCCCCCTTCCCCCAACCTTCACCATTCCTCCAGTTCTCTCCAGTGTTTCCATGCCCACCCTCATCCCTGTCTTGCCAGGACTCCATCATCACTCAGCCTCCTAACCCCTCACCCGTATCCCCAGATCTCACCTTTACCCAGAGTGAGGTGGGACAATCAGAACCCAGGAGCGGAAGGGGTTTGCAATCTGGATCTCGGAGACTGAAAATTTCGATGCTGGAGAGGGTGGAGAGATTCAGAGCAAGGGAAGGCAAATCAGGAAGTGGAACAGAACTAAGGATAGAGAGGGGTGGGAGATAAGGACCCGGGAAGCCGGGTATAGCAGGGGTTGACACCAGGATATCAGACTGAGCTGGTGGAGTTAGAAGTGGAAGACCTGGAGTGCAGAACATGCTCGGGGGGTGATCTGACCAGTTAAAGTGACGGGTGGTGGGGGGGGGGGATAAATTGATGGGGCATCTCCATCCAAATCTCCCCCCTCTTCTGGGTCCCAATCTCTCCCCTCCTGGAAATGCAATTTCCATCAAGCTTTATGCAGACACACAATGTTTAAAGCATATGCGTTGATGTCAGCGAACACAGCCTTATTCTTAGAAAAGGGGATTAACATTTAGAGTCAAGGTAGGTAGATAGTGTAGCTATGGATCAACCATGTCCTAATGAATAATGAAAAACACTCAAGGGATTAATCCAGTTCCTACATTCCTTAAATTATTCTTGAATGTTCTCTCCACTCTCGGCTCCAACAACAATTGGTCAGTGTTTTCCACTTTAACCTTCCGGCCCTGAATTCCCGGTCTCACACCCTCTCCATCACAAAGATCACCTGCTTCCTCCCATGTAACAATACCCATTTCCAAAACAGCCCTGCCCCCACACCAGTTTAATTCCTGTTGAAATTCTCCTTCAGGCTGTTGCTGATTCTCAATTAGCCCATACCAATCCTCTGTCAGCTTCCCATCTTCCACTCTCCTCGGGTCAGCTCAAACACCCTGCCCTCTGACCTAACTCACACACCTATGACCCCTGTGCTCACTGGCCAACACTGGTTACCAGGCCCTCAGTGCCTCTAATTTAAAATTCTTATGCTAAAGGACAAATTATTCCATGGCATCACCCCCTTCTAATCATTGTCACCTCCAGCCCAATTTCCCTCCAAGCCTTAACATTAATAGCCACACCCAGACTCCACGCTTAAAAGCTGTTTTCTTAACCCACCCTGCATCTTCGTCTCTCTGTCCTCATTTAGGAGGGTCCTTCAATCCCAGGTCTTCACTATATTTTTTGTCATCCCCTCTTAATATTGCCTTCTCAGTCTCGGTGTTCACTTTTGCCTCATTACGTCGCTATAAAATACTTTGAGGTGTTTTACTACATAAAGTCAAAATTCAAAGAACACCAGGATATAGTCAGAGATGTACAGCATGGAAACAGACTCTTCGGTCCAACCTGTCCATGCCGACCAGATATCCCAACCCAATCTAGTCCCACCTGCCAGCACCTGGCCCATATCCCTCCAAACTCTTCCTATTCATAAACCCATCCAAATGCCTTTTAAACGTTGCAATTGTACCAGCCTCCACCACTTCCTCTGGCAGCTCATTCCATACATGTACCACCCGCTGCGAGAAAAAGTTGCCCCTTAGGTGCCTTTTATATCTTTCCCCTCTCACCCTAAACCTATGCCCTCTAGTTCTGGACTCCCCAACCCCAGGGAAAAGACTTTGTCTATTTATGATGTGGTTCTGTTCACCGAGCTGAAAATTTTTGTTGCAAACGTTTCGTCCCCTGTCTAGATGACATCCTCAGTGCTTGGGAGCCTCCTGTGAAGCGCTTCTGTGGTGTTTCCTCCGGCATTTATAGTGGCCTGTTCCTGCCGCTTCCGGTTGTCAGTTTCAGCTGTCCGCTGTAGTGGCCGGTATATTGGGTCCAGGTCGATGTGTTTGTTGATGGAGTTTGTGGATGAGAGCCATGCTTCTAGGAATTCCCTGGCTATTCTTTGTTTGGCTTGCCCTGGGACAACACTACCATTATAGGGCAAGCCAAACAAAGAACAGCCAGGGAATTCCTAGAAGCATGGCATTCATTCACAAACTCCATCAACAAACACATCGACCTGGACCCAATATACCGGCCACTACAGCGGACAGCTGAAACTGACAACCGGAAGCGGCAGGAACAGGCCACTATAAATGCCGGAGGAAACACCACAGAAGCGCTTCACAGGAGGCTCCCAAGCACTGAGGATGTCACCGCGACAGGGGACGAAACATTTGCAACAAAGATTTCCAGCTCGGGGAACAGAATCACAACAATGAGCACACGAGCTACAAATCTTCACCCAAACTTTGTCTATTTATCTTATCCATGCCCCTCATAATTTTGTAAACCTCTATAAGGTCACCCCTCAGCCTCTGACGCTCCAGGGAAAACAGCCCCAGCTTGTTCAGCATCTCCCCATAGCTCAAATCCTCCAGCCATGGCAACATCCTTGTAAATCTTTTCTAAACCCTTTCAAGTTTCACAACATCTTTCCGATAGAAAGGAGACCAGAATTGCACACAATATTCCAACAGTGGCCTAACCAATGTCCTTTACAGCCGCAATATGACCTCCCAACTCCTGTATGCAATACTCTGACCAGTAAAGGAAAGCGTACCAAATGCCTTCTTTACTATCCTATCGACCTGTGACTCCACTTTCAAGGAGCTATGAACCTGCACTCCAAGGTCTCTTTGTTCATCAACACTCCCCGGGACCATACCGTATACATCCTGCTAAGATTTGCTTTCCCAAAATGTAGCACCTCGTATTTGTCTGAATTAAACTCCACCTGCCACTTCTCGGCCCATTGGCCCATCTGATCAAGATTCTGTTGTAATCTGAGGTAACCTTCTTCGCTGTCCACGACACCTCCAATTTTTGGTGTCATCTGCAAACTTACTAACTGTACCTCTTATGCTCATATTCAAATCATTTATGTGAATGACAAAAAATAGAGGACCCATCACCAATCCTTGTGGCACTCCACTGGTCACAGGCCTCCACTCTGAAAAACAACCCTCCACCACCACCCTCCATCTTCTACCTTTGAGCCAGTTCTGTATCCAAATGGCTAATCCTCCCCTTATTCCGTGAGATCTAACCTTGCTAACCAGTCTCCCATGGGGAACCTTGTCAAATCCCTTACTGAAGTCCATATAGATCACATCTACTGCTCTGCCCTCATCAATCGTCTTTGTTACTTCTTCAAAAAACTCAACCAAATTTGTGAGACATGATTTCCCACAAAGCCGTGTTGACTATCCCTAATCAGTCCTTGCCTTTCCAAATACATGTACATCCTGTCCCTCAGGATTCCCTCCAACAGCTTGCCCACCACCGACGTCAGGCTCACCGGTCTATAGTTGCCTGGCTTGTCCTTACCACCCTTCTTAAACAGTGGCACCACGTCAGCCAACCTCCAGTCTTCCGGCACCTCACCTGTGACTATTGATGATACAAATATCTCAGGAAGAGGTCCAGCAATCACTTCTCGAGCTTCCCAATGAGTTCTAGAGTACACCTGATCAGGTCCTGGGGATTTATCCACCTTTATGCATTTCAAGACATCCAGCACTTCCTCCTCTGCAATATGGACATTTTGCAAGGTGTCATCATCTATTTCACTACTTTCTATATCTCCAACAGGTTTATGTGAAATTGCAAGCTTTTGGAGCTCAGCTCCTTCCTCAGGTGTGGTATAACGGAGAGGCATAAAATACAGAATTTATAAGCAAAACGTTGACTACTTTAAAACTAGCTGCCCTTGGACTGTATCTTCTACCTCTCTATCAGGGACTATAACATAGTGTCGTTTGATTTTTAACCTTGTCCACCCCAGTTCAACTCTGGCATCTCCATATCCTTTCTAAATAAAGGACAACTGTTGGCCTCTCACATCCCGTCCAATCCTCAAGATACTGTCCTGGAAGACAGCCTCTAGATATTGACTTGGCTTCACAGTTGAGACACATCCTGCCCTCCCAGCTGGGCTCACTGATGAAGAACAGGATTCCTGGCTGATTCTCCTCCTCCATAGACCAGAGACACTGAAGTCAATTCCATTACCACCACAAGAATGGCTACTCCTCCCCGGGCCCTTATGTTGGTTGATCAGAAGCTGAAGTCTTTCTAACCACTGATATCTGATTGTCTTCTTGGTTAGAGTGAGAGTCAGTGAGTGACTTAGTCATAGAGTCATAGAAATGTACAGAATGGAAATAGACCCTTCGGTCCAACCCGTCCATGCCAACCAGATATCCCAACCCAATCTAGTCCCACCTGCCAGCATCCGGCCCATATCCCTTCAAACCCTTCCTATTCATTTACACATCCAAATGCCTCTTAAATGTTGCAATTGTACAAGATCCACCACATCCTCTGGCAGCTCATTCTATTCATGTACTACCCTCTGCATGAAAAGGTTGCCCCTTAGGTTTCTTTTATATCTTTCCCCTCTCACCCTAAACCTATGCCTTCTAGTTCTAGACTCCCCAACCCCAGGGAAAAGACTTTGTCTATTTATCCTATCCATGCCCCTCATAATTTTGTAACCTCTATAAGGTCACCCCTCAACCTCCGACGCTCCAGGGAAAACAGCCCCAGCCTGTTCAGCCTCTCCCTGTAGCTCAGATCCTCCAACCCATCTGGTCCAGATCCTGTTGTAATCTGAGGTATCCCTCTTTGCTGTCCACTACACCTCCAATTTCAGTGCCATCTGCAAACTTACTGACTGTACCTCTTATTTGTACCTGATACTACTGTGAAAAAATGCTCAGTTTGTTCAGGAGCTTCTATGTATATTGATATCTTCTCTTGGTGTTCGGTGATCAGCTCAAAGGATAAAGCGGTCTTCTTTAAACATTTGGACTTATGTTGGGAGAGGTTTCAGGGAGTTATTTGGAACATCATTGGAAGGTAAACAACACAGACAATTCTCACTGAAATAGAATCAAGTGACTTGGCTCCAATTCTGAGTGGTGTGTGAGAAAGGAGGGGAAACAATCCTGATACATATCACAGTAGAAGGGTTTACCTCCTGTGTGTCTCATTGATGTTTCAGGAAGTCTGGCAACAATGTGGAGGCTTTATTATAGAACATAGACGGGAAATATTTCTCCCCTGTTTGAGTGCATAGATGGACCCGGAGATACGCTGACTTTGTGAAAGTCTTGTCACACACCTCATACTTGAATGGTTTCACTCCGAAATCTGGACCCAATGATGCTTGAGGTGACCAGAAGACTGAGTGAAAATCTTACCACAAAGATCACAGTGGATGTGTTTATCCAAGTGTCACTTTGCCCATATCCCAGATGGGTCAAAGATGTTCCAAATGCTTTTGCACAAATCTCAGACCAGAAGATAACTCCCCCGTGTGGATCCTCTGCAGCAATGACCTTTTTAATTTTTTTAAATGTATTTATGGGAGGAGGGTGTTGGCAAGATTTGAGAAGATTTGTAGCTCAGGTCGAGGTTCTGGATGTAGGTTCGTTCGCTGAGCTGGAAGGTTCGGTTTCAGACGGTTCATCACCATACTAGATAACATTATCATTGAGACTCCGGGTGAAGCACTGGTGGTATCGCCCACTTTTTATTTATGCATTTAGATTTCCTTGGGTTGGTGATGTCATCTCCTGTGGTGATGTCATTTCCTGATCTTTTTTTCTGGGGGTGGTAAATGGGATCCAAATCAATGTATTTGTTGATAGAGTTCCAGTTGGATAAAGTCCGGAACTCTATCAATAAACACATTGGCTTGGATCTCATTTACCACCTCCTAAGAAAATGATCAGAAAATGACATCACCACAGGAGATGACATCGCGAACCCAAGGAAACCTACATGCATAAATAAAAACTGGGCCATACCACCAGTGCTTCATCCGGAGGATCCCTGATGATGTTACCTAGTATGGTGACAAAACATCTGAAAATTAACCTTCCAGCTCAGTGAGCAAACCTACATCGGGATGAGGGTTTCATTGGCTAGGCCAACATTTGTTGTCTATGGGTAGCACGGTGGCTCAGTGGTTAGCATTGCTGCCTCACAGCACCAGGGACCCAGGTTCAATTCCAGCCTTGGGCAACTGTCTGTGTGGAGTTTGCACATTCTCCCTGTGTCTGTGTGGGTTTCCTCCGGGTGCTCCGGTTTCCTCCCACAGTCCAAAGATGTGCAGGTCAGGTGAATTGGCCATTCTAAATTGACCATAGTGTTAGGTGTATTCGTTAGAGGGAAATGGGTCTGGGTGGGTTGCTCTTTGGAGGATCGGTGTGGACTTGTTGGGTCTGTTTCCACACTGTAGGGAATTTAATCTAATCTATCCTTAATTGTCTAGTGGGCGGTTACGACTCAACCACATTCCTGTGGGTCTGGAGTCACATGTCAACCGGACCAGGTAAGGGTGACAGTTTCCTTCAATAAAGCACATTAGTGAACCAGATGGATTTTTCCCAGCAGTCAACATTGACTTTGTAGTCAATATTAGATTCTTAATTCCAGATTTTTATTGAATTCAAATTCCACCATCTGTCATGGTGGGTTTTAAATCCAGGCCCCCAGAACATTAGCTGGGTTTCTAGATTAACAGTCCAGCGATAATTTCACTAGGCCATTGCCTCCCATAAGGGAAGATTCGCAGCATACTCAGCCATGATCATCTACTCCTCTGTGTGAACACGCTGGAGTCCGCGGTCTGTTGATGAGTAAGAGAATGACTTGTCACATTTGAATTGCTTTTCCCGTGTGGATCCGCTGGTGATTTGGGAGAACAGAGGAGCGGGTGAAAACCTTGTCACAAATATTGCACCTGAATGGTTTCTCATCTGTGTGAATGTACTGGTACACACGCAGGTGTGACTACTTCAGGAAAGATTCTTCTCACACGTCACATCCAAACGGCGTTTCTCCAACGTGACTGTGTCGGTGATTCCCGAGTGTTGATGCCAGTGTGAAAGCCTTGTCACACACCTCGCACTTAAAGGGTTTCTCTCCTGTGTGAATCCTCTGATGCAGCAAAAGCTGTGATGACCTCGAGAAGGATTTGTCACATACCTCACACACAAACGGCTTCTCCCCGGTGTGAATGCGTTGGTGGGTGCGCAGCGTTGATGATCTTGCGAATGATCTGTCACACACCTCACACGTGAATGGCTTCTCACCTGTGTGAAGGCGGTAGTGACCCACAAGAGCCGATGACTGTGCAAAGTCCCTGTTACACACTTTACACTTGAATGGTCTTTCCCCTGTGTGCATGCGTTGATGGACACGAAGGTTCCCAGACTTCAAAAAGGATTGGTTACAAACTACGCACTTGAAAGGTCTCTCCCCTGTGTGAATTCTCTGGTGTATCAGGAGATTGGATGCTTTCACAAAAGCTTGATTGCAAACCTCACATTTGAATGGCTTCTCCCCTGTATGAGTGCGTTGATGTGCAAGGAAGTTCGATGATGTCGAGAATGATTTATCACACACCTCGCAAGTGAATGGCTTCTCTCCTGTGTGAATGCGTCGGTGATTCATGAGGCTTGATAGTTCTGTGAATCCTCTGTTACAAACCTCACATTTGAATGGTTTCTCCCCAGTATGAGTGCGTTGGTGTGCAAGGAGATTTGATAACCTCGAGAATGATTTGTCACACACCTCACACATGAACGGTTTCTCTCCTGTGTGAATACGTCGGTGATTCACAAGGCTTGATAGTTCTGAGAATCCTCTGTTACACACCTCACATGTGAATGGTTTCTCTCCAGTGTGACTGCGTTGGTGTCTGCGGAGGTACGATGACTGGACAAATGATTTTTTGCATTCCCCACACTCAAATGGTTTCTCTCCTGTGTGAATGCGTTGATGGATGCGAAAGTAAGATGAATGGGAGAACGATTTATTACACACCTCACACTTAAATGGTTTTCCTTCCATGTTGCTGTCCTTGTATGAATAACGGAGGCAGCTTGACTGGTCAGAGATCTGATGAGCCTGTGGAGTCTTCCTCACGTAACTCACACTTGAACAGCTTCTCACATGCAGGAGTGAGCCAGTGGTTCATGAGGTTCGATGAATGACTGAAGCTCTCTCCACACTTGAAGTCACTCACACTTCTACTCAGCCTGACCCTGACAGATCACCCACAGCCCAACCTTCAGAAAGCTTGGTTCTGATGGAAGGCTGCTCACCATGACCAGTTTCAGATCTGATGATGTGTCAAAGTCCCCCGACCTTTCAGATTTCTAGATGATGTTTCACTGCCCAGCCTTCTGTGTTGGGCAATGCTATGAAGGAACTGAATGTCTTTCCACAGTTGTTCCTTAGGTAGTGGTCAGTATCTATCGGCTTTGCAGCTGTTCCTTGGGTGATGATCAACATCTGTTTGCAAGGTCTATCCTGTCCTTCTTCTGTGGTGTAGCACAGTACAAATCATCTGTAAAACATGAAAAGGAAACATGATTTCCTTCAACTCCTTCTCCCCCTTTGCTGAAGGGCCTGCCACTGGATAGTTGACCACGGCAGACAATGTGGCTACTTTGTTTCCTCAGCCCAGACTGCATCTTCCTAGATGCCACGAGGACAATGGAAGAGACAGTTGGACAGATTGTAAAACGGGGCTCTCAATTCATTATGATCGTGTGTCATACTGGCAAAGACCAGTTTCACCTTTTTAGTTTAAAAAACACTCAGGAGAAAGACAGTCTAATGCAGATTTAGAAATTTCTCCTTTGTTTCCCAATATTATTTGAAGTGAACACACTGGGCAGGAAGTGCCGAGACGCTGAGGATAAAATTGCTTCAGTGTAACGGATTCAAAGATTCTACTTTAACTCGGGAAAGTAGACATACTGCACACTTTTAGCTGGAATTTGGTGTGTGCAATCTATCAGGTGCAGCACTAGGAAAACAAACAAATCCGAACCCAAACTTTGGATACATCTGAGGCTTTCAGGTAAAATCTTTCAATATATTCAACAATTATGTATGGTGCCTTAAAAACACAGCAGGTCAGGCAGCATCCGAGGAGCAGGAGAATCGATATTTCAGGCATAAGCCCTTCTTCAGGGAAGGATATTTGCTTACATGTGACTCCAGATCCACGGTGGTTAGTTAATTCTTAACTGCCCTATGAGCAACAAATGATGCCCTAATGAGTGACATCCACATTCTGTGAATGAAAAAAGAAAATTGGATGCAAGGAGCTGACCGAAAATATATAAACACACATCTTTTTTCTCTTTTCTAATGAGATGGTAGAGATTGGGTGGTTGGAGGACTTAGCAGGATTTGAAAAGACAGGAACCATTTGGATCCTACACACACAAACAGAACAGTTCCACCCTAAATGCAGCTAAGAAGGAAGTTCTAGGAAATGTCTCCAGAGAAAATAAACAGTCCACAGGAGAATAACCAGCTCTCAACACACATATAACCGAACAATTGGAAATCAGTAAGATTCCTCAGACAAGCTGCACCTCCCAGATAATGACACCTCACCTTATCATATTCAGGAATGAGCCATCAACAAAACTCAGCCTGGAAATCAGAGGGAAATATCCAACACACAGCTCCAGTCAAACAGTTCAGCACAAAGCACCGAGTAAACAGCTCTCTCAGCTGGATCTTCTCACACAGCATAAGGGACATTTCCACCCCTGACTGCCCACAGGATAGTCAGACTGCCTGAAGATTGGTGTGGATATTATGGGATACAATTTGTATAAAAGCTGCTCCTTCACTCACCATCTCCTCACTTGGTTTTCAGTCCCTATAGGAAGTGAACCAGCTCTGGAAGAGGAAGAGGAGACAATGGGCAGAGTGGGTGGGCTCTCTGATTGACGTCTCTCACAGTCAATACAAATATTTCTGCAGCAACTTTTTGACTGCAAAAATATGCGTAATACAAATCTTACACAGGTGCTAGGGAAGTTCTCTATAGTCTTTGCATATCAAGAAAGACAAACCGTTGATCTGATATCCCTTGCAGTTGCAAAAGCCAAAGGCATTTCTTTCTTCTGCTGAATTCAAAATGTGTAGCGTTGGGAGAGCACAGCAGGTCCAGCAGTATCCGAGGAACAGGAGAGTCGACGTTCCAGGCATAAGCCCTTCATCAGGAAAATTGAAGGACAGGGGCCCTTCATCAGAAATGTGGAAGGAGAGGGAGCTTAGAGATAAATAGAGGGGTGGGGCTGGGGGAAGGTAGATATGAAGGTGATGGATACAGACAGGTGAGGAATAATTGTGATAGGTCAGCGGGGAGGGTGGAGCGGGAAGGAAGATGGGCAGGTCAAGAGAACTGTGCTGAGTTGAATGGTTGGTTCTGGGATGAGGTGGGAGAAAGAGAGATTTGGAAACTAGTAAAGATGCCGTTGATACCGTATGGTTTTGGGTCCCAAGGCAGAAGATGAAGCCAGGTGGCTTTGATTTGGCGATGGAGGAGACCCACAACTTCCCCACCTTTTCAAACGCTTCATTGATTACTGTATTGGTGCCTCCACATGCTGCCATGAGGAGGTTGAACAGTTCACCAACTTAATAAACACCTTCTACCCTGGCCTCAAGTTCACATGGACATTCTCCAACACCTCCCTCCCCTTCCTGGACCTCTCCATCTCCATCAACCAAGTCAACACCGATATCTACTGCAAACCCACCGACTCCACAGCTACCTTGACTATATGTCCTCCCAACC
The DNA here is from genome assembly GCF_004010195.1 of Chiloscyllium plagiosum. NCBI lineage: Eukaryota > Metazoa > Chordata > Chondrichthyes > Orectolobiformes > Hemiscylliidae > Chiloscyllium > Chiloscyllium plagiosum. Next base: position 5,326,272 of record NC_057746.1, on the reverse strand, counting down.
TACCCCCCCCCTCTAAAAACATAGTCCCCTACTCCCAATTCCTCTGCCTCCACCGTACCTAATCCCAGGAGGAGCAATTCCAGTCAAAGACATCCCAGATGGCCTCCTATTTCAAGAACTGCAATTTCACCTCTCACGTGATCAACAATGCCCTCCAGCGCATCTTCTCCAATTCCAGCTCCTCTACCCTTGAGCCCCCCCACCCCGCAACCGCAAGAAGGATAGAACCCTCCCAGTCCTCACCTTCCACCCCATAAATCTCCGGATACAGTGCATTATCCTCCATCATTTCTGCCACCTACAGTCAGATCTCACCACCAAATATATATTTCCCTCCCCACCCTATCTGCATTCCGCAGAGGCCACTCCCTCCGTGATTCCCACATTAGGTCCATGCCCACCCCATCCCCACCAATTAATTCTCCACACCCTGCACCTTCCCTTGCCGTCAAATGAGGTGTAAAACCTGCACCCAACACCTACCCCTCACCACCACCCAAAGTATCCTTCCACAGCTAGCAGAGATTTTCCTGCACATCCACCAACCTCATCTGCTGCGCCTGTTGCTCTCGATGTGGTGCTAGGGAGACAGGACACCAACTCGTGGATCGGTTCAGGGAACATCTCTGGGATACACATGCCCAACAACCCCATTGTCCTTTGGCTGACCACTTTGACTCACCATCCCACTCCCCCAAGCTCATGCAAGTCCTAGGCCTCCTCCACCGTCAAATGAAAGCCATCCGCCAAACAGGAGGAAGAATGCCTCATCTTCTGCCTTGGGACTCTACAACCACATGGCATCAACATTGATTTCACCAGTTTCCAAATCTCCCCTCTCCCTACCTCATCCCAAATCCATCCCTCCATCCTCTTGACCTGTCCATCTTCTTTCTCACCTATCTCCACCAGCACCTCCAACCTTCACCTACCTATCACCTTCCTACCCAACTTCCCCCCAGCCCCACCCTCACACCTCTATTTATCTCTCAGCCCCTTCCCCCTCCACATTCCTGATGAAGGACTTATGCCCGAAACGTCAACTCTCCTCCTCAGATACTGCATGACCTGCTGTGCTTGACTCTCCAGTATCTGCAGTCCTCAATTTTTCCGAGTTACTTATGCAGGATACTATTTACATATATTTGAGACAATGAAATGGTCTGACAATTGAACAGACCACAAGTATACTTTGACAGAAAGACCTCAGACTTTCCCCACTGCACCTTGGCAGCAGCTGCCCCAAGCTTTTGTGCATCCCTCAGCACGCAATCCTGGACCTTGGAACATGCCAGTTCGCAATACATGATTGAGGTCAACTCCTTGCTCTGGAAGACCAACACATTTCGGGTAGAACAAAGAACATCTTTCACTGAGTTGATCGTCTTTCAAGCACTATCGATGTTTGTCCCAGATTCGTGCATCACGGAGCTGCTCAGGTGAACCTCAAGAGAAACCACTGCATCTCCCTCCACACCTTCTTTGCAATGGTATGTTCCAGAAGGAGATGTGACCCAGTCGTTAACTCCCCCGTCCACTCCCCCAACCCACCCCACAGCCACTTTGAGGGCAGCACACAGAGGCACAGAGGGTCTGGGTACACATGAAAGGATTCGCAGGTAGTGCCCCTCTCACCACCAGCCACTGTCTTGGTGCTTGTTGAAACTTCTGACAATGAGGCCCATTCTGGCTCTGGGCCTAGCTGTTCAGGCCCTGAGCTATCCGGCCACAAACTACTCTCTCAACCTGTCCTCCTGCCACCTTCAGTATTTTAGCATAGTTACACTGAGGTCCCTCTACTATTGCATCCTTTTAGAATTGTACCATTATGAAGTCATAGAGATGTACAGCATGGAAAAAGGCCCTTCAGTCCAACTCATTCATACCAACCCAGGTATCCTAAATTAATCTAATCCCATTTGCCAGCATTCGGCCCATATCCCTATAAACCCTTCTTGTTCAAGTGCCCATCCAGGTGCCCTTTAAAATGTAGTAATTGCACCAGCCTCCACCACTTCCTCTGGGAGCTCATTTCATCACATACCACCCTCTGCGTGAAAAGGGTGCTCCTTACGTGCCTTTTAAATCTTTCCCCTCTCACCTTAACCCTGTGCCCTTTAGCTATGGATGCTGCCTGACCTGCTGCGCTTTTCCAGCAACACATTTTCAGCTCTGATCTCCAGCATCTGCAGACCTCACTTTCTCCTCTGAGATGTGAAGGCTCAGTTAGTTCACTTGAGAGTTACAAGTTAGCTAGGAAAGACCTAAAGAGAGCGCTTTTCCAGCAACACATTTTCAGCCCTTCACATCTCATCCTAACATAAGCCTTCTTCTTCCTCTTGACAAGATTCAACTTCCTTAGTGAGCCACGGCTCCCATGCTCAACAACTTCCTCCCTGCCTGACAGGTACATACTTACCAAGGACATGCAGTAGATGTTCCTTGAATAAGATCCGCATTTCAATTGTGCCCATCCCCTGCAGTTTCCTTCCCCATCCTATGTATCCTAAATCTTGCCTAGTCGCATTGTAATTGCCTTTCCCCAGGTATAACGTTTGCCCTGCAGTTTATAGCTATTCCATTACTAAAGTAAACATAACCAAATTATTGTCACTATCACCAAAGTGCTCACTTACCTCCAAATCTAACACCTGGCTGGGTTTGAAAGCTTGTGGCTCCAAATAAACCTGTTGGACTATAACCTTGTATTGTGTGAATTTTAACTTTATCCATCCAAAATGGGTGATGATGTCATCATGTGATTAGACTCTTAAAGTGACAGTGCAATGTAATTACAAAATACACCACAGCAGCCAGGCCAGCCTCCTTGATTTCATGGGCAACACTGACGTTTACTCCCCAAAATTCAAAAGTATTTTCATGTTATGCCAGCACTCTGGGAAATGCTGACATTTTGCCATATGATTACACAGTTCATGGAGCTGCTCATTGTACCACAGGCAGAACACTGTCTGGGCAAACCTTGCTTTCCTCTGGCTTTGAACATGCTCCTTTTATCAATTCCAATCTCTTCTGTCTATAGTTCATTATTTTAAAACAATGAATTGCGGGTCAAATCCCAGTACTTGAGAATTTCTACTTGTGAGAATAACTCCTGATCGATCAATGCCTGTTCACCTGGTCCAACCTCTATCTGTCCCACATTTATTGCGAAGAATGACATTGCTGATATTTTAGCTTCAGCACAAATGTTGTAGAGGAAGCTCCCATCAGGACTGGCCTGGACTATTTTCCTTTGTTCAGCGTGACACTTTGCCTCGACATAGTTGAGATTTTTTTCCAAATGTTTCATCCAGCAACTCAACTGATTGTGAAGCTGTGTTTCTAGTTTGGATTTCCCACTTTCTTGGCTTTTGCTGTTTTCATTTGTTCAGACATGATTGTCACTGGGATTTGCTATAAATAACCTTTACTGACGTACCCAAAGCAAATCTCATCAGAACCAGCTGAAACACAGAGGAACTAATATGAACTCAGATTTCTTTGTTAAGCTCACCACTGATGATCAGCCCTCCAGAAGCCATTTTCACCGAAGCAGTGCTACTCCTGGAAGGCTCAGGGTTATGAAAGATTGTCTAAAGTTGGGAATATGGTATCAAATAACAGAATGTGAGAGGATTATAATTTTGAGAAGCATTGTGATGAGGTGAGCATTTCCAGATGCTCAGTCTATCCAAGAGAAAGAGTTGACATTGATACAGGACAGATCAAAGATGGTGAGTGAGAGAGGTATCCAGAAAAAACTCATTCAATAATGGTCAGGAATATGAACTGACAGTTGGAAAAATTAGAGAAAGCCTCTTCCTTTGACAGGTTTGGGAAGCCGTGATATGTTTTTTTAAATTTCAAAAATATACTTTATTCATAAAATAATTTGATGGTCTGTACAGTTGGTCATGCCATACATACGTAAACATTTACATACAGAGATCAGAATTTATCATTTGTATATACAGGTCTGTACATTTATCAATCATTTCTCCATATATTTAGCTGAGGCGTCAGCGGAGCCCAAATGACTGCGTGGGCCCCCTGTTCTTGGTAGGCAGATGTTACACGGTGGTCTTTCCCCACCGCGCTTTGGCGGCAGCTGCCCCAAGCTTCAGCGCATCCCTCAACACGTAGTCCTGGACCTCGGAATGTGCCAGTCTGCAACACTCAGTCGGAGTCAACTCCTTCAGCTGGAAGATCAACAGATTTCGGACCGCCCAGAGAGCGTCCTTCACCGAGTTGATGATTCTCCAGGCACAGTTGATGTTTGTCTCGGTGTGCGTCCCGGGGAACAGACCGTAGAGCATGGAGTCCCACGTCACGCGCTGCTCGGGACGAACTTCGACAAACACCACTGCATTCCTCTCCAGACTTCTTCTGCATAGGCACATTCCAGAAAGAGGTGTGTGACAGTCTCGTCCCTCCCCACAGCCGCAGCGAGGGCAGCGTGCGATGCGGCTGAGAGTCCGGTCGTGCATAAAGGATCTCACAGGCCATGTCTTGGTGCTTGTTGGAAAGTTCTGGCGATGAGGCATTCTGCCAAATGGCTTTGACAGTCTGCTCAGGGAACTGCACAGGGATCCGCCCTCTCCTTTTCCTGTAGGGTTTCTAGGACACTATGTGCTGACCACTTCCTGATGGACTTGTGGTCAAAGGTGCTTTTCTTCATAAACTTCTCCTCGAAGGACAGGTGATACGGAATGGTCCAACTATTCGGAGCATTCCGCAGCAGCAAGGCCAGGCCCATCCTTCGCAACACCGGGGACAGGTAGAACCTCAGTGCGTAGTGACACTTGGTGTTTGCGTACCGGGGATCCATGCACAGCTTGATGCAGCCACACACAAACGTGGCCATCAGGGTGAGGGTGGCATTGGGTGTATTTTTTTCCCGTTGCCTAGATCTTTATACATTGAGTCCCTTCGGACCCAGTCCATCCTTGACCTCCATATAAATTGGAACTTGGCCCAGGTGACTGCAGCGGCACAGGTTCTGGGAATATCCAAACCTGTGCCACATATAACAGCAATGACATTGCCTCACACCTGATGACCAGGTTTTTTCCTGCGATGGAGAGCGACCATAGCTTCCATCTGCCCAGTTTCTGCCTTACTTTGCTGATGTGCTCCTCCCAAGACTTGGCGCACGCCCCAGCACCCCCCGAACCAAATGCCCAGCACCTTCAGGTGGTCGGTCCTGACTGAGAAGGGGATCGAGGATTGGTCGGCCCAGTTCCCGAAGAGCATGGCCTCGCTCTTGCCTCGGTTTGCCTTGGCCCCCGAGGCTTGTTCGAACTGGTCACATATGCACATAAGTCTGCGCATGGACAGTGGATCCGACCAGAAAACGGCGACGTCATCCATGTACAGGGAGGCCTTAACCTGCAGGCCCCCGCTGCCAGGAATAGTCAACCCTCTCAGGCTCGCATCCTTCCTGATGGACTCGGCAAATGGCTCTATGCAGCACACGAACAAGGCAGGAGAGAGAGGGCAGCCCTGCCTGACTCCAGATCTGACTGGGAAGCTATCTGATTCCCACACATTGATTGAGACTGCACTGACAATGTTGGTGCAGAGCAGTCTGATCCAATTGCAGATTCCCTCCCCAAAGCCCATCTCTCATATACATGTGTGATATCCTGTCAAAGGCTTTCTCCTGGTCCAGGCTGATCAGGCAGATGTCCATTGTAGACGAGGGTGATGATGCCTTTCCTCATGGATTCACTCATGGTACCTGCCCGAAGCATACTGACATACACCTCCAGCAGGTCCTGGCCAATCAACTCCCACAGAGCGGAATAGAGCTCGACCGGTAAGCCGTCGCTTCCGGGAGTTTTATTCTTTTCGAAGGACTCGAGGGCCTTGGTCAGCTTGTCCAGTGATAGCGGCTGGTCCAGCCTCTCCCGTGTTCTGTCGTCTAAGACCTCCGTGATAGAGGAGAGGAACGACTGGGAGGCCGCGCTGTCGGTTGGCTTCGCGTCATACAGACTGGCATAGAAGGATTTACCTTTCCTCATGACGTCAGCCTGAGATGACGTTATCGAGCCATCTTCTTTCTTCAGGCTGCTGAGCACAGAGCACTCTTTGTGCACTTTCTGGAAGAAGAAACGTGAGCATGTCTCGTCCTGCTCCACCGAGCAGACCCTGGACCGGAAGATTATCTTGGAGGCCTCCGAGGCAAAGAGCGAGGCTTGCTGGCCCTTCACCTTCTTGAGATCCTCCGTGACATCCACCCCCATCGTCTGCAGCAGGGGCAGGTTCTGCATACTTTCCTGGAGCTGGGACAGTTTTCCCCGCCTCTCTCTCTCGCTTCCTGAACACCTCTGAGGATGAAGAACCTCTTGTAATCCGCATTCAACAGTGTGGTGATTTTACTGTATCATCTGTAAAGAGCTGTGGAGTCATAAACTAAGCAAGGGTCTGGGTAAGGGCTTCCGCTCTCCCCTCACTGTGGAGCTCATGTCCCTGAAATACTGGGGTGAAATCCTCAGACTACATGGTGAGGAGAGGAATGGGCAATGATAGCAGCAGAGCAGAACATAGATCACTGTATTAATACCAAACACTGCTTTTAGTATGAAGGATCTCAACTGATTGTGCAAATCCACCTGTTCCCATTCCACACTGGATCCTACAGCTCATGTGGAGCAGCTACCTCTGTGCTGGGAGCATATTGAACCCAAAGCTGCACCTCAAAAACAAATATTTGCAATCACAGAACTTACAAACCTTCAGAAAATACTTATTCAGTTTCAGTCAGACAAACTCCTCAAATGGTGGATCCTTTTCCTCACCATCTCCTGCTCCCTGGGCTCTGTTTCTTCCTGCGTTTCATGGGGCGAGCTCTCAGCCTATCACAATAGCTGCATCAAGTGGAATCAAGTAGCAGTTGAAATGAAGCCACATGAGGCATCACAGTTTCATGAAGGATTGGTGTGGAAACAGAAAAGCCTCCTGCATATCATATGCGTCGAGTTAATCACCAGTAAATGGTGGCTGTTGGACTGGTGTGGGCATCATAGGAGCATGGTTCATGACCTGAGGATATCTGCATATGTACAATGAGATTTACAAAGTGGGTAACTGATAAAACTGTTGCTGTGAGGATTGGGATGGATTTTAAATAAGCAATGACATGGTCATAGAGTCATGCTGCACCGAAACAGACCTTTTGGTCCAACAGCCCATGCTGAACATAATCCCAAACTAAACTAGTCCCACTTGCTTGCCCCTGCCCAATATCCCTCCAAACCTTTCCTATTCATGTACTTATCCAAATGTCTTTTAAACATTGTAATTGGACCCACATCCACCACTTCCTCAGGAACCACCTACTGTGGAAACAATTTGCTCCTTTTTTTAAAAATCTTTCTCCTCTCACCTTAAAAATGTGTCCCCGAGTCTTGAAAGCTCTCATACTAGGGAAAAGACAATTACAATTAACTCTATCTACATCCCTCATTATTTTATAAACTTCTATATGGTCGTCTGTCATATTCCTGTGCTCCAGTGAAATAAGCCCAGTTTATCCAGCCTTTCTTTAGAAGTCTAACTTTCCATAATCTGCAACATCCTGGTAAATCTCTTCTGAACTCTCTCCAGCTTAATAATATCCTTCCTATAACTGAGCAACCAGAACTAGACACAGTATTCCAGAAGAGGCCTCACCAATGTTCTGTACAATCTCGACATGACTTCCCAACTCCTGTACTCAAAATACTGAACAAAGAAGTTCCTGGTTATTGTGTCAAACAAACTAGATTAGACTGAGGCATCAGACCAAAAGACAACCAAGTATTACAACAATAAAGTGTACTAGACACACAGAAGTGATAGTTCTCCCCTTCAATTCCAGAAGAAGGCAGCAGGACCAGTTTACAGAGAAATTAATAAAACACACAGCAAACAGATTTTATCAACAGGAGCAGAGAGCACAAAAACAAGGAAGTTATGTTAAATCTGTAGAAAAATCAGGCTTGGTCTTGATTGAAGTGATGTATTGGTTCCAATTCTGAGCAGCACTGTTTGGGAAGGATATGAAGTTATTGAGAGGATGCAGAAAATATTCACGAGAATAATTCCAGGGATGAGGAATTTCGGCTCCAGAGAGAGTAGAGAAGTTGGGACTGTTGCCCTTGGAGGGGTTTGGACAGAGCAGGGAGGGAGAAACTGGTTCGACTGATGGATGATGGAGAACTGGAGGGTTTAGATGTCAGGGAATTAGTGAATCGATGGTGACCTGAGGAGAAACCTCTCCATACAGCAAGTAGTCAGGAACTGGAACAACTCTGGCACAGTCAGACTCCATTGCAACATTGAGGAAAGAATTATATGATTATTGAAAGTAGAAAGGGTGAAGCAGGGGAGTTGCGCACGATGAACTGCAGTTTGAGAAGGGCAGCACGCAGACGACAGGCTGCATGGTCTCATTATGTCCTGATCGAATTCAATGAGAACCAATAGGAGAGACAGAATATGTAACAGGACAATAGACAAATTGGGATGAGTGATGATGGATGGTCATGACAGGGAGCTGGAGGGAGACCAGAATGAGGAGGAGGTTGGAGGAGGCTCAAGGAAGGCTCATGGGAGATAGAGAAAGTGGGAAGAGGCTGCAATCCTGGCTCCTGTCGCCACCTCCAGGGGCGCACCTCCCATTCCAGCAACGCCAACGTCACAGCTGCTTGGGTTCGCGCGCTCAGATTTGAACACTGTCCGGCAACCGCCGCTGCGCAGGTCAGAACCACCACTCCCGTGAGGCACCGCGGCCACGTGGTCCAGGAATTCCATATTGCTGCCCGTCAGTGCGCAGTCGCGAGTTTCATGTGCCGTTTGGGTTTTGTAGTTCGGAGTGGTGAGAACCTGGCTTCACCTGCGCAGGACTCGGAGCCGCTGGAAATCGGGAAGACACTTCAAGAAACTCATGTTGCTCCAGAAATATTTGTATTGACTGTGAGGGACGTCAATCAGAGAGCCCACCCACTCTGCCCATTGTCTCCTCTTCCTCTTCCAGAGCTGGTTCACTTCCTATAGGGACTGAAAACCAAGTGAGGAGATGGTGAGTGAAGGAGCAGCTTTTATACAAATTGTATCCCATAATATCCACACCAATCTTCAGGCAGTCTGACTATCCTGTGGGCAGTCAGGGGTGGAAATGTCCCTTATGCTGTGTGAGAAGATCCAGCTGAGAGAGCTGTTTACTCGGTGCTTTGTGCTGAACTGTGTGACTGGAGCTGTGTGTTGGATATTGTGTGTGTTTATTGGAAGCATTTCCCTCTGATTTCCAGGCTGAGTTTTGTTGATGCCATATTCCTGAGGTGTCATTATCTGGGACGTGCAGAGGCTCTGAGAATTCTTACTGATTTTCTGTTGTCGAGTTGGGAGCTGGTTATTATCGTGTGGACTGCACTCAGTGTGTGATGGGATCTGGCTGTTTCCTATCTTTTCAAATCCCACCATGATCGCCCAACACCTCTGTTATCACCTCCCACAAGAAGAAAGATTTGCATTTACATACATCCTTTTACCAACCCCACATAATTCAAAGTATTCTATAACTAATGAAGTACATCTTAAGTGTGGTCAATGTTGTCATAAAGAAAATATGGCAGCCAAAGCATGCAGAGCAAGATCCCACCAATAGCGATTTGATTGTGATCAGATCATTTTTTTATGCTGTCAATTGAGCGATAATAACTTATGTCGACTTTAAAAAAACGATAAAACAGGTTTGTATTCCTAGTGACTGAAATGAAGGAATCACATGAAAAAACTTCAAAACTCAAACAAATCCACTGAAAGGAATTTGGCTAAATTATACCAACCAACGTATTGAAATGACTGAAGAAATATCCCCTTCAAATTTAACATGACCAAACACTCCACACTACTCTCGTACTTTCTGTCTTGCTCACTACAGAATCACAGTTTTTGCAGACTCATCCAACATCACCCTCAAATTCTGCAATTGTTTCTCCTTGTTCCACTGAATTGTTGTTTCAAACATTGTCAAAAGCTGTAATTCTGAACTTCCTAAGAAATTCTGAACCGACTGCCAACAGTGAGGTCACCTCGAGCAATTTCTTTCTTGGCCTCCCCAAGACAAATTTTCAAGAGACTTTTGATTGTCACAGGATATGTTTCTTCAACCAGAGACCATGTTCCCTCCCATAATCTACCTCGCAGGCCACAGAAAGGCCTCTTCTTTCCAGTGATTACATTGGCTGCAGTCCTTTGGCTCTCCCGTAGACCTGACAGTCTGTCTCTCTCTGTCCGTAATCTCAGAAACAGAAAGACTATCCAGTTAACCCTCACTGCTCTTGCCTTTGTTTTCAGATGTGATAACTTTGTATTTTGCTCGAAGTCCCAACATGTCCTGATGGTAAGCGGACTCCTTAACCTTTCCCAGGCAGAGTTTTACAATTTCTTTGCGCCCCTGTTTTGGGGTATCCTGTTTTTTGTAACATTCTAAAGAAAGTTTAAAACATAATAGTCTTGTCAGCTTTGTATTAGTAATGCACTCCTGATATGTGCCATCTTGATAGTGGGGAGAACAGTGGTTTGTAGGAGAGTTCTCTCAGCTCCTCAGGAGGAGGCTGGGTTTGATCATCCACTCAATGTTTTTTTCCTGAAGACTGTTTAAAATTGTACCTCACTCTCATGTACTGGGCCCAACATGCCTGTAAATGAAGGTATTATTGGAGCTGGTTTCCAGCATCTGCAGTCCTTGTTTTAACCCCGTATTATTGGTGCTGCCTTCTCCTGTTCCTGGACTGGTTGTCTACAGTTTTCAACAAGGTGAGGTAGGGTGAAAGAGTTTTGATCTGTGATTTTAAGGGGTGTTTAGCTCTATTTATTACCTGCATGCTATACCCCTTTTGGTGTTTAGCCTGCATATATTCTTCTGTCCTGCATCCATTCGGCTCAAAGGGGACTCTGAAAGCTTGTTATTTAAAATAGGTCTGCTGGTCTATAATCTGGTGTCGTGTGACTTCTGATTTTGTCCACCCCAATCCAACACCTCGACATCTTAAATATTCAAGGACTTCCACCACCTTTTGCAAAAGAGAGTTCAAAGACACATGACTGTGGCAAAGATAATTCTCTCACATGTTTTCAAACAATGTCCTCCAGTTCTGGATTCTCCGACAAGAGAAAACATCCTCTACACATCCACCCTTTCAAGAGTCATCAGGCTTCAATCAAATCACCATTTCTTCTAATGTCTCGAAGAAACAAGGTCAGTTTGTCCAGTATCTTCTAAAAAAACCTGTCCATTTCATTATTAGTCTGGTAATACTTGGTTCTGAACTGCTTCCAAAGCGTTTACATCCTTGCTTAAAGAATGTGATCAGTTGTAGAGTCATAGAGATGTACAGCATAGAAACAGACCTTTTGGTCCAACATGTCCATGCAGACCAGATATCTCAATCCAATCTAGTCCCACCTGCCAGCATCCGACCCATATCCCTCCAAACCCTTTCTATTCATATACCCATCTAAATAACTCTTAAATGTTGCAATTGTACCAGCCTCTCCCACTTTGTCTGGCAGCTCATTCCATACACGTACCACCCTCTGTGAAAAAGTTGCCCCGTAGGTCTCTTTTATATCTTTCCCCTCTCACCCTAAACCTATGTCCTCTAGTTCTGGACTCCCTGACCCTAGGGAAAAGTCTTTGCCTATTTACCCTATCCATGCCCCTCATACTTTTGTAAACCTCTATAAGGTCACCCCTCAGCCTTCGATACTTCAGGAAAACAGCCCCAGCCTGTTCAGCCTTTCTCTATAGCTCAAATCCTTCAACCCTGGCAACATCTTTGTAAATCTTTTCTGAACCCTTTCAAGTTTCACAACATCCTTCCGATAGGAAGGAGACCAAAACTGCATGCAATATTCCAACAGTGGCCTAACCAATGTCCTGTACAGCTGCAACATGATCTCCCAACTCCTGTACTCAATACTCTGACCAATAAAGGAAAGTATGCCAAACGCCTTCCTCACTATCCTATCTAACTGCGACTCCACTTTCAAGGAGCGAAAAACCCGCACTCCAAGTTCTCTTTGTTTAGCAACACTCCCTACGACCTTACAATTAAGTGTATAAGTCCTGCTAAGATTTGCTTTCCCAAAATGCAGCATCTCGCATTTATCTGAATTAAACTCCATCTGCCACTTCTCAGCCCATTGGCCCATCTGGTCAAGATCCTGTTGTAATCTGAGGTATCCCTCTTTGCTGTCCACTACACCTCCAATTTTGGTGTCATCTGCAAACTTGCTAACTGTACATCTTATGTAGAGGACAGCAGATGTGATTTTACCAGTGTGCTGGTTATGTATAACTGAAGCACACCCTCCCTACTTTTGCATTCACTTCCCACCATGGTGAATGATAATGGTCTATTACAAATTACTCTATGTGCCTGCAGAGGAGCCTTTTGCATTTCATGCATGAAGCAACCCAGATTCCTCTATCTCAGAGTCTGCAATCTGTCAACGTTTTGATGATAATATGCTTATTTTTTGCTTCATCCTGCCAAAATACACCTTTGTTAGTTGTGGTGAGTGTGATAGTTTTCCTTGTTGACCTGAAACCATGAGACTTCATAGACTCAATATTGAGGACTTCCCAACTGCTTGTTAAATGGGACATATCCAGGGATGGTGACGGAGGAATGTAGGATGTTTCCTGATTGATCTGAGTATCTCTGCTACTTGACGAGTCTGTGGGCAG
>NC_057746.1:5310447-5313030 GCF_004010195.1 Chiloscyllium plagiosum | reverse complement strand
TTTTCTAACATCTTCAAACCTCCTGGGACATGCAGGAGATGCACAAAGTGCTCTTCAGTTACATTGGTTGTGACAAGGCTCTCAGATAATTGAACAATCCTTTACTCAAATGGGGAGAAAATCTGTCAATCTGAGTTGAGTAATAAAGGTTTCATACAGTTGTTGGACCTCATGGTACATCAACAAAACTTGCCAAGTTCTTGTCAATCTGTAATTGGAATGTTAACAATATTCCTATCAATCTGGGGTTTAAAGGGTCAATTGACCCACAGCCACAACTGATTTTTGGTGTCAGAATTCCAGAATCCGGTCACTTTTTTTGTGAAGAACTATTTGCTGACATCACCTCTGAACAACCTTGTTCTAATTTTAATGCTGTGCCCCTTCTTCCAAGTTTAAATTAAAGTTCTGAGAGGGATCTTGAATCATTTTGAAATGCTTTGTGTTTTGATACGAGTTGAATATTGTTCTGCTTGCCTGCTGTTCTTGCATTAACAACTTCACAGCTACAGAAGTTACCATTGTCGAGGAGGGTCTGCCTACTGAATCAGTATGGGTGGAAATTAGCAACAGTAAGGGAGCAGTCACCACATTAGGGATTTACTACAGGCCCCCCAATAGCAGCAGGGAGATTGAAGAAAGCATAGGTCGACAGATTTTGGAAATGTGTGTATGCAGTAGGGTTGTTGTAATGGGTGACTTTAATTTTCCCAATATTGATTGGAACCTCCTTCGAGCAGATGCTTTGGAAGTAGATGGTTTTGTAAGGTGTGTTCAGGAGGGTTTCCTAACTCAGTACATTGACAGGCCGATGAGGGGAGAGGCCATTTTGGATTTGGTGCTCGGCAATGAGCCGGGGCAGGTGTCAGATCTTGCGGTGGGAGAGCATTTTGGTGATAGTGACCACAACTGCCTCACATTCTACATAGCTATGGAGAATGAGAGAATCAGGCACAATGGGAGGATATTTAATTAGGGAAAAAGAAACTATGATGCTATCAGACGTGAGTTGGGAAGCATAGACTGGGAGCAATTGTTCCATGGAAAGGGCACTATAGACATGTGGAGACTGTTTAAGGAACAGTTGTTGCGAGTGATGCATAAATGTGTTCCTCTGAGACAGGCAAGAAGGGGTAAGATAAAGAAACCTTGGATGACGAGAGCGGAGGAACTTCTCGTCCAAAGAAAGAAGGCAGCTTACGTAAGGTGGAAGAAGCAAGGGTCCTGCTCAGCTCTAGAGGATTATAGGCAGGCGAGGAAGGAGCTCAAAAATGGTTTGAGGAGAGCCAGGAGGGGGCACGAAAAAGGCTTGGCAAGAAAGATTAGGGAGGATCCAAAGGCATTTTACACGTATGTGAGGAATAAGAGAATGATCAAAGAAAGAGTAGGGCCAATCTGAGATAGCATAGGGAACTTGTGTATAGAGTCTGAGGAGGTAGGGGAAGCCCTAAATGAGTTTTTTGCTTCTGTCTTTACAAAGGAAAAGGACCTTGTAGTGAATGAAACCATTGAGGAGAAGGTAAGCATGCTGGAACAGATAGAGATTGAGGAAGCTGATGTGCTGAAAATTTTGACAAACATTAAGATTGACAAGATGCCAGGGCCAGACCAGATTTGTCCTCGGCTGCTTTGGGAAGCGAGAAATGTGATTGCTTCACCGCTTGTGAAGATCTTTGCATCCTCGTTCTCCACCGGAATTGTACCTGAGGACTGGAGGGAGGCAAATGTAATTCCTCTCTTCAAGAAAGGAAATAGGAAATCCCCGGCAATTATAGACCAGTCAGTCTCACGTCTGTCTGCAAGGTGTTAGAAAGGATTCTGAGGGATAGGATTTATAACCATCTGGAAGAGCATGGCTTGATTAAATGCAGTCAGCATGGCTTTGTGAGGGTCAGGTCATGCCTCACGAATCTTATAGAGTTCTTTGAGGATGTTACTAGACAAGTTGATGAGGGTCGAGCAGTGGATATGGTGTATATGGACTTCAGCAAGGCATTTGATAAGGTTCCCCTTTGGTAGATTCATTCAGAAGGTCAGGAGGAATGGGATACAGGGAAATTTAGCTGTCTGGGTACAGAATTAGCTGGTCGACAGAAGACAGCGAATGGTAGTGGAAGGAAAGTATTCTGCCTGGAAGCCAGTGGTGAGTGGTGTTTTACAGGGCTCTGTTCTTGGGCCTCTACTCTTTGTAATTTTTATTAATGACTTGGATGAGGAAATTGAAGGATGGGTTAGCAATTTGCAGACGACACAAAGGTTGGAGGTGTCGTTGACAGTATAGAGGGCTGTTGTAGGCTGCAGCGGGACATTGACAGGATGCAGAGATGGGCTGAGAGGTGGCAGATGGAGTTCAACCTGGATAAATGCGAGGTGATGCATTTTGGAAGGTCGAATTTGAAAGCTGAGTACAGGATTAAGGATAGGATTCTTGGCAGTGTGGAAGAACAGAGGGATCTTGGTGTGCAGGTACATAGATCCCTTAAAATGGCCACCCAAGTGGACAGGGTTGTTAAGAAAGCATATGGTGTTTTGGCTTTCATTAACAAGGAGATTGAGTTTAAGAGTCGTGAGATCTTATTGCAG
>NC_057746.1:5208089-5310406 GCF_004010195.1 Chiloscyllium plagiosum | reverse complement strand
TCCCAGGGCAGAAATTGTTAACATGAGGGGTCATAGTTTTAAGCTGTTTGGGGAAAGTATAGAGGGGATGTCAGAGGCGGGTTCTTCACGCAGAGAGTTGTGAGAGCATGGAATGCGTTGCCAGCAGCAGTTGTGGAAGCGAAGTCATTGGGGATATTTAAGAGACTGCTGGACATGCATATGGTCACAGAAATTTGAGGGTTCGTACATTAGATTTACCTTACCTGAGGATCAATGGTCGGCACAGGCTGAAGGGCCTGTTATGTGCTGTACTGTTCCATGTTCTAACTTAAGAACCAGATGCAGGAGTACGCCATCTGGCCCTTTGAGCCCACTCCACAATTCAATAAGATCATGGCTGATCTTCTCTATATATTTATAATCGATAATAAATCACAATTTTTCATCATCCGTCAGCGTGGTGTGTTCCTATTCATGAATGATTCAGGATCATACGTAACAGTTTTGTACATAATAAATTGGGCAATGTCATTCTGGGCTGGGATACTTTTGCTACTGAGCACTCCACTCGCTGATGTGATCCTTCATCTTATTTCTCAAACTTGGCCAGTAGATCACTTCTCTTACCTTCTTCAGACTAGACTCGATTCCTTGATAGTTTGTGGGGAATATTCTGAAGCATCTTGGTATCAGCAGAGATGTCACAGTTGTCGAAGACTCATCCTTAGGTGTTAAAAGGCTGGCAGATTGGATGGAATATTGAATCTCCACATTGGTGTCAGCTGTGGATGAGAGTACCTTCTCAGGTAGGAGAATTGTTCCACATTTTGGAAGATTTATCCATTGATCTTAATGGAAGAAAGGACCGGAACTTGACTTGTGACAGGTTGCTTAAGGATTTGAGAGTTTTTTGAGAGTAAGGCTAAGACCAATTCTTCTGTATACCTCTGCACAGTTGTTAAGCGAGGCTTGATGATTCTCTTCTGAGAGATTAGAGATGGCATTGTCATCCATATACTGAGATTTCAAAAGCGAGGTTCGAGTCATCTCTGAGTACAGTATATCCAAAAATGTAGTTTTTTTAAGAATGTTCACTGTTGGAAACAGGGCATATGATTTATGCAGAGCAAGCTCCCATTACAGCAATGTAATAATGACCAGACAGTCTGTTTTATGCTGGTGCTTATTGGGCAATTTTAAAAGGACCCTGTAACTTTTAAAAACACTAAATACACAGTTGAACACCCTGCGCCGCATTTGTTCTTTAATCTGCAGATTCTGAGTTTTTACAGGAATCAGTACAATAACAATGAGTCTGGGAAGTGTGTCCCACACTCAGCATCGCAGTGAAGCAGCCTGGAAGGGTGTTCCACAGTCAGCATCGCAGTGAAGCAGCCTGGAAGAGTGTTTGTGGTGAAAGGGTTAAAATTGTGTCCCAATACATGTGTGAATCTAACCGAAAATGAAAGGTGTCGCTTAGTCCCGTGTGAATCTTATTACACACCTTCCCGTGTGAATCTTCTTATCTGTATGTGACCAGAATGGAATGTGTTTTTCAGCCTTGCTCTGCTGTTCACATGAATGTTTAGATCTCGAAAAGAGTATATCAGCTGGAAAAGTCTCCAGTTCGGTAGAGTCTGCTCCGGGGTTGCGTTTAACCGCCGAGCGTGGGTTGTTGGCAACCGCTCTACGAGAACTGACGGCTCCCAGTTCCGGTAACACGTAGAGTGAGTATAAACCAGACCCGTTGTAAGTACGAGACCTGGTTGTGGCGACGCTGCGGGGAATAAAACACTTATATTCTAGCAGACTCGCCTCTTGGCTGTTTGTTCTGTGTCAGACTACTTTCCTGCGAGCCTGGTCCTTGACCTTGAGAATTTTTTAAAACAGTGTTCCACAGTCAGCATCGCAGTGAAGCAGCCTGGGAAAGGTGTCCCACAGTCAACATCGCAGTGAAACAGTTGCAGAGGGATTGAGACTGTCATACAAATGTTCCTTTACAAAGTAAGTCTGAGAAAGTTAGTGGTTTTTGTCAAGGTTCATCCCAAGCAGCTCCGTGGTGAAGGAGTCGACTGTACTGTGTTCCCTGGGCCACACATCAAGACAAACACTGAATGCCTCTGGAAGACCATCAGCTTAGTGAAAGATGCTCGCTGGTCTGCCCAAGCCGTGTTGGTCTTCTCAAATAAGGAATTGACCGCAATCCAGTGTTGCAGATTGGCACGTTCCAAGGTCCAGCATTACAAGCTGAGGGACACACTGAAGTTTGAGGCAGCTGCTGCCAAGGTGCAGTGGTGAAAGACCATTATCTGAAGTATTTCTGCTGAAGAGGGGGCCCTTTCAGTTATCGGGACCTTCTAGTGCCTCAATGCATGTAAATATAATCTTGTTTGTGTAAGAAATGTCCTTTGTTTGTTTGAATAGAGTAAACTACAGTGTTTGTTTCCTTGATATTCTGCTGTACAGAACCGAACTGCATTTGCGACTGTATACGTACACAAAGATATTTTTGTAATAAAGTAAAGTAGTCTGGGAAGAGTCTCTTGTCTGATGGTAAGAAGCACACACCCTGTGAGATCCTAGTGTTGCAGACTGGCACATTCCACTCACAAATAAAAACAGAATTTGCTGGAAAAGCTCAGCATGTCTGGCAGCATCAGTGAAGGGAAATCGGAGTTAACATTTTGGGTCTGGTGACCTTTCCTCAGAGCAGTTTGTTTTTGCCAGGTGTGAACCTAAGCGTACGGAGTACAGTGAGTACAGAGGAAGATTGGGTGAGGAGGAGGCAGAGAAGTTGAGGTGACCCGTGTCACAACAACAATTCTCAATGAACAGATAAGTGAAGGTAAAAGGGAGGGGTCCAGGTCGAGGGGGAAATGTTGGAGCTCAGTGAAAGGGTCTGTAGGATAGGGACAAGACTCTTGTCCAAAGAAATGGGCATGGAGGCAAAGATGACTGAAGAAGAGTTTGATGTCATGTCGTGCCCGAAATTCATTAATGCAGAGGGATAAAGCTGAGAACTTTGCTGAGTACAGAATGTTCAGTGGAAAGTTAGGAGGGATGGTGAATAGTCGACAGGAAATGGGATTGACTGTTCAAAGTCACCTCCATTTCCCAGGTCACTTTACCAAGTCTCAGAAAACTCACTTTGTTCCAGAAATATTTGGATTGGTAGGGTGAGAGGGGAAAGATATAAAAGAGACCTAAGGGGCAACTTGTTCACGCACAAAGTGGTACATGTTATGGAACGAGCTGCCAGAGGCAGTGGTGGAGGCTAGTATAATTGCAAGATTTAAAAGGCATTTGGATGGATATAAGAATAGGAAGGGTTTGGAGGGACATGGGCCGGGTACTGGCAGATGGGTCTAGATTGGGTTGGGAAATCTGGTCGACATGGACAAGTTGGACCAAAAGGTCTGTTTCCATGCTGTACATCTCTCTGATTCTATGATACTATGACTGTGAGATACATGAATCAGAGAGGCCACCCACTCTGCCCATTGTCTCCTATTCCTCTTCCAGAGCTGATTCACTGACTAAAGGGACTGAAAACCAAGTGAGGAGATGGTGAGTGAAGGAGTAGTTTTTATCCAAATTGTATCCCATAATGTCCACACCAATCTTCAGGCAGTCTGACTCTCCTGTGGGCAGTCAGGGGTGGAAATGCCCCTTATGCTGTGTGAGAAGATCCAAGCTTTGTGTTCGATATTGAGTGTAATCTACATGCTGAGTTTTATTGATGGCTTATTCCTGAATGTAAGAAGGTGAGGTGCAATTACCTGGGAAGTGCACTGTCTTACAAATTCAAATTAGAAATTCGATTGGATTTGATTTATTTATTGTCATGTGTTTTGTCACAAAAAAAACTGTATTATGGTCCCACTCTTCAGTGTCACCTTAAAACACAGAAAAATAAACCAAAAATTAGAACATAAAAGCAGAAAAATAAAGAAATACTGTTCAACTTTACAGTCGATCATGCAGAGCCAGAAGATGTGGGTGAGGATTTAAATGAGGATTTTGCTTCAGTGTTCATGTAGAGATGGCCAGTGTAGGTATAGAAATCATGGAAGGGGATCAATCTATTTGAATAAATCGATATCGAACGGGAGGATGTATTACAGTATTAGTTGGTTAAACAATGGATAAATATACAGGCTCAGATGAGACGTATTCTCAGCTGCTATGTAAGGCAAGGGTGAAGATTACAGAGGCTCTGACTTTAATTTTCAAATAAATTCTGGACACAGGAGTGGTGACTGAGGACTGCAGGATAGCTAATATTGTACAATTATTCAAGAGGGGCTGGAGGGATAAATCAGAGATCTCTTGGCCAGTAACATCAATGTTGTGGAAACTACTGGACAAAATGACTGATGGACAGAATTAATTTCCACCTGGAGAAACATGGATTAATCAAGGATGGTCAGTAGGGCTTTGTCAGTGGGGGATTATGACCAAAAACCTTGATTGAACTTGACAAGGAAGTGACTCGGTGTGTTGATGAAGCTAATGCCGTTGATAAATCTTTTTGCAAGGTTTTGCATGGGAGACTTGTTCAGAAGTAATTGCCTCAGTGGCAAGAAACAGAGGATTATGATTCAAAGTTGTTTTTGTGTCTAGAAGCCTGTGTTCACTGCTGGGTCCATTGCTGTTAAATGGAGGAGGTATATCAGTATAACTTCACAGATGACATGAAAATTGCTGACAGGGCAAACAGTGAGGAGGAAAGCTTTAGACCATAAGATGATATAGATGGGCTGAACAGTAGCAAATGGAATCTAATCTTGAAAACTGTTCAGGTGGTGCATTTTGGGAGGAATAAAAAGCCAAGTAGGTACAGGATGAATGATAGGACCCTTGGAAGTGCAGAGAATCAGAGCAACGTTGGTGTGCATCTCCAAAGATCCGTGAAGACAGCAGGACAGGTCAAGAAAGCATGTGCGATATTGGCTTTCATTAGTTGAGGCATTGAATACAAGAACAGGGAAGTTTTGATGGAGCTGTATAAATCATCTGTAAAGCCACAGTTGGAGTACTGGGTGCAGTTCTGGCTTCCCCACTATAGGAAGGGTGTGATTGCACTACAGAGAGTGCAGAAGAGGTTCACCAGGATGTGGGCTTGGTTTGGAGTGTTTCAACTACAAAGACACACTTGATAGGCTGTATTTGTTTTCCTTAGAGCAGAGAAGGTTAAGAGTGCACCTGACTGAGCTGTATGTCATTATGAGGACCATAGAGAGAGTTGATAGAAAGAAACTTAGCAAAGAACTCCATAACCAGGAGGCAGAGATTCAATGTAAGAAGTAGAAGGTTGAGAGAAGATTTGACAGGGAAAAATAAACCCAGAGAGTGGAGCATATGTGAAATTCACTGCCTGAGATGGGAATTTCTAAGTATTTAGATGAACACTTAAAATATTATGGGGTAAGTGCTGGAAAATGTGATTACAGCAGATAAGCCTTTGATGACGAGCACTGAAGGGCTATTTTCCACCTTGTAAATCTCTGACTCGAACAAGATCAGCAGATGAATACTAATACCATCCTGTGGACATTCCCAGAGAAGCCACAGAATATCTTGAGTTGGAACTACTCCATCATTCCTTCACTATCACTGGGGGGAAAGACTGGGACTCCCTTCCTAACAGCCAGTGGGTGTACCTACACCTGTGACTCAGTGAACTGTTGTGTTTCAAGAAGGCAGATCATTACCAAGGGCAATTCGCATTGGGCAATCAATGCTGAGTTAGCCACAGTGTCATAGCCTTCAAGGCTATAGCCAAGTACTGGAAAGTGGGACTAGTATAGATTGAGCATAGTCTTTGGTGGCACAGACTCAGGCCAACGGGTCTCTTCAATACTCCGTGATTCTATGCTTCTATGATTCTCTGAAAGTAAGAATATGAAAGAACTGAGGAGTCAGCCCCTTCATCAAAGAAGGAGAGGGAGTTGGAGGAAATCATCTTTCCTTTTCCTATTTTACAGAAGGATTGCACCACACTGCATCAGAGAATACAGAGAGGATAGATACCGCAGATAGATCCTGACCATCACCGAAGGAACAACTGCACAATTGTGGGAAGACATCCAGTTCCTTAACAACATTGTTCAACACAGAGAAGGTTGTGCTGTGAAACTACTGTCTAGAAGTCAGTTGGGTCACAGAAACTTTGATGTATCAAAAGCCACTGATTCATGTGGCATGGTGGCTCAGTAGTTAGCTTTGCTGCCTCACAATGCCAGGGACCCGGGTTCAATTCCAGCCTCGGGTGGCTGTCTGTGTGGAGTTTGCACATTCTCTGTGTCTTTGTGGGTTTCCTCCCGGTACTCTGGTTACCTCCCACAATCCAAAGATGTGCAGGTTAGGCAAATTGGCCATGCTAAATTGCCCATAATGTTCAGTGATGTGTAGACAAGTGTATTAGTTAGGGGAAATGTAAAATAATAGGGTAGGGGAATGGGTCTGGGTGGGATACTCTTTAGAAGGTCAGTGTGGACATGTTGGGCAAAATGGCCTGTTCCCACACAGTAGGGACTTTGTGAGTCAGTGACTTACAGCTATAGGTGTGAGGCTGTTCAAGTGAGGTCCCCATGTGTTTGCACTTCGCCTGATGAAGGAGCAGTACTCTGAAAGCTTATGACATGAAATAGACTTGTTGGACTATAACCTGGTGTCATGTGACTTCTGACTTCGTCCACTCCAGTCCAACACAGACATCTCCATATCAAATGAGAGGTGTGTGAGGAGGGCTACACAAACACGCAAGGTCTCTGCACAGACAAGGTACATCTGCAGTACAACTGTTAACAGAAAGGCAGATACATGAAAGAGAAACCATTCAAATGTGTGGTGTGTGAACAAGCTTTTGCAAGGTCACCGACACTCACAAATCACCAACATATACAAATTGGGGAGAAACCATTCAAATGGAAGTTATGTAACAAGGGTCTCACAGCTATCAGGCCTGCTGAATCACCAGCCCTTTCATAGAGAGGAAGCACCATTCAGACATGAGATCTGTGCAAAATCTGTTTCACAGTCATCCAGCTTCCTTGTGCACTTCTGCATTCATACAAGGAGAAAAGCCATTCATGTGTGAGGTGAGAGACAAATCATTCTGTCAGAGAATCTTCACATCCGATGCATTCACACAGGGGAGAGACCCTTCACGTATTAGGTGTGAGACAAATAATTCTGACAGTCAGAGCCTCTCCACACCCACTGACGCATTCACACAGGGGAGAAACTATTTAGATTCAAGGTGTATGAAAAATCATTCTTATGGACAGAGAACCTCCTAATAATCAACTCATTCACATGGGGGGAAACTATTCACATGCAAGATATGTAACCAGAGCTTTACACAGTTGTCAGGTCTGGTGCATCATTTTGCATGGGCAAAAATTCATTTATGTCTGATGAGTGTGACAAGTCATTTTTGCAGTCATCAACCCTCCATGAACACCAACATATTCACATTGGGGAAAAACTGTTTATTCACTAAGTCATCAATCCTCCTTGTTCACCAATGTGTTCACACAGGGAGGAAGGATTCATGTATGAGGTGTCTGACAAATCAATCTTGAGATCATGGAGTCTTCTGCTCCATCAGAAAATTCACATGTGGAAGTAACTATTTTAAGTGTGACGTTTATGACGTTTCACACTGACTTAAATGGTTAAAAAAAACACAATTCACACATTGGTGAAACTCTTCAGATGCATTATTTTCCATGGCCAGGGTATGTCTTGGTCCAGGGGAGGAAGCCTATTAGTGTGAGTTCTGTAATAAAATCTTTACACTTCCTAGAACATCAACCGACATTTTTGCCCATCTTGTCCTCAGAGTATGTACACAGTCTCACTGTGCAGATTGTTTAGTGGGACTGGGACACAGAACAAGAAGCAGATTTCACTCCCATCAAACAACCAGTGATGACACCACCAATCAAGAGTGTGGCGCTGGAAAAGCACAGCAGGTCAGGCAACATCCGAGGAGCAGGAATATCGATGTTTCGGGCAAAGGTTCTTCCAAACTGAACATGACCTCACCAGTGCTGAGAGATTACGATGTCAACAATGGAGTGACCCTGCAGTGTGATGTCAGTGAAACACGACTTGGAGTTACCCCCATGCAGTGAGGACAACGTTCCACACTCCTCACTTTGGAACAGCCTCTTACCTCTAGCAATAAGTCAGTGGTTTCTGAGGCTCGATGAATGATTGAAGCTCTCACCACACTTGGAACCCATTCACACTACTTCTCAGCCTCACCCTGACTGCTCACACGCATCCCAATCTTCAGAAAGGCTGGTTTTGATGAAAAGCTCCACACCACTGACTAGTTTCCGTTCTGGTGATATGTCAAAGCTTCCCGGAACTGACCGATTTCCAGATGATGGTTTCTCTGCCTGACATTCTCTGTGTTCAGCAATGATGTGAAGGGACTGAATGTCTTCCTACAGTTTTGCAGCTGTTCCTTGGGTGATGGTCAGGATCCTTCTGCTGTATCAATCCTCTCTGTATTCTCTGGTGCAGTACAATGCAATCCTTCTGTAACACAAGAAAAGGGAACATAATTTCCTCCAACTCTTTCTCCTCCCCTGTCAAAGGACTAATTCCTCAATCAGGGACTGTTCCACAGTGAGTGCCAGTCTGTTACTCCCCTGTTTGGGGGAATCTGATACAAGTCTTTTCTTTTTCCTCACTTGATTGTCACACGCCCTCTGTTTCCAGCAAGGACACTGGATAGTGACTAGGAGCAGACAATTTGGATACTTCCTTTGCTCTGTCTCGTCCCACATCTTTCCAGACACCATGAGGGCAATAGAAAATTGAGTCAGGCAGAGTGTAAAACATGCAATGAATTCAATGTGAGCTTGTATCACTGAATTGTGTCAATCCAGAAAAATCGCAGACTCCTCTGTCACTTCCCTGGGTATATCCTTTCCCAGAATATTAACTCCATGTGGTCTCACGGCTTCAGGTCAAATAAGTTCAATGAAAATATCCACTTAACTCCCGAATGAGGACTTGAGCATGCTAATCATCACCAGGAATTAGACATAGAAGTGAATGGGGCTACATGCAAGTTAAACAAAAGTAGAAGATAGGAAAGAAATTAACAAGCCCTCAACCAACATATCAACAAAACTGTCATCCTACCATACCTTCTTGATAATTCTGGACAACCAGTCCTGTAAAAGATGGCAACTGCATGAACTCATCCATTCACAACAATGTTGAGACCCAGCTCAGGAGAGTGAGGCACAAGGTCAAAGTATCTTCAGACAAAAAATATCAAGTGGATGATCAAACTCAGCCTCCTCCTGAGGAGCTGGAGAACTCCCCTCCCGATCACTTCAATCTCCCCCTCTCTTGGGAAGGCTCAAGTCAGGAGAGTGTTGTGATTGTGAAGTTAAGGACTTTTTAAAAAATGTGTTTATGATTTAAGGTAAAATAGAATGCCTTGGAAGGGAGAAATTTTATGAGGCCAAAATGGATGAGTTAGTCTGGTCAGATAGTGGGACTTGCTAAGCAAGATATAAAATGCAAACACATAACTGGAAGAGGATTTGGGGCTGACAAGACAGAACTTCCTTTTGGCAGAAAAAGAAAGAACGCTAGAAACAGGTCTGAGAGAGAGAGAGAGAGAGACCTAGGACTGTAGCCAGCATTGTCAGCAGAGAGAATAGGATGTACTTTCTATGGGCTACCAGGTAGAACATGGAAAGAAATACAGTCTCTGGTTGAAGAGACACATCTTGAGACAATTTAAAGATTCGAGGAGATTTGTCCTGGCAATTGCGTAAAAGGAATCTCTGGAGAGGGTCTCTGTGTTGGTAGTCATTTCAGAGTTGCTGTAGAAATTCAGAGAAATGGCTTTGATGGTCACTGAAAGTTACAGTTGAGCAAGACAAGGGAGCAGCAAATTAATTGGAAGGTCAGGGTGTCGTGAAACTGATTCCAAGAAAAACTGTGATTCTGCAATTAGCAGGACATAAAGCGTAACATCGATCTAGGGTATTCGATTCTGTTAAAAATTTTAAAATGAGATACATTTTCTCTGGTTTAATGTATTATTTGTCTCCTTGGCAATGTTTAATCAAAGTTGCTTCCAGCTGTTTGATCAGTAAATCTTAAAATGTACAATCTTGTGTGATTCCTTTAATTCTTTATCAAAATGGAGCGTGGGGTGGTTGATTCTGACACTCAGGTCATGAAGCTTAATAAAGGAAATGACAATGGTATGGATGGGGTCAGTTAGGTATGATGGATTGGGATATGTTACCACAAGGAATAACACTGGATAGGCAATGGCAAACATTCAAAGAGAGAATGAGTGAACTACAAAAATTGTTCATTCCTCCCTGAAGTAAGAATGCAAAAAGAAGTGGCCAAACCATGGAATACAAGGGAAGTTAAAGACAGTCTTCGATGCAAAAAACAGGCAAGATAAACAATATGTCTGAGGATTAGGTAAAGTTTAGATGTCAGCAAAGGAGAACAAAGGGATTGGTTAAGAAAGGGAAAGTACAGCATAAGATTAAATTTGCAGAGAACATAAGAACAGACTACAAAGGTTTATGTAGGCATGTAAAGAGAAAAAGACTGGTGGAAACTAATGTCCTTTGTCATCCCATTCCCTCTTCAGTGGAAGCAAAACGCTCAGTATGGCTTTACCTCCTTCATCTTTATTCAGGACCCTGGAGGAAGAGAGAACATAGAACATAGAACAATACAGCGCAGAATAGGCCCTTCGGCCCTCGATATTGCGCCAACCTGTGAACTGTTCTCAGCTCGTCCCCCTACACTAGACCAAGTGCAGACATGAAGGGATTTAAATACAAGGATAAGAATCTTAACATGAGATATTGTCAAGACTGGAGTGACAACAGGTCAGTGAACAGGTCTGAGTGAACACGACTTGGTTAATTTAGGATACATGCGGAAAGATTTGAACACAGTCTCAGCATTGTGTTGTCTAGTTCCTTCTTAGGAGAAAGTGAGGATTGCAGATGCCGGAGACCAGAGTTGAAAAATGTGGTGCTGGAAAAACACAGCAGGCCAGGCAGCATCGACCTCTCCGCCCCCACCCCCTCTCTGGCCTATCACCCTCACCCTCACATCCTTCCACCGATCGTATTCCCAGCGCCCCTCCCCCAAATTCCCTCACCCCCTACCTTTTATCTCAGCCCGCCTGGCACACCAGCCTCATTCCTGAGGAAGGGCTTATGCCCGAAACGTCGATTCTCCTGCTCCTCGGATGCTGCCTGGCCTGCTGTGTAGTTCCTTCTTAAACAAGTTAGACAACTCCAACCAGAATATTATGAATAGACTCAAAGAGTCACAGAGGTGGAAGGTACAGAATCAGACACTTTGGTCCAATGTGTCCATGCCAACCAGATATCCTAACCTAATCTAGTCCCATTTGCCAGTACTTGGCCCATATCCCTCAAAACCCTTTCTATTCAGATACCAATCCAGATGCCTTTTAAATGTAATTCTACTATCCTCCACTACTTCCTCTGGCAGTTCTTACACACACCACCCTCTGCCTGAAAAGGTTGCCCCTTAGGTCCCTTTTAAATTGTTCCCCTCTGACCTTAAACCTATGCCCTCTAATTCTGGACTCCCCAACGCCAGGAAAAAGACCTTGTCTATTTACACCATCCATGCCCCTCATGATTTTATAAACCTCTTTCAGGTCACCCCCTCAGCCTGTGATGCTCCAGGAAAAATGGCCCCAGCCTATTCAGCCTCTCCCAATTGCTCAAATCCTCCAACCCTGTCAACATTCTTGTAAATCTTTTCTGAACCCTTTCAAGTTTCACAACATCCTTTCTATAGGAGGGAGGCCAGAACTGCACACAATATTCCAAAAGTGGACTAACCAATGTCATGTACATCTGCAACATGACCTCCCAACTCCTATACTGAATGCTCTGACCAATAAAAGAAAGCATACCTTCTTCACGACCCTATCGACCTGCGACTCCATTCTCAAGGAGCTACGAATCTG
Source organism: Chiloscyllium plagiosum (assembly GCF_004010195.1). NCBI lineage: Eukaryota > Metazoa > Chordata > Chondrichthyes > Orectolobiformes > Hemiscylliidae > Chiloscyllium > Chiloscyllium plagiosum. Next base: position 5,298,420 of record NC_057746.1, on the reverse strand, counting down.
CAGTCCAAGGTCTCTTTGTTCAGCAACTCTCCCCAGGAGCTTAACATTAAGTATATAAGTCCTGCCTTGACTTACCTTTCCAAAATGCAGCACCTCACATTTATCTAAATTAAACTCCATCTGCAACTCCTCAATCCATTGGCCCATCTGATCAAGACCTTGTTGGATTCTGAGATAACCTTCTTCACTGTCCACTACACCCTCAATTTTGGTGTCATCTGCAAACTTACTAACTATACCTCCTAAGTTCACATCCAAATCATTTATATAAATGACGAAAAGCACTGATCCTTGTGGCACACCACTGGTCACAGGCCTCTTGTCTAAAAGGCAACTCTCCAACATCACACTCTGTCTTCTACCTTCAAGCCAATGAATTTGTTCAGGTGTCCCATAATACCAAAGCAGTCAAATCAATGTGAACACAAGCAGGTATCAATGCAAAACAGTCCCAACTTTATTCGGAAAAAAATTAGAATAACCTTTGAGACTAAACATACTATCTCTAATCCTATTTGGCCCCTTAAGCTTACAATACTTCCTGAGAATATTGTAGATTTACACAGTCGCTTCCTCTCTGTCTCTGTCCCTGTCCATGTCTTTCTCTTTGTCTCTGTCTCTGTCCCTGTGGAGTCTTGCTCTCGCTCTCGTTCTTGCTCTCGCTTTCGCTTTCTGGATGGTCAGTGGTTTCCTCAGATGGCTTCCAAGATTCAAGAGAGTGTAGTCTGCAGGTGATTGGATGGTTTTCTGGAATTTTTCTTTCATTCTGGCCAAGCAGGGAGACACACCTAATAGTTTGAAACATTGCCAATCATTTGGATAGCTTGTTACTGATGGTGTCTTTGTGTAGCAGTACCTGGTGCCTTTCTGTCTGGGCCCTCTGTTTGGTGGATAAATTGTTTGGGGCATGTCTGTCCAGGAAAACTGTTGCCTTTTACATTATGCTAATATCATTAGCACCTGGTGGCTGTCTTTGCACTGTGCCTGGTGTTTATTTGGCCAATGTCCCCAGCATCCTTTTCTGTATGGTCAAGTTAACAATCTATCTGTGTTTTAGCAACCAGGAAGCTGCTATATTTTCACTCCTTTGAATGGAACGACAATTATGCAAATGAAGTTGGAGCCTAATTGTAAAAGTTGATGTTTGTTGTCAGGGGGGCCAATGTGTTCTTGTAAAAGATGTTGTGTACGTTGGTCAAGCCCATTGTATAATTATATATATAAAAAGGGGAAACTGATCATTGGGAGCTTTTTATAAAGCTTTCCATGAGCTCATTTTGTGCAGTCAACCTAAGTTATTTGTGTTGACTCTGTCCCTGAGCCCTGCAGTTCTTTAGCAATGCTATGTATTAACTACAAGGAGCATGGTTTCCAGAATTGATTGTACATGTGATTATGCTAAATTCTACGTCATTTGATAGAATTTTAAAAGTGTATATTAATTTATACTTGCAGTGCCTGATTCAAACATCATCTGCATACCTCAAAAACCAGTGTTTGGAAAGAATTGTGTCTAGACCTGGTGTATCTCTGTACTGCCTGGCCTTTGGGTAAAGCTAATATTAAGGTGATAAACTACGGAATAAAAATAAAATTATGGATTAGGAACAATACACTGAAAAAATAGTCGGATATGTCCTCGATCAAGCCAGTTGCTCAGGAGGATTTAAACTAGTAAGGTGGAATGTGGGACCCAGGGAGATAGTGAAGAATGAGATCAATCTGAGACTGGCACAATCGAGAACAGAAGCGAGTCAAACAGTCAGGGCAGGCAGGGACAAAGCAGATAACAAGGTAGGACTGATTAATTAAACTGCATTTACTTCAATGCAGAAGGCCTAACAGGGAAGGCAAATTAACTCAGGGCATGGTTAGGAACATGGGATTGGGAGATCATAGCAATTACAGTAACATGGCTCAGGAATGGACAGGACTGTCAGCTTAATGTCCCAGGATACAAATGCTACTGGAAGGACAGAACGGGAGACAAGAGAGGAGGGGGAGTGGTGCTTTTGATAAGGGATAGCATTACAGCTGGACTGAGGGAGGGTATTCCCGGAAATACATCCAGAGAAGTTATTTGGGTGGAACTGAGAAATAAGAAAGGGATAGTCACCTTATTGGGATTGTATTATAGACCCCCCTAATAGTTAGAGGGAAATTGAAAAACAGATTTGTAAGGAAATCTCAGTTGTCTGAAAGAATAATAGTGTGGTTATGGTAGGGGATTTTAACTTTCCAGACATAGACTGGGACTGCCATAGTGTTAAGGGTTGAGATGGAGAGGAATTTATTAAGTGTGTACAAGCACATTTTCTGATTCAATATGTGGATGTACCTAGTAGAGAAGGTGCACAACTTAACCTACTGTTGGGAAATAAGACAGGGCAAGTGACTACAGTGTAAGTAGGGGAGCACTTTGGGGCCATCGACCATAATTCTCTTAGTTTTAAAATAGTGATGGAAAAGGATAGACCAGATCGAAAAGTTGAAGTTCTAAATTGGAGGAAGGCTAATTTTGATGATATTAGGCAAGAACTTTCAAAAGCTGATTGGGGAAGAGATGTTCGCAGGTAAAGGGACAACTGGAAAATGGGAAGCCTTCAGAAATGAGATAATGAGAATCCAAAGAAAGTAGATTCCTGTTAGGATGAAAGGAAAGGCTGGTAGTTATACAGAATGCTGGATGACGAAAGAAATTGAGGGTTTGGTTAAGAAAAAGGAGGAAGCATATGTCAGTATAGACAGGATAGATCGAGTGAATCCTTAGAAGAGTATAAAGGCAGTAGGAGTATACTTAAGAGGGAAATCAGGAGGACAAAAAGGGGACATGAGATAGCTTTGGCAAATACAGTTAAGGAGAATCCAAAGGATTTTACAAATACGTTTAGGATGAAAGGGTAACTAGCGAGAGAATAGGGCCTCTAAAAGATCAGCAAGGCGGCTTTTGTGTGGAGTTGCAGGAGATGGGGGAGATACTAAATGAGTATTTTGCATCAGTGTTTATTGTGGAAAAGGACATGGAAGACATAGAATGTAGGGAAATAGTTGGTAACATCTTGAAAAACGCCCATATTACAGAGGAGGAAGGACTGGATGTCTTGAATCACATAAAAGTGGATAAAACCCCTGGACCTGATCAGGTGTACCCGAGGGAAGCTAGGGAAGTGATTGCTGGGCCCCTTGCTGAGATATTTGTATCATCGATAGCCACAGGTGAGGTGCCGGATGACTGGACATTTGCTAACGTGGTGCCACTGTTTAAAAAGGTGGTAATAACAAGCCAGGGAACTATAGACTAGTGAGCCTGACGTTGGTGGTGGGCAAGTTGTTGGAGGGAATCCTGAGGGACAGGATGTACATGTATTTGGAAAGGCAAGGACTGATTAGGGATAGTCAACATGGCTTTGTATGTGGAAACTCATGTCTCACAAATTTGATTGAGCTTTTTGAAGAAGCCACAAAGAGGATTGATGAGGGAAGAGCGGTCGATGTGATCTATGTGGACTTCAGTAAGGCCTTCGACAAGGTTCCCCATGGGAGACTGGTTAGCAAGGTTAGATCTCACGGAAAACAGGGAGAACTCGCCATTTGGATACAGAACTGGCTCAAAGGTAGAAGATAGAGAATGGTGGTGGAGGGTTGTTTTTCAGACTGGAGGCCTGTGACCAGTGGAGTGTCACAAGGATCGGTGCTGGGTCCACTATTTTTCATCATTTATATAAATGGTTTGGATGTGAGCATAAGAGATATAAATTAGTAAGTTTGCAGATGACACCAAAATTAGAGGTGTAGTGGACAGCAAAGAAGGTTACCTCAGATTACAATGGGATCTTGATCAGATGGCCAATGGACTGAGAATTGGCAGATGGAGTTTAATTCAGATAAATGTGAGGTGCTGCATTTTGGGAAAGCAAATCTTAGCAGGACTTATATACTTAATGGTAAAGTCCGAGGGAGTGCTGCTGGACAAAGAGACCTTGGAGTGCAGGTTCATAGCTCCTTGAAGGTGGAATCGCAGGTAGATAGGATAGTGAAGAAGGCATTTGGTATGCTTTCCTTTATTGGTTAGAGTATTGTGTACAGGGATTTGGAGGTCATGTTGTGACTGTACAGGTCATTGGTTAGGCCACTGGTGGAGTATTGTGTGAAATTCTGGTCTCTTTCCTATCAGAAAGATGTTGTGAAGCTTGAAAGGGTTCAAAAAAGATTTACAAGGATGTTGTCAGGGTGGAGGATTTGAGCTATAGGGAGAGGTTGAATAGGCTGGGGCTGTTTTCCCTGGATTGTCGGCAGCTGAGGGATGACCTTATAGAGGTTTATAAAATCTTGAGGGGCATGGACAGGATAAATAGACAAAGTCTCTTCCCTGGGGTGGGGATGTCAAGAACTAGAGGGCGTAGGTTTAGGGTAAGAGAAGAAAGATATAAAAGAGACCTAAGGAGCAACTGTTTCATGCAGAGGGTTGAACGTGTACGGAATGAACTGCCAGAGGAAGTGGTGGAAGCTAATACGATTGCAACATTTAGAAGGCTTCTGGATGGGGATATGAATAGGAAGAGTTTGGAGGGATATAGGCTGGGTGCTGGCAGGTGGGATTAGATTCGGTTGGGATATCTGGTCGGCATGGACAAGTTGGACCAAAGGGTCTGTTTCTGTGCTGTACATCTCCATGACTCTGTGACAACAATCCACACAGGATTGAGGTTTATCCACAACATTCAGTAATTAGAACAAATAGAAGTGACAACAGTGATAAGCCTGGGTGATCAATCTAACTTTTAGCCCCTATGTGTGTGTACAATATTATTTATAGTGAGTGTACCAACCTGTTGGGATACATGTCTTTCCCAGCCTGTAATCTCAACCATCAGTATCCTAAGGTATATCAAGGTGAGTGCAATTAGGACCACAGTTCGATGTGAGAGGAACTGAATTCATGGATGACAAGTTACGGGCATATGATGATATGGCCTGTTTGTTTGTTAAAGTGGCACCTATCATTTTACCCTGTCTCTCCTCAGCATACGGGAGAGCGTCATGATAACCTACCCAATACACGTTTTTATCATTCCAATCTTTTCAACTTCCAAGCTCCTCAACTTTGTTACTAGGAAAAATTGACTGCTGGTCTGGGTTTTCCCTCTTATTTTCCTGTCCCTCATTCCACACTCCTGTGGATCAGGGAGGAATACAATCGGTTTAATGGGGAAGGCCACCACTCTGATGACAGTATCACTGATACATCTGTTATGACTGGGATTCATTATATAGTCTATATTTTCGGTATCCCACCATCCTGCACCCGTTTTTGGAGAAATCCCACCAATTGTCTGTGGTCCCCAGACTCATATAACACAATATGGAATTTCCGTCAGGTTTCCTCTACACCATGAGCTGATGGCTATGCCAGAATATCACTGATTTCCCAGGATGGATGCAGAGGCTCCCATCTACACACTCCACAGTGTCCAGTGGGTCGCACCACAGGTATCCTGGGGACTTTGTTTTTCCTTTGTGACCATGCTACAGTTTTAAATACAGTCATTGTAATATTTAAACATAACACGCAATAAACATTCTGGATGGGTTGCATCACTGCCTTGGAGTAGCTGCTCTGGTGCACTTCCGAAAAAGAGAACAAGAATAATTTCTGAAAATGTCTTTGTCTAATATCTTACACCACGTTCCACATGGCATTCTTGGACTCCCATTTTATTTTGGTAATAAAAAAGCGGCAATAAAATAAATGTGTCCCTTATGCAGGATGTAATGTGGAGGAGTGGGTTATCATCCAATGTGCAAATGGATGTTTAGTGGTGGCAGGAGCTGTTCCTGGCTCGCTGCCAAGTGGCAGCTTGTGTACTCATTTGGCTGGGCAGCTCTATGAGGTTGCCCCTGTCATCCTCCATGTATAAGCCACAGTCTGTTTTCACTCCATTTATTGTTATCAGGATGATCCACTGGGTGTCAGCGCCTTTTTTCCAAACTTCCCAGTGCCAGGTCGGAAGCTTAGATACCTGGCAGCCCCAAATGAAATGACCAGTTTGGCCACAGTTATATCACTGATTCAGTTCTGAGTTTGTTTGTGGAGTTCCATTTTTCTGGGGGCAGGGGACTCGTATGGAAGGGGAGACTCTGCGATTCCTTGGTGCATTCCTTCTTCCATTCCTCCAAGTTGAAGGCGGACTATAAGTCTGGACCCCACTTACGTGAACTGATTTTGCAGATGACTGCTGTGCCCTCAACTCCCTTTCCCACATCGTGATTAATTTGCAAGGGACCCAAGCCTCATTACAGGAGGTGTCGAGGGGTCAAATCCCAGGCATGCGTCTCTCCCTCTACCTGAGGCATGGGAGATAAGGGTTTGCACCCAGTTTTTCAGTTGTTCGTTGGTAAAGTCACGTCCCTGAAAACCCGGACAAATTGGACCCAGAGTCTCTGGGCAGAGCTGTTAGGGTGTTCCCCTTGTTGACGACTGCACTTGTATGGCGCCTTCATTGGGTCTGCCTTATCCTATCCCACAGCAGTGAGGATCACCGCCTTCATCTCATCATAGATCTCCTCCTCCCTACTTGTTGGTCCTTGGGAAGGACAGAGTGGCCTGTTGGACTAATCACATGGTGATTAATCTGCTTTGCTTAGCAGCACCCAGTCTGTATATAACTGACTGTCGGTAGCACTCACCAAAAAACGTGTTTAGGGCAGAGATGGAATCAAACAGTGTCCCCTTTTTGGTGATGCGGCTGGAATGGGTGATGGATACTTGACGCGAGGTGACTACATGATTTGTGGACTCCAGTTTTGGCTAGGGGTCAGGGGTAGAGGTTGAAGCTGCCATTGCCCAGGAGAAACAGTGGGGATCCTCATTTGTAGGCTGAAGGTGGATTGCATGTGGATGTGTCAGTGCGGGGTCTCTCGTTATCTCCCTGGGGAGGTAGGACTCCAAAGGCCCACATTATCCAATTCTGGGCAGAGACCTGGTTCACTCGAGATTATATTTGTTCCTGGCACTTTGAATGTTCCACACTGGGGCCTGACATGCATTGCTCTGCGTTGCAGAGTTAGAGAATCTTACAGCTGCTTGAAGCTCCTTACACTGTTGTTCCAGCTTGTCTATGTACACTGAGGCTGTCTCCTGCTCCCCCATGGTCCTCCTCTTACTCAGATCGTCTCTTTCAAATTGCGACTGGAACTGTCCCATACGGATCAGGTTTTTTTCCTGTATTCTAGGGTCCTGTTGTTTAATTACAAGTTTTAACTTTTCCAATTCATACTAGTGATTTCTAATCACTCCCGCAGCGATCTAATCTCAGCTGGTCAGCTGCAGAAATCTCCTCAGCTGCATGCTGCTACTGGTGCTGTGGTTCCCTCAGTTGCCTTCTTTCCTAACTTATTATGTGTTTCTAGCCATATGTCTTGGGTCATGGAACCCAATGGTGCAGGGTCAGTCTGGGTGCGACAAAAATCTGTGTATTTGGGCCATTTTTCAAAAAAGATATTGTCTGAGAGTATCCTCCCACGTTGGACAAGGGGATACTTGTCCCATTTTGCTTACAAGCGTATTATTGCCGGTGTCTCTTCCATGTTATTACGTTCTGGGAAGTGGCTGTAGTTAAGGTAAAGCTTTAGCTAGATTCTTATTACAGTTTCTCAAAGTCTTAGACGTTTAGAACTAGAGCATGGTGATCCCTTCAAACACTTTGCAGAGATAAGTCTTTAACCCCTTCTCGTGGCCTGACTGTAGAGTTTCCCACACCTGTGTATTACAGCTATCCCTGGCTTTCTGACCTAGTCTCTGCCAGGTACTCTTTAACACACCTAGCAGTCATTTCAATTGGAGCAGTAGAGTATTCAGAGCTGTCAACAGCTGCCAATGTCTCTACTCCTTTTAAACAGAAATGTTTCCTCAACTCTTTGGAACTCAATTCAAAATAAAGTTCCTTCAACTCTGAAAATAAGGAATGACTTTCCCTTGACTCTGTCTCCACCAAACACTCCTGGGGTAGGGACAACAAGAGTCGAACTACAGAGTAAATGTTCCTCTACTCATTCAAACCCAAATTAAACTGAAAATCAATGTCCTTTGCTGCGTTCCCATCCCAGAACAGGGACAACAAGGTTTTAAAATTCAGTGGAATATTTATTTTATTCATTGGAACAGGAAATGAATAAAATAAAGCTCCCCACACACTGAACCCATCAAAGATTTCTGGGACAGGGACAAAATAAAAGCTCCCTTAATTCGTTCAAGGAGCCAAAAATGTTTCTAAGGGTTTCTATACCTGTACCCCTCTAGGCTGACTTCTTTGGAGACCCTCTATACTCCAGTTCCCTTTGCCAGCTTGTGCTTTGCTCGCTCTGGCTGTAGAACACCTAGGTTTAGGTTTTTATTATCATATGTACTCAAGTATGGGGTACAAGAGAACAATGAAAAGTGGACAATATTGCTACATATGACACTATCTTGGATAGAAAGTACCTTGGGACAAAATCTTAGTGACAGAAGTAGAAAAATAAAGAAAAAGTTAAAAGTTCAGCACTACAGTCTTTTTCATATAAAAGTGGAAAATAAAGAAATAAAGTTAAAAAGTCAAATATTACAGTCACTTCTTAAGCTGTGGGCCTGAGACACTCCAAACTGGGCTTTCCCCAAGAGGACTCACTCTCCCCATTGGGTCAATTTCTGGTCAGCTGCCCGCATCCTCAGTTACTCATTAGAATCCTGTCTTTCACGTGGGGTATTTACCTTCTTAATTACAGCTCAGCCTGAATTCTGAGGATACCAGGCTAGTGGGTTTGACCTCAGAGGCCCAGATGGTTGCTTCTTAATGAAGACCATCTGGGGAAGCCAAATGTTGTCTTCTTCCTCCTTAAACAATTTGACAACTCCAACCAGAATGTTACGAATGAATTTGCCAAGGTGTCCCACAATACATACGGTGGCTCAGTGGTTAGCACTACTAACTCACAGCACCAGGGTCCCAGGTTCAATTCCAGCCTTGGGTAACTGTCTGTGTGGAGTTTGCACATTCTCCCTGCATCTGCTTGGGTTTCCTTCCACAGTCCAAGGATGTGCACATCAGGTGAATTTGCCATGCTAAATTGCCTATAGTGTTAGGAGCATTAGTCAGAGAGAAATGGGTCTGGGTGGGTTACTCTTTGGAGAGTTGGTATGGACTTGTTGGGCCAAAGGACCTGTTTCCCCACTGTAGGGAATCTAATCTAAATACCAAAGCAGTCAAATCACTATGAACACAGGTGGGTCCCAAAGCAAAACAGTCCCAACTTTTATCAGGAAAAATCATTACAATAACCTTTAATATTCACATACTATCTCTTATTTGGCCTCTTAAGCTTACAATACTTCCCGAGTCTCTTGCAGATTTGCAGTCACACACTCTCTCTCACTCTCTCTGGTTGTCTCTCTGGTCTGCAAAGCTGCTTTCTCTCTTCCTCCACTTTACTCTCTCTCTCTCTCTCTCTCTTTCTCTCCCCACCTCTCTCTCTCAATGATCAGCTGGTCTGTCTCTTCTGCCATGCGGGTCTCCCTGGAAGATCTCGAGAAGATTAAAGAGAGCTTGGACTTACACCTTTTTGGATAGTTTTCAGGAACTTTCTATAATTCAGGCCAATCAGGGAAACACACTTAATGGTTTGAAACATTGTCAATCATTTGGAAGGCTCCTTACTGTTTGTTTCCTTGTGCCTTTCCGTCTGGGCCCTCCTTTGTTTGGTGGATAAGTGGTTGGGGATTTGTCTGCCCAGGATAACTGTTTGCTTTTGTTACCTTTTACAATATGCGAATGTGATTAGCACCTGACTGCTGTGTTTGCACTTGTCTGGTGTGTGGGCTTTTTACTTCAGAATTTTACTTGGCCATTGTACGCAGCATCCCTTGCTGTTTGGCCAAGTTATCAATCTATCTGTGTTTTCGCTGCCAGGAGGCTGCTACAATTGTTACTCTGAGGGGAAATATAATTGAAAATTGAGTCTAAGTGATCACCCAGAGTGGCAGATTGTGTGAAGGGAACAAGATCATTATCCCTAAGGAGATGAGAAAAGAGATACTGAAGTACATCCCACACAAACCATGAAGGGATCAAGTCTAATCTGAGGAAGGTAAGGGAAGTACTTACTGGTCAAACAGAAGCAGTGAATGACCACATCAGTTAGCTGCAATCAACGTCAAACTAAACAAAATAAACAGCTGCTTATGACTCCCGACATCCCAGACAGGCCATGGATGAAGTTTCAAGTAGACCTCTTCACTCTCACTGCAACTAATTATCTCATCACAGTTGACTACTATTCAGGCAGTGTGGAGTGAGAGCACTTGTGGTCAGTGACTATCAGTGAAATTGTAGAATGTCTGAAAGCACACTTCCATCTGTCATGACAATCCTAACATTGCGATCAGTGACAATGACCTTAAGTCACAAGGGAAGAATTCAGACATTGCATCAGTAATTGTGAAATTCAGCATCACACATCATCTCCACACAATCCACAGTCAAATGGAAAGGCTGAGGGAATGTTGAAAATTGCTTAAGGGATCATCGGAATCTACCTGGTCCAGTATAAATGTGTGCAATCTGATGTTTGACTGGTGATATACACCGACCGAAGACTGGAAAATATGTCCAATCCAGAGACTAATATCACACGGCACCCAATCTAATTTACTAATTAATAGAACATAATTGGGACCAGAAATAGAAACAGGACTGAGTGGCAAGATCAAAGTGAAAGACAGAAACCCAAATGTCACTTTGACCAAGCTGTGAAATCATTGCCAGAACTGAGAATTGAAGAGCCCCTCAGAGTGCAGACGTTCATTGCATTCAAGAAAAACCAGCCCATGTGGTAACTTGAGACCCATGCATAGAAGTTGTCACCGTGATCATTAACAGTGAAAGGGAACTGTCAGATCTGTTGTTGAAACAGCAGTCACCTACACGCAGTCAGACAAATTGTTTCTTAACTACAGAGATCTGATGAGGCACATCACCGACTGAATGAGGAAAGGAAAAACCATCGGCCCCAGAGGTTATTCATCTCCCAATGAATGCAATGAATCAGCAGCAACAGTTATCATGGTAACAATCCCTTTCTGACAACACTGACACCACCACAGAGTGCAGACAGTCAAGAAGGTAGCTCACCATCAACTTCTGAAGGGACATCAGTGATTCAGCAACACATTCAGGCACAGTGAGCATGTCCAAATCCAGGAATGAATTTTAAAAAGTACTGACATGGCCAGAACATTCCCCAGGGAGACAGTCACCTCAGTAACCAGCTGACACCAGTTGTGCTGCCAGCAATTCTCAGCCTTACGATAAGAACGCCTGGACAGTTTAAAGATTATGTTTATGCAATGTTTTCTATGGACAGAAGAAACTGGAGAAGAAGAAAAAGAACAGTTTTTTTCATGTTTCATCATTTTCTTCATGTACTTTGGTTATGGAGTAAATTTGAAATGTGAGGGCATGAAATTCCTGTTTTTATGTACAAGGAGAAGTTTGGATAAATCCCTCTGTGCACTGTAGCTGGACATATCATTGCGATCTCTGATGTCAATATAAACAGGGGTTTGATGGTTAGGTTTATGCCCAGGAATGCTTGGAGAGAGAGTACATGGGTATCTCAAATACCTTTAGAGAGAGGTGGCTACTGGAGGGGGTACAGTGCTTTCTCTCCCCTTCCAACTCCATTTTGATTTCAACCTTTTCCATTCTCCCTACCTTGCCTTCACCTTTTTCTGACTTGCATAGGCCTCAGGTTTTGCATGTGCAGTAAATATCCAACTGGCTACATAAATGATGGACTGGTGGCAGTCAATAGATGAAAAAAAAGATGTCCCAATGATTTGGCCTCAGCAAAAACCAGTCTGTTGTGTGTAAGAGCACTTCTGAGCACAAAATAAAAGTAAAGCAGACCCAGAAATGAGTCAACAGAACTGTCTGTCCCAGGGCTGGGACTAGCCTACGTAGGCCATTAGTAGTGTCTCTACTTTAGTGTTCAATAAAGGATGTTCCTTTTCAGTTGAGATTGCTTAGTTATTACAAATACAGTGTGAACGTTTATGCATTCTGTGTCCCTTTCTCCTGTGTATTTGCTGATCTTGTCACAACCTTGACTACCGTGGTACTTCCTCTTTTTTTAAAAATGGAATCCCTACCATGTGGAACCAGTCATTTCGGCCCAGCAAATCTACTCCAACCTTCCGAAGACCCATTCCCCTAACCTATTACCCTGTATTACCCCTGAGTACCACTTAACCTACACATCAATAGTCAGACGAGGGAAGGGACCATACTGGACCTGGTACTGGGGGACGAGCCAGGACAGGTGGTAGAAGTTGCTGTGGGGGATTTCTTTGGGAACAGTGACCACAATTCTGTAAGTTTTAGAATACTCGTAGATAAAGATGAGAGTGGTCCTAAAGGAAGAGTACTAAACTGGGCCAAGGCCAATTATATCAAAATTAGGCAGGAGGTGGGACATGTAGATTGGACACAGCCATTTGAAGGAAGTCCACATTTGAGATGTGGGAGGCTTTCAAAGATAGTGCAGGATAGGCATGTCCCGTTGAAGGCAAAGGATAGGAAGGGTAGGATTCATGAACCGTGGATGACAAGAGAAATTGTACGACTAGCCAAGAGGAAAAGGGAAGCCTACATAAGGTCTAGGCAGCTAAGAACAGGACGGGCCCTGGAGGAATATCGGGAGAGTAGGACAAGTCTTAAACGAGGAATCTAGCGGGCTAAAAGGGATCATGAAAAAGCTTTGGCAAGCAGAATTAAGGAGAATCCCAAAGCATTTTATTCTTATATAAGAAGCAAGTGGGTAACTAGAGAAAGGATTGGTCCACTAAAAGATAGTGAAGGAAGACTGTGTGTCGAACCTGAGAGAATAGGTGAGATCCTGAATTATGACTTTGCATCAGTGTTCACTGAGGAGAGGGACATGATGAATGTTGAGATTAGAGATAGAAGTTTGATTAGTCTGGATCACATTGACATAAGTAGGGAAGATGTGTTGGGTAGGCCAGAGGTTATTAAGGTAGAAAAATCCCGGGGATCGGATGGGATCTATCCCAGGTTGCTGAGGGAGGTGAGAGAGGAAATAGCTGGGGCCCTGAAGATATCTTTGTGGCATCCTTAAATACAGGTGAGGTGCCGGAGGACTGGAAGGTTGCTCATGTTATCACCCTGTACAAGAAGGGTAGTAGGGATATTCTGGGTAATTACAGACCAGTGAGCCTGACGTCAGTGGTGGGAAAGTTGCTGGAGAGGGTACTGAGGGATAGGATCTATTTATATTTAGAAAAGAATGGGCTTATCAGTGATCGGTAACATGGTTTTGTGCGGGGGAGATCGTGCCTTACAATTTAATAGAGTTCTTTGAGGAAGTGACCAAGTTGAGAGATGAAGGAAGGGCTGTTGATTTCATATACATGACTTTGGTAAGGTGTTTGATAAGGTTCCCCATGGTAGACTAATGGAGAAAGTGAAGTCACATAGTGTGCAGGATGTTCTAGCTAAGTGGATAAAGAACTGGTTGAGCAACAGGAGACAGAGAGTAGTAGTTGAAGGGAGTTTCTCAAAATGGAGAAAGGTGACCAGTGGTGTTCCACAGGGGTCATTACTGGGGCCACTGTTGTTTGTGATATACATAAATGATCCGGAAGAGGGCACTGTTAATATGATCAGCAAGTTTGCAGGTGACATGAAGATTGGTGGAGTAGCAGAAAGCATAAGGGACTGTCAAAGAATACAGGAGGATATTGATAGACTGGAGAGTTGGGCGGAAAAGTGGCAGATGGATTTCAATCCAGACAAATGTGAGGTGATGCATTTGGGCAAGACTAATTCTACAGCAAATTATACAATGAACAGAAGAGCCTTGGGAAAAGTTGATGGGCAGAGAGCGATCTGGGAGTGCAGGTTCATTGTACCCGGAAGGTTGCTGCACAGGTGGATAGAGTGGTCAATAAGGCATATAGTATGCTTGCCTTCATTGGACGGGTATAAGAGCTGGCAAGTCATGTTAAAATTGTACAAGACATTGGTTCGGCCACATTTAGAATACTGTGTACAATTCTGGTCGCCACATTAGCAAAAAGATGTGGACACTTTGGAGAAGGTGCAGAGAAGGTTTACGAGGATGTTGCCTGGTATGGAAGGTGCTAGCTATAAAGAGAAGTTGAGTAGGTTAGGTTTGTTTTCATGAGAAAAAAGGAGATTGAGGGGGGACCTGATTGAGGTTTACAAAATCATGAAGGGTATAGACAGGGTGGATAGAGACAAGCTTTTCCCAGGGTGATGAATTCAATAATGAAAGGTCACGCTTTCAAGGTGAGAGGTGAAATGTTTAAGGGGGATACACGCAGCAAGTACTTTGCATAGAGGGAAGTGGGCGCCTGGAACACATTGCCAGAAGAGATGGTAGAGGAAGGCATGGTAGAATCATTTAAGATGCATCTGGACAGATGCATGAGGAGGTGGATACAGATGCTTAGGAAGTGGGCAACAGGTTTAGACAGTAGATTTGGATCAGCTCAGGCTTAGAAGGCTGAAGGGCCTGTTCATTTTCTTTGTTCTATCCCTGAACACTATGGGCAATCTTCCATGGCTAATTCATTTAGCCTCCATATCTTTGGATTGCTCCGAAAGCTCCGATATCTCCGAAAGCTAGTGTGCTTCCAATTAAATTTGTTGGACTATAACCTGGTGTTGTGTGATTTTTAACTATCTTTGGATTGTGTGGGAGGAACAACCAAAGGAAAAGGTGGGGGAGGGAAGGGGATGTGCAAACCTTCACACAGACAGTCGCCCGAGGCTGAAATCGAACTCAGATACCCTGGTGCTGTAATAGAACATAGAACATAGAACATAGAAGAATACAGCGCAGTACAGGCCCTTGGGGGGGAGGGAAGTGGATGTGCAAACCTTCACACAGACAGTCGCCCGAGGCTGAAATCGAACTCAGGTACCCTGGTGCTGTAATCAACAGCGGTACCCACTTAACCACCTTTCCGCTCTTTTAATCTGCTGTCAAACACATCCGAGGATACACATCCCCCATTGCTGTTATCAGTTTGAAAACCTCCGAGGATGAAGAATGCTCTTCCCACATTATAAATCTCTGTAAAACATTTACCAGGGGAACTGAGACAGCAGCTGCAATAAGTGAGGTTTTATTCAGATGGGACTGTGACAAGTTTAAATCCCCACCTGATCTGCTGCTCAAAGTCACCTCCATTTCCCCGGTCAGTTTCCCAAGTTTCAGGAAACTCATGTTGCTCCAGAAATATTTGGGTTGACTGTGAGAGACATCAATCAGAGAGTCCACCCACTCTGCCCATTGTCTCCTCTTCCTCTTTCAGAGCTGGTTCACTTCCTATAGGGACTGAAAACCAAGTGAGGAGATGGTGAGTGAAGGAGCAGCTTTTATACAAATTGTATCCCATAATATCCACACCAATCTTCAGGCAGTCTAACTATCCTGTGGGCAGTCAGGGGTGGAAATGTCCCTTATGCTGTGTGAGAAGATCCAGCTGAGAGAGCTGTTTACTCGGTGCTTTGTGCTGAACTGTGTGACTGGAGCTGTGTGTTAGATATTGAGTGTGTTTATTGGAAGCATTTCCCTCTGATTTCCAGGCTGAGTTCTGTTAATGGCTCATTCCTGAATATGAGAAGGTGAGGTGTCATTATCTGGGAGGTGCAGAATGTCTGAGGATTCTTACTGATTTCCTTTTGTTGAGTTCTGTGTTTGCTTTGGGAGCTGGTTATTATCCTATGGATTGCGAATGATAGGTTCTGTTGCTGTGTTGGGATTGGATATTGCCTGTCTTTTCAAATCCCTCCAAGACCTCTCACCATCCCTTCTTGGGAATATTCTCAGAAGAAAAGGAACTGTTCTATTTATGTAGATCTGTTCACAGCCATCAGAAGTCCAAATAAAGTACAATAAAGTACTTTTCCAGTGAACTCTGACAATGTAGGAAACATGACAGCTGATGTGAGTAGAGCAAGATTCCACAAACAACAGCCTAATGGTGACCAGATATTCTGGGTTTTTTTAAGGGCTATTTTCTGAGGGATTATTATTATCTGTGTAAAGACTAGAATCTTTCAAAACTGATTGG
This sequence comes from Chiloscyllium plagiosum, assembly GCF_004010195.1. Classification (NCBI taxonomy): domain Eukaryota; kingdom Metazoa; phylum Chordata; class Chondrichthyes; order Orectolobiformes; family Hemiscylliidae; genus Chiloscyllium; species Chiloscyllium plagiosum. The sequence continues at coordinate 5,282,264 of NC_057746.1, read as the reverse complement.
AAATCCCAGTGGCCAACACAAATTAATCACACTAGGAGAAAGTGAGGACTGCAAATGCTGGAGATCAGAGCTGAAAAATGTGTTGCTGGAATCTTCCTGAAGAAGGGCTTATGCCCGAAACGTCGATTCTCCTGCTCCTTGGATGCTGCCTGACCTGCTGCGCTTTTCCAGCAACACATTTTTCAGCACAAATTAATCACTTGCAAGATTCCAAGACTTAGTCAAACTAATCCGCAGAACGGAATTTGGCTGAAGAGTACCAAGTTGGCAACTAATACGTTGGACGACAGAAACAAAAATCCCCCTTCAAATTTTTAACATGGCCAAACACTCCCCACCACGTTTGTACTTCGCATCTTGCTCATTGCAGAATCACAGTTTTTGCAGACACTCATCCAACATCAGCCACAGATTCAGGTGATTACTTCTCCTTGTTTCACTTTTTGTGACTGGCAAAAGCCGTTTCTATGAATTTCTTGAGAAGTTCTGAACTAACTGCCAACAGTAATTCCTTCTGTGGCTTCACATGGACAAATCTTCCAAAGTATTTAGATTGTCCCACGATATGTCGCTTCAACCAGAGACAGTATTACTTCCCATATTCTGCCTGGCAGCCCACAGAAAGGACACTTTCTCCTCTCTGCTAACCACACTGGCTGCAGTCCTTGGTCTCTCTCGCTCTCTCTTCCTTTGCCTCATTCTATTTGTTGATGCTGCCTGACCTGCTGCGCTTTTCCAGCAACACATTTCCATCTCATTCTATTTGTCACAAATCTCGGAGTCAGCAAGTCTGTCTAGTCCGCTCCTTTGTTTCAAAGTGTACTTTACATTCACTTAACGAGTCTGTACTTATTAATGTGCTTCAGAAATCACCTTGGCCTTTTGCTGGGCAGAACTTTCTTGGTTTCCAGATACTCTCTTTTCTTTAAGTCACAGAAAGTTTAAAATGTGAGCTTAAAACCTTAGCATTCACAACATCCTCCTGCTTTGACCCTGGAGATTTGGAGTGGTCTGGAGGTGGGTTCTCCCAGTGCCTCAGGAATAGACTGGGTTTGATCACCCACTTGATACATTTGTCTGAAGACACTTTAACACTACGTTTTGCTTTATGTGCTGGCCTCCATCATGGTGTGAGTGGCTGGTTGTACACAATTTTCAACAAGGTGTGGTAGGATGACAGAGCATTGCTCTGATCTGTTGTTTGTAGGGATGTTGTATTGTTTATTACCTGTTACTGTTGGTGTTTCATCTGCATGTAGTCTTCTGTATTGTATCCACTCGGCTCAAACCTGGACTCCAGAATGTCCTTTGTACTGCTCGTGCCATGTCTGTCTAATGGTTTGATGGTAATCCTGGAATGAAGGCTGTGCTGGGCTGTGAAATTGTGGTGGAATACAATCCTGCTGCTGCTGATGGCTCACTGCATCCCACAGACACCCAATTTTGGGAAATGTCCTGTGTCTACTTCCTTGGTGATGATCAACATCTCCATTTCAAGTGTGAGATAGATATATTTTTGTTAAGCAATAGTATTGAAGGATGTGGACCAAAGGCAGGTATATAGAGTTCGGCCACAGATCAAACATTTCTCATGATCTCACTGAGAAATGAAACTGGCATGAGGGGCTGAATGGCTTACTCCTATTCCAATGGTGAAGTACTCATCATCAGCTAGAATAGGAGGAGTGATTGTTCTCCTTGAACTTGTGTGACCTGAGTCAATTTCATGGAGTCAGTTTTGATGACTTCCCAATCTTCCATTGCAATGAAAGAGGGCTGGTGACAGAGGAGTCTGGGATGTTTCCAAATTGGTAGTTCAATAATGTGAGTTCAGAGGAAAGTTGAATGGGGTCCAGGGTGTTCTAGCTCGATGGATAGAGAACTGGTTGAGCAACACGAAACAGAGAGTAGTAGTGAAAGGGAGCATCTCAAAATGGAGACCTGTGACCTGTGGTGTCCAGTGGGATCAGTGCTGGGACCATTGTTGTTTGTGATATACTAAATTTGGAGGAAGGTGTAGATTGCCTCATTAGCAAGTTTGCAGATGACACTAAGATCAGTGGAATAGCAGATAGTGAAGGGGACGGTCAGAGAATACAGCAGAATATAGATAGATTGGAGAGTTGGGCAGAGAATTGGCAGATGGAGTTCAATCCGGGCAAATACGAGGTGATGTATTTTCGAAGATGCAATTCCAGAGCGAATAATATAGTAATTGGAAAAGTCCTGGGGAAAATTGATGTACAGAGGTCCATTGTTCCTTGAAGGTGGCAATGCAGGTCAGTAAAGTGGTCAAGAAGGCATACAGAATGCTTTCCTTCATCGGACGGGGTATTGAGTATAAGAGTTGGCAGGTCATGTCACAATTGTATAGGACTTTGGTTCGGCCACATTTGGAAAACTGCGTACAGTTCTGGTCGCCACGTTACCAAAAGGATGTGGATATTTTGGCAATGGTGTAGAGGAGGTTCACTCGGATGTTGCCCAGGAGGGAGGGTGTTAGCTATGAGGAGAGGTTGAGTAGATTAGGATTAGTTTCATTGGAAAGAAGAAGACTGAGGGGGGACCTGATTGAGGCCTACAAAATCATGGGAGGTGTAGACAGGATGGATAGCAAGAAACTTTTTTCCAGAGTGGAGGACTCAATTACTAGAGGTTAAGAGTTCAAAGTAAGAGGGGAAAAGTTTAGGGGAGATACATGTGGAAAGCTCTGAGTGCCTGGAATGCGTTGCCAGCGGAGGTGGTAGGGGCAGGAACAGAATGTTGCCAGGGTTGGAGGATTTGAGCTATAGGGAGAACTGGAATAGACTGGGGCTGTTTTCCCTGGAGCGTCGGAGGCTGAGGGGTGACCTTATCGAGGTTTATAAAATCATGAGGGGCACAGATAAGATAAATAGGCAAAGTCTTTTCCCTGGGGTTGGGGAGTCCAGAACTAGAGGACTTAGGTTTAGGTTGAGAGGAGAAAGATATAAAAGAGACCTAAGGGGCAACTTTTTCACTCAGAGGGTGGTATGTGTATGGAATAAGCTGCCAGAGGAAGTGGTGCAGGCTGGTACAATTACAACATTAAAAAGGCATCTGGATGGATATATGAAAAGGAAGGGTTTGGAGGGATATGGGCCGGGTGCTGGCAAGTGGGACTAGATTGGGTTGGGATATCTGGTCGGCATGGATGGGTTGGACCGAAGGGTCTGTTTCCATGTTGTACATTTCTATGACTCTGTGTATCTCGACAGATACATGAATGGACAGGGAGCAAAGGAATACAGGTCCTGAGAAAATAGACGGCAGGTTTAGAGGGGATCTGGATCGGCGCAGGCTTGGATGGCCGAAAGGCCTGTTTCTGCACTGTAATGTTCTTTGTTCATTGTTCTTGTTCATTTTACGCTGTCTTTCCATCGGAGATGGCAACCGGGTGGAGGAAAGAACGTAGCTACATTGTCTGCTCCGAGCCACGTTTTAGTTCAGAGAATGGGTAAAGGTCCAGTGAGGAGAAAGAAAGGGCTTTTATCTGAACCTACCTGGACATACATACATACATACACACACGCACTGCAGATAGGTCATGACCATCACCCAGAGAACACCTGCACAACTGTCAGAAGGCATCCATTCCCTTCACAGCATTGTTCAACATAGAGAAGGTCTGAAACTGAAACCATCATTTCAAAATAATCGGGTCAGGGAAACATTGACATCTCATCCGTTCTGACACTGGTCAGTGTGTGGAACCTTCCATCAGAACCAGCCTTTCTGAAGGTTGAACTGTGGGTGATCAGTCAGGGCAAGGCTGGGAAGAAGTGTGAGTGGTTCTAAGTGTGGTGAGAACTTCAATCATTCATCAAGTCTCATGAACCACTGACTCATGCCTACGGGGTAGAGGCTGTTCAAATATGAGGTATGTGAGGAGGGCCCCACAGACATATCAGATCTCCAAATACACAAAGTACATCTGATGTTCCACCTGCAACACAGAGAAGCATGGAACTGAAATGCTTTGCATGTGAGGTCTGCGACCGAGCCTTCAGGCGATCGTCAGTGCTCATGAAACACCGACAGATTAACACTTGTCAGAAACCATTCATGTGTCAGAGCTGCAGCAAGAGCTTTCCAGAACCCTCAGCTTTGCTGAAACACTGGGATGCCCAAAGTGGGGAAAAGCCATCCAGATACAAGGTTTGTGTCAAGTCATTCTCTGAATCGTCATCATACCAACGCGTTCACACCTGGGAGAATCCATTCAAGTGTGAGGTGTGTGATAAATCATTCTATTGGTTATTGAATCTCCACAAACACCAATGGGTTCACACGGGGGAGAAACCATTCAAATGCAAGGTGTGTGAGAAATCCTTCTCACAGTCATCGACTCTCTGCAAACACCAAAGCATTCACACTGGAGGGAAACCATTCATGTGCGAAGTTTGTGCCAAGTCATTCTCACAGTTAACAAACCTCCGTGTCCACCAACACATTCACCCAGAAAGCGTTCACCTAATCCACAGTTTACACATGACCTCAGTGTCATTTTCCATGCAGCAGTGGGTTTGCAAATTACTCTCAATCTGTTGAATTCACCTGTCCTTGAACGCTGCCAAAACAAAACTCATATATGTTACCCTATCTATTCAAGTAGAGAGTTTCCCAGACCTCAAAATCCAATTCTCTCAAAAGATCGCCATTGACGAAGAGATCCAGCACTCGATCAGCTGTGTCAGTTCAGCCTCCTACAAACAACACCAGTGAGGGTTTCACTGCAGCAGTTTGAACTGCAGAGAGTCAAGAGGGTGATTCCCCACCAGCTGAAGTGTGGGTGGATGGAGAAGGCCAAGAAATGCACAGGAAAAACGAGAATAAAAGTAATCTTGGAAGCAATAGTCTGGAGCTGAAAAATGTGTTGCTGGAAAAGCTCAGCAGGTCAAGCTCAAGCCCTTCTTCCTGAAGAAGGGTTTATGCCCGAAACGTCGATTCTCCTGCTCCTTGGATGCTGCCTGACCTGCTGCGCTTTTCCAGCAACACATTTTTCAGCTCTGATCTCTAGCATCTGCAGTCCTCACTCTCTCCGAGCAATAGTCTGGAAGTTGGATATGACAAATTGGTTAAACCAGATTGACAACTCCAGATTCGTTTGGTAAATGGAGGGCCAAAGGGCAGAGGTTGAGAATTGGATCGCACTGTTCAACTCAACTGGGGGAAGAGGGCCTTTTTTGGAAAGGAATCTGATTGGTCTCTGGGCCCATGTGATCGCTGGATCTCTGTAACCAGAGGTGGGTTGGTTTGATGGAAACAAGCTCCATCCTGTGTCACTGAAGTTCAACGTCATCTCTGACTATCAGAATTGGGAGCCAGACTAAAGCACAGAGATTTTAAAGAAGCTTCTGTCTGTAATGTTCTAAGAGAGAGTTTCCCCAATGATAGATAAAAATATATGTATATATGTGCATGTGTCTATGTGTGTTAGTGAAGTGAGCCAGCTCTCAGGAGTTAGGTAAGGGGGAGAATTGGATCCTGCTTTAGTTGATGATGTGAATTACAGATAGAACCTGTTCAGTTGCTCGGTGTTTGACTAAAAACATGGAGAATGTTTGTACTTTCCTGTCTGGATGTAATTTTTGAATGCTTTGTTATTTTAGTCAAAGCTGGATATTGTGTTGTTGTCTCCTGTTCTTTCAGTCTTCTCTATGGATTCTTTACCCATAATAAATCAAATTTTTGTCACCATTCAAACCAATTTGAGCACCTGGTGTCTTCCTAGTCAGTGTTCCTACAACATGAATCTATTGGTCAATGTCACTTTGCTAGGTACTTTCCAACTCACAGGGAGAAAAATGTTTCTCTAAGATAGAAAGAAAGATTTCTATTTTCATATCTCCCTTCAGAGAATCATGTCATGCTAGGAACTGAGCATCTTTTCCATGCAAAACAGCATAAGCAGCAAGTGATAGACAAAGTTAAGCAATCCTCAAACCAACAGGTCAGACCTAAGTTCAGCAGTCCTGCCACATTCCCGTGTTTGGGAATGGATTAAACAAATAAACAACTCACTGGAGGAGGAGAAGGCTCCATGCATTTCCTCAGCCTCCATGATGGTCGAGCCCATCACATCAGTTGTAAACATCTGCAACCAGAAATGTCACTCTTGACATCCTCAGCATAATAGATTCCAGTGTTCAGCCAATTTGATGGACACATGCGAGGTATTGCATTTTGATTAAAAAGACAAGGACAGGAATTATACAGTTAAAGGTAGAATCCTGCAAGGGGGCATAGCTTTAAATTAAGGGGGGGTAGGTATAGGACAGATGTTAGGGGTAGGTTCTTTACTCAGCGAGTCGTGAGTTCATGGACTGCCCTGTCAGTAGCAGTGGTGGACTCTCCCTCATTATGGGCATTTAAGCGGGCATTGGATAGGCATATGGAGGATAGTGGGCTAGTGTAGGTTAGGTGGGCTTGGATCGGCGCAACATCGAGGGCCGAAGGGCCTGTACTGCGCTGTATTCTTCTATGTTCTATGTTGTATGTTCTATAATGTTATTGAACAAGGAGACCTTGGGCTTCAGGTACATAATTCTTTTGAAAGTTGCATCACAGGGTGGTTACGAAGGCATTTAATACACTTACCTTCATTGTTTGGACTATTGCGTATAGGAGTTGGGATGTCATGTTGAGTTTGTACAGGGCATTGCTGAGGCTACTTTTGGAGTACTGTGTACAGTTCTGGTTGTCTTGTTATAGGAAGGACATTATTATATTGGAGAGGGTTCAGAAAAGATCCACCAGGGTGTTGCTGGGGCTGGAGGGATTGAGTTATGAGGATAGGCTGGATAACTTGGCATCTTTTTCACAAAAGCATAAGAGGTTAATGGTTTCTGAAGACATGATGGGGGGCTTAGATAAGGTGATGAGCTAAGGTATTCACACTAGCATGGGGGAGTTCAAAACTAAGGGGCATATTTTTAAGGTGAGAGGAGAAATATTTAAAAGGGACCTGAGCGGCAACTTTTTCACACAGAGGGTGATTTGTATTTGGAATGAACTGCCAGAGAAAGTAGTTATTTGCAGGTACAGTTACAACATTTAAAAGACAGGTAAACAAACAGGAAAGGTTTAACAAGATATGAGCCAAGCACAGGTGAGTCAAGTTTACTTTGGGAAAAATAGTAGGCATGGACAAGTTGAACCAAAGGGCTGCTTCCGTGCTGTATGACTGAAAAGGCCATGGGCCCTGTTAATATTAAGGCAGTAGCACTGAAGATCTGTGCTCCACAAGAAGCCAAAACCCTAGTCAAGATTTTTCAGTACTTCCATGTATGCAGCTAAGTGATCAAATATGCATGTATATCCTCTCCTCAGAAAGGGAGGAATCCAACCTGGCCATTTACCATCCATCAGTCTACTTGGAAGAAGTTATTGACATTATTATCATTCGGCACTATCACAGCTCCAACCTGTTTACTGACAGTCAGTTTCAGTTTTGCCAGCTTTTACTCAGCTCCTGACCTCATTAAAACCTGATGGACAAAAGAGCTGAACTCCAGATGGGAGGATAGAGGGAGCATTGAACAGGAGGGAGGATAGAGGCAGCATTGAATGGGAGGATAGAGGCAGCATTCCGTATCAAGACAGCATTGGACAGAATGCAGGGTTGGAAGATCATAAACAAAACGGAAGTCAGTGGGAATCAGGGAAAGCTCTCCAGTGATCACAGTCACATCTAGCACGAGGGAAAATGGTTGTTGGGAGGTCAGTCGTCTCCCTGAAAGTGGCCACACGAGTAGACAGGGTGATAAAGAAGGCATATGGCATGCTGCCTTCATTGGTCGGGTAATTAAATACAGGAGTCAGATTGTCATGTTGCAGTTGTATAAGACTTTGGTAAAGTTACAGTATTGCATTCAATTCTAGTTACCACATTACAGGAAGGATGTGGAGGCTTTGGAGAGGGAGCAGAAGAGGTTCATCAGGATGCTGCCTGGATTAGAAGGTATGATCGAGAAGGAGAGGTTGAAAACACTTGGGTTGTTTTCTCTTGAGTGGCAGAGGCTATGGGGAGACTTGATCGAAGTCTATAAAATTATGAGATGTAAAGATAGGGTTGACAGTCAGAATCTTTTTCCCAGAGTTGAAATGTCTTAACAGTAGGGAGCATGCATTTGAGGTGAGAGGAGGAAAATTCAAAGGAGACCTGAGGGTTAAGTTTATATACAGGAGTCTGCACAGACTCCAAGGGGTGTTGGTGGAGGCAGATAAAATAGGGGCATTTAAGGAACTTTCAGTTAAGCACATGAATATGCAAGGAGTGAAGGGAAATGGACTAAGGGCAGACAGAGTGGATTAGTTTCATTGGCGTCATGTCCAGCACAATAAAATGGACTAAAGGGCCCATTCCTACGCTGTACAGTTCTATGTTCTATCTCAGCTCTCTGACATCCCTGCAGGAGGTTCAGAGCGAAGTGTCCTTGGTCCAACCACTCCAACTGCTTTATCAATAACTTTCCTCCATCATAAGGTCAGAAGTGGGGGATTTACACCAATGTTTCCACAATATTCAGCACGTGGGAAATCATGTCTCACAAACTTGATTTAGTTTTTTGAAGAAGTCACAAAGAGGATTGATGAGGGAAGAACGGTGGATGTGATCTATATGGACTTCAGTAAGGCGTTCGACAAGATTCCCCATGGAAGACTGGTTAGCAAGCATGGAATACAGGGAGAACTAGCCATTTGGATACAGAACTGTCTCAAAGGTAGAGGGTGGTGGTAGAGAGTTTTTCAGACAGGAGGCCAGTGACTAGTGGAGTGCCACAAGGTTCGGTGCAGGATCCATTACCTTTCATTAGTTATATAAACGATTTGGATGTGAGCATAAGAGATATAGTTAATAAGTTTGCAGATGATACCAAAATTGGAAGTGTAGTGGACAGCGAAGAAGGTTACCTCAGATTACAACGGGATCTTGATCAGATATGCCAATGGGCTGAGAAGTGGCAGATGGAGTTTATTTTAGATAAAATGCTGCATTTTGGGAAAGCAAGTCTTAGCAGAACTTATACACTTAATGATAAGGTCCTGGGGAGTGTTGCTGAACAAAGAGACCTTGGAGTGCAGGTTCATAGCTCCTCACATACAAATGATCCTTTGCAGTACTAATTACTGACACACAAAAAGCATAACCCAAGCCTGTCAGCCTAATTCCTGGAATTGATCCAATCGGATTGTATTTGAGAAAAAAGGGCCGGCCCTCAAAAAAGCATCAAATTTGGCACTGGTTACATTGACACAAAGGGTTAAGTTACACTCACCAAGCACCCCCCCTTCCCCAAAATCCCCAAAATGATTTAATGGATAAGGCACTGGCCTCCTAAAACAGAGACTGTGAGATCAAGTTGAGAATGTGGTGCTGGAAAAGCGCAGCAGGTCAGGCAGCATCCGAGGAGCAGGAGAGTCGATATTTCGGGCAAAAGCCCTTCATCAAGAATGAGGCTGTGAGCTGAGGGTGTGGTGAGATAAATGGGAGGGGGGGCTGGGGGGAGGGTAGCTGAGAGAGCAATAGGTAAGTGGAGATCGGGGTAATGACGATATGTCAGAGAGGAGGGTGGATCGGATAAATGGGAAGGAAGATGGACAGGTAGGACAGGTCATGAGGCTGATGCCCAATTGGAAGGTTGGATCCGAGATATGGATCTCCTTCCATTGTGAGGTCAAGTCCCAGCTGGGACGGAGTAAAGTTTGGCCAAGAAACAAATGTCTGAACTCTCTTGACCTTGTCACATTCTGTGATTATGAGGGAACTTACTGATGAACTGATCAAACAATCTGGGCAGTTGCCATTCAGCTTCTTCTCACTCTGCTACTTGCTTTCCAGTGGCACTGGCCAATGTTAGGGAATAGGCAACTTACCTGAATTCCTGCTGTTGTATCCCATTCTCTCACTGTGGGTAAGCTTTCCTGATTTGATGTGACATGCTATTGTCCTTCAAGCTAGAGCTACACAGGAATGTATTAAAATATGATTATTTTGAAATTCTGGGACTCAGGATCAAATCTGCCATTCAATATGATCACTGATTGATTATTCAACTCAGTTTCCCTTTCTTGCGCTCTCCCAATATCCTTTGATCTCTCTAGACCGAAGAACAAAATTAATTCTTTTTTGAAAACATTCGCTAGTTTTAGCTTCAACCTCACCCTGTCACAGAGAATTCCAGACGCTCACCATTCTTTGAGTGAAGAACCGTCTCCTCCTGTCAGTCCGAAAGAGCCTGCTGTGTATCCTAAGACTGTGACCTGTGGCACTGGACTCCTGGGACATCCTTTCTAATTATGGTCTGTCTAGTCCTGTCAGAATGGTACAGTTTTATAGAATTATAGAGCTTTGAGATCCTCCCTTATTCTTCTAAACCTGATGAATATAGTCCTAAATGATCCAGTCTGTCTTCATTGTTTTTAAAAGGATTTTAAAAGACGGGCAATATCCACATCCCCACACACAGAGAGATTTGATCATTTCAGTTCACACGATAAGACCCAGCTCCAAACACGCACACAGAACTCAACAATTGCAAATGTGTAAGAATCCTTAGACAGTCTGCACCTCCCAGATAATGACACCTCACCTTCTCATGTTCAGGAATAAGCCAGCAACAAAACTCAGAAGGGAAATGCTTCCAGTCAACACACTCAATCACCAACACATTGCTGCAGTCACACAGTTCAGCACAAAGTATCAAGTAAAGAGCTCTCTCAGCTGGATCTTCTCACATAGCATAAGCTGTGGAGGCCAGTAAAATTGCCACATTTTAAAAGGCATCTGGATGGGTACATGAATAGGAAGGATTATGGGGAATATGTGCCAAATGCTGGCAAATGGGACTAGATTAATTTAGGATATCTAGTCGACATGGGCGAGTTTGGATGAAGGGTCTGTTTCTGTGCTTTGTGACTCTATGACTCGAGACAGGGCCCTGAGAAGTCTTGAAGGGATTTGAAAAGGCACGAAACATCTAGATCCCAACACAGAGAATGACCATTCCCAGTCTACAGTATAATAACAGCTCTCTCAGCTGGATCTTCTCACACAGCATAAGGGACATTTCCACCCCTGATTGCCCACAGGATAGTCAGGAAAATCGACGTTTCGGGCAAAAGCCCTTCCTCAGGAATAGAGGCTCTATTCCTGATGAAGGGCTTTTGCCCTAAAAGTCGATTTTACTGCTCCTCGGATGCTGCCTGACCTGCTGTGCTTTTCCAGCACCACTCTAATCTAGACTCTGGTTTCCAGCATGTGCAGTCCTTGTTTTTACCACAAGATAGTCAGACTGCCTGAAGATTGGTGTGGATAAAATGGGATATAATTTGTATAAAAGCTGTTCATTCACTCACCATCTCCTCACTTGATTTTCAGTCCCTATAGGAAGTGAATCAGTTCCCCGAGTAAATGTTTGACAAAGATTTCTAATGTGGGGATAGCATTTTTCAGAGACTTTCAAGCTGACAACATCAGTGTGGGATGTGTACTCTCAAAGGTCTTTGATAATAGATCAGAAGTGGAAGACCGACAGCGTCCATGGTAGCGGTAACATGCTGGTGAAACCCTCTAAAAATGAAAAATACTATTCCCACACTAGCAAGCTGAGAAACATTTACCACGGGGACTGAGACAGCAGCTGCAATAAGTGAGGTTTTATTCAGATGGGACAGTGACAAGTTTAAATCCCCACCTGATCTGCTGCTCAAAGTCACCTCCATTTCCCAGTCAGTTTCCCAAGTTTCAGGAAACTCATGTTGCCCCAGAAATATTTGTATTGACTGTGAGAGACGTCAATCAGAGAGCCCACCCACTCTGCACATTGTCTCCTCGTCCTCTTCCAGAGCTGGTTCACTTCCTATAGGGACTGAAAACCAAGTGAGGAGATGGTGAGTGAAGGAGCAGCTTTAAAGTTTTCCTTTCTTTTTATTTAAATTCCAGTTTTTTCCCCTCTTTCCCATGGCTAATTGTGCTTTTTGTTTTCTCCTTTATCCCCCACGGTTATCTGTTGTTTATTAGATTAGATTACTTACAGTGTGGAAGCAGGCCCTTCGGCCCAGCAAGTCCATACCGTCCCGCCAAAGCGCAACCCACACGTTCTCCCAAAACCTAACACAATGGGCAATTCACCTGCACAGTCAGGTGAGGCGGGAATTGAACCCAGGGCTAACCACCGTGCCACCCACCGTTTATGTATTGTATTGTGAGAGAAAAAAATACGGTGGCACATTGGTTAGCACTGCTGCCTCACAGCACCAGAGAGACCCGGGTTCAATTCCCGCCTCAGGCGACTGACTGTGTGGAGTTTGCACGTTCTCCCCGTGTCTGCGTGGGTTTCCTCCGGGTGCTCCGGTTTCCTCCCACAGTCCAAAGATGTGCAGGTCAGGTGAATTGGCCATGCTAAATTGCCCGTAGTGTTAGGTTAGGGGTATGGGTGGGTTTCGCTTCGGCGGGGCAGTGTGGACTTGTTGGACCAAAGGGCCTGTTTCCACACTGTAATCTAATCTAAAACCTTTGTGCGTAGTCTGATTTTTTTTTTCCCAGCACCAGAACAACACTCGTGTTGCCAGTGTGTAACTTAACAAGTAAAGCTCACATAGGGTAATGTTAACGGCAAGGGACAGCTTTTACACAAATTGTATCCCATAATATTCACACCAATCTTCAGGCAGTCTGACTATCTTGTGGGGGCAATCGGGTGGAAATGTCTCTTTGCTGTGTGAGAAGATCCAGCTGAGAGAGCTGTTATTATACTGTAGACTGGAAATGGTCATTCTCTGTGTTGGGATCTAGATGTTTCCTGTCTTTTCAAACCTCTTCAACACTTCTCAGGGCGCTGTCTCAAGTCATAGAGTCATACAGCACGGAAACAGACCCTTTGGTCCAACTCATCCATGTCGACTAGATATCCTAAATTAATCTAGTCCCACTTGCAAGCATTTGGCACATATTCCCATAAACCCTTCCCATTCATGTACCCATCCAGATGCCTTTTGAAATGTTGTTATTTGACTCGCCTTCACAGCTTATTCTGTAAGCTCCACAGGGAAGCAACCAAAAATCTGCATCTATATAGAAATTTTCAGGACCATCAGGTATTCCAAAATTTTTATTACAGCTATTGGAAATAGTTTTTCAAGTGTGGACATTTTTGTCATGTAGAAAATGTTGCGGTAAAAGTTCCCGGAACAGCAATGCCATGTTTCAGATGATCTTATTTGCTGTTGGTTATGTTTGAGGTATGTTTCAGATCCTATAGAAATCATAGCTTTTTGAAGAGATTAGAATTCTCAATAACAAATGAAAAGTCATTGCAGGATATCATTTCACCCAAACAAACTAAAAGCAACTTTGACTAAACAATACATTTGAACAATTAAAGCAGGAAACTTCAGAAAAGATAAACTCCTGCAATTATTAACACCAATTAATACACCCAAACTAGAGTTAGGCTTTATGCACCCTCAGTTTCAAATGTGAACAAATCCCAAGTGGAGAAATCGCCCATTTGGGATTGAAGCTTGCCTTTCCATTGATAAGATCATCAATGATGCCTTTCCACTAGTTGGGATGATGATCCTGGATTGACAGCTGTATGATTGTGGTGCAACACAGTCCTGATGATGGCTGACGGTACCTGGCTGACGTTCCGCCGAGACCATTCCTTTTGTACTTTCTCGTTAGGCCCACACCAACCCACTTTCCACACCAAACATCTTCCCTTGCTGCCACAAGACGTGTAAAACCTGTCCCCACATATCTCCTCCTCACCTTCATCCAAGGCCCCAAAGGATCTTTTCACATCCAACAGAGATTTTCCTGCACATCCAAATACCTCATGTCTATGTCCATTGCTCTCGATGTGGTCTCCTCGACATTGGGGATACAGCACACCAACTTATAGAAGGTTTCAGGGAACATATCTGGGACACCCACAGCAAACAACTCCATCACCCTGTGGCTGACCACTTCAACTCCCCCTCCCACTTCCCCAAGGGCATACAAGTCCTGGGCTACCTCCGACTCCAAATCCAAGCCACCCAACAACTGGAGGAAGAACGCCTCATCTTCCACTTGGGACCCTTCAATCACACTGCATCAACATTGACCACTGATTTCCAAATCTCCCCTCCCACCACCTCATCCTAGATCCAACCCTTCACCTCCCACTCCAACTGTCCTACCTGTCCATCTTCCTTCCCACCTATCCGGTCCACCCAGCCCTCTGACTTAGCACTATCACCCTCCACCTGTATCTACCTATTGCCTTCCCAACTACCTTCCCCCCAATCCCAACTCTCCTATTTATCTCTCAGCCCCCTTTCCTCCCCACCACATTCCTGATGAAGGGCTTATGCTCTCGTGCTACTCAGATGCGGCCTGATTTGCTTTGTTTTTCCGGTGCCACATTTGTTGCCTCCTGGACACCCAGTTTGGGATCTACCAATAGTCAATGTCCCACATGATGACGAACATGGTGAAGCAGTGATTCATGAGTTGCAAGGGAATGGTAGTTTTCCTTGAACCTGTTTGCCCTGAAGCAAATAGAGTCAATATTGTTGTGGCATTGCCATCGCAATTTGACTGCCATACTTGTAGATACATTTGTGAAAACGCATCTTCATGCATTTTCCGAAGACTTCACTTTACAGCTTTGTGTCAACCAACGCCACCTCACCACCACCACCACCACCACTGCCTGGCTTTGTGAGTGACCCTCTCTTTTTCCTATGCCTAGAATGGGGAGGTTCACTGACATTTGCATAGCGTTCAGCACCATTCACAACTCCCCACAACGATCATTTCATATCCAAATGTAGCAAAACCTGTACAATATCCAGTCTTGCGCTGACACGTGGGATGGAACATTTATGTTATTCAAGTGCCAGATAATACCATCTGCAACAAGACAAAGACTAACCATCACCAACAGACCGTAAGATATCGGAGCAGAATGAGGCCATTCAGCCCATTGAGTCTTCTCTGCCCTTTAATTATGGCTTATATGTTTCTCAACCCCATTCACTTGTCTTGACTATATAACCCTTGGTCACCTTACTATTCAAGAATCTTTCGATCTCTTTTCTAAATACCCTCGCTAAATCGCTATTAGGACTCCCAAGAGCTTTTGTACTCAGATTTTTGAAAGCTTTCTCTGTTTAAAAAGTAGTCTATGCCTGTATTCTTCCCACCAAAGTGCATAACCAAGAAATAAGAAAGGGAAGATCACTTTATTGGGATTGTACTATAGACTCTCTAATAGTCAGTGAGAAATTGACAAACAAGTTTGGGAGAGGATCTCAGTTATCTGTAAGAATAATAGGGTGATAATGGTAGGGGATGATTAGGAGATGCCGGTGTTGGACTGGGGTGTACAAAGTTAAAAATCACGTAACACCAAGTTATAGTCCAACAGGTTTAATTGGAAGCACACTAGCTTTCGGAGTGTCGTTCCTTTATCAGGTGATAGTGATGAAGGAGCAACACTCTGAAAACTAGTGTGCTTCCAATGATAGGGGAGTTCAACTTTCCAAACATAGACTGGCTCTGCCATAGTCTTAAGAACTTGGAATTTGTTAAGTGTGTACAAGAAAATGTTCTGATTCAGTATGTACCGAATAGAGAAGGTAAAACTTGAAGAAAGTGAGGACTGCAGATGCTGGAGACCAGAGTTGAAAAATGTGGTGCTGGAAAAACACAGCAGGCCAGGCAGCATCCTAGGAGCAGGAGAATCGACGTTTCGGGCATAAGCCCTTCTTCAAGAATAAGGCAAAGTAAAACTTGACACAATCTTGGGAAATAGGCAGGACCGAGATGTCAGCAGGGTGTCAGTTTTGAGGCAAGTGACCGTTGTTCTATTAGTTATAAAATAGTGATGGAAAAAGATAGACTGGATCTAAAAGTTGCATTCTAAACTGGAGGAAGACAACTTTGACAGAGGCAAGAATTTTCAAAAGTTGATTAGGAGTGGATGGTTGCTAGTAAAGGAATGGCTTTTTTTTTGCAGCAGAGAACGGTGGGTGCTGGGCGGAAGTGAAGTCGGAGCGCAAAGCCGGTCGGGAAGGTAAGTGATTGTTATTTAAGAACTTACCTCGATGCCAATGGTCTTTTTGCAGCAGAGAACGGCGTGTGCTGGGCGGAAGTGAAGTCGGAGTGCAAAGCTGGTCGGGAAGATAAGTGATTGTTATTTGAGTGGGTGTGTTCTAGACCCCAGGTCCTACAAAGTAGGGCCTCCTCTAACCTAAATTAAAAGTCCACAGACTTGCCCCAAAAAGAGGGTCCAAGGAAGTTCCTGTGGAGTGAAGAGTGAGGCTTTAGCTCAGGAGTCTTTGACAAGGAAGTTGAGTGAAGTAATTATGCCACAGTTGAAGAGGGTGAAGACATGACTGCCAAGCTGGTTCATCAAGTGCTACGTGCTTGATGTGGGAGGTCAATGACTCTGGTGTGTTTGGCTCGTATAAGTGTAGAAAGTGTGTGCACGTTCAGCTACTGACAGAGCATATTGCAGCACTGATGAAAGAACTCGAGGACCTTAGGCTCATCCGAGAGAACAAGATCTTTCTGGACAAGACCTTCAGCGAGGTTATTACACTGACCATACCAGAAGAGAGCAGATGATGAGGAAGGCAGAGAGGAGACAGGTGCAAGAGACCCTGGGGGAAGTACCTGTCAGGAACAAGTTGAATCTTTTGGAAACTGTAGAGACAGGTGACACTGCCAGTCCGTGAGGTGGCCAGTTCTGTCAACCAAAGGTTGGCGTGGAGGCAGACCGGAAGAGTCGGACATCGCACAGAACCGTGTTAATAGGGGACTCCATAGTGAGAGGAACTGACTGGGGTTTTTGTGGCAGCAGGCAGGACTTAAGGATGGTGTGTTGCCTTCCTGGTGCCAGGGTTAAAGACATCACAGACAGAGTGCAGGAAATCCTCAAGGACGAAGATGAAGAGCCAGAGGTGGTGGTACATGTCGGCACAAATGATGTCGGGAAGAAGAGGAGGAACATACTCCAGCGGGACTTCGGAGAACTAGGAAGAAGGCTGAAAAGCAGGACGTCCAGGGTGGTTATCTCCAGTTTGCTTCCAGTTCCTCGGGCTGGTGAGGCCAGAAACGTGTGGCTGGGGAACTGGTGCAGGAAGCAAGGATTTAAATTCTTGGATCACTGGGGTATGTTTTGTGGTTAGCATAAATTATACAAGAGAGACGGTTTGCACCTTAATAGGTTGGGTCCAGCATTCTGGCAGGCAGGTTTGCTACTGCAACACAGCTACGTTTAAATTAAGTAATGGGGGGAGGGGACAAACTGGATGTTTAAGAAGGAAATTGAAGGGAAAATTAGAACAAGGGAAGTCAAGAAAGACAACTGTATCAATGAAGCAGAAAACTCAAAAAAGGATCATGCTGTAAGCTTGAGCAGAAATAGGAGTTAATGGGAAGGGTGAGGACAGTAACAAATGAAAAATACTATATGTGAATGCATGAATCATTAGAAATAAGATGGATGAGCTTGAGGCTCTTTTGGAAATTGGTAGATACGATATTGTGGGGAAAACTGAGATGTGGCTTCAAGTGGACAGGGCCTGGGAAATGAATATTCAAGGCTACATGTGCTATCGTAAGGACAGACTGATGGGCAGAGGGGGGTGGGATGGACATGTTGGTAAGGGATGATATTCAGTCCCTTGCATGGTGGGACCTAGAATCAGGGGATGTAGAGTCAGTATGGATAGAGCTGAGAAATTCTAAGGGTAAAAAGACCCTCTTAGGAGTTATCTACAGGCCCCCAAACAGTAGTCTGGATGTCGGATGTAAGATGAATCAGGAGCTGAAATTGGCCTATCGCAAAGATGTTACGACAGTTGTTATGGGGGATTTCAACATGCAGGTAGACTGGGAGAATCAGGGTGGTATTGGACCTCAAGAAAGAGACTTTGTGGAGTGCCTCAGACATGGATTCTTAGAACAGCTGGTGCTGGAGCCTACCAGGGATAACGCAATTCTGGATCTGGTATTGTGCAACGAACCAGAATTGATCAGGGACCTCAAAGTGAAGGAGCCATTAGGAGGTAGTGACCATAATACAATAAGATTCAATCTGCAATTTGAAAGGGAGAGGATACAATCGGTAGTGACAATATTTCAGTTGAATAAAGGGAACTATGGAGCTATGAGGGAGGAGCTGGCCAAAGTTCATTGGTGCACTACCTTAGCAGGGATGACAGTGGAGGAACAATGGCAGATATTTCTGTGTATAATGCAGAAGATGCAGGATCAGTTCATTCCAAAAAGGAAGAAAGATCCTAGAAGGAGGCATGGGTGGCCATGGCTGACGAGGGAAGCTAAGAAACATATAAAGTCAAAAGAGAAAAAGTATAACATAGCAAAGATAAGTGGGAAAACGGAGGACTGGGAAGCTTTTAAAGAACAACAGAGGACTACTAAGAAGGAAATACGCAGAGAAAAAATGAGGTAAGAAGGTAAACTGGCCAAAAATATAAAGGAGGATAGTGGACCTCAACTTAAGGGAATTTATATTTGCCAGGAATTGGTGTTGGAGAGACTGTTAGGTCTGAAGGTTGATAAGTCCCCGGGGCCTGATGGTCTACATCCCAGGGTACTGAAGGAGGTGGCTCTAGAAATCGTGGATGTGTTGGTGATTATTTTCCAGAGTTCGATAGGTTCGGGATCAGTTCCTGCAGATTGGAGGGTGGCTAATATTGTACCACTTTTTAAGAAAGGTGGGAGAGAGAAAGCACAAAATAATAGACCAGTTAGTCTGACCTCAGTGGTGGGAAAGATGCAGGAGGTTCTTCTGCAGCTGTACAGGGCCCTGGTGAGACCACACCTTGGAGTATTGTGTGCAGTTTTGGTCTCCAAATTTGAGGAAAGACATTCTGGCTATTGAGGGAGTGCAGCGTAGGTTCACGAGGTCAATTCCTGGAATGGCGGGACTATCTTATGCTGAAAGACTGGAGTGACTGGGCTTGTATACCCTTGAGTTTCGAAGACTGAGAAGGGATCTGATTGAGACATATAAGATTATTAAAAGATTGGATACACTGGAGGCAGGAAACATGTTTCCGCTGATGGGTGAATGCCGAACCAGAGGACACAGCTTAAAAATACGGGGTAGACCATTTAGGACAGAGATGAGGAGAAACTTCTTCACCCAGAGAGTGGTGGCTGTATGGAATGCTCTGCTCCAGAGGGCTGTGGAGGCCCAGTCTCTGGATTCATTTAAGAAAGAGTTGGATAGAGCTCTCAAGGATAGTGGAATCAAAGGTTATGGAGATAAGGCAGGAACAGGATACTGATTAAGGATGATCAGCCATGATCATATTGAATGGTGGTGCAGCCTGGAAGGGCGGAATGGCCTACTCCTGCACCTATTGTCTATTGGCTGAAAAATAGGAAGCCTTCAAAAATGAGACCATGAGAGTCTAGAGATGGCATGACGAAAGAAATTGAGGTTTTGGTCAAGAAAAAGAAGGAAGCATATGACAGGTATAGATAGCAGTGATCGAGCGAATCTTGAGAAAAGTATAAAGGCAGTAGGGGTATAATTAAGAGCGGAAATCTAGAGTGCAAAAGGGGGACATGAAATTGCTTTGACAAATAGGGTTAAGGAAAGTCCAAAGGGATCCTACAAATACATTAAGGACAAAAGGGTAACTAGGGAGAGAATAAGGTCCCTCAAAGATCGCCAAGGCACCAGGAGATAGGGGGGAGATACTAAACAGGTAATTGAAATCAGCTTTTACTGTGGAAAATGATATGGAAGATGTAGAACATGGGGAAATAAGTAGCGATAACTTTAAAATGTTCATATTACAGAGGAGATGGTTCTGGATGGCTTAAAACGCATAAAAGTGGGTAAATCCCTGGAACGTGATCAGGTGTACATGAGAACTCTGTGGGAAGCTCGGGAAGTGATTGCTGAGATATTTGTGCTGAGCAAGTTGTTGGAGGGAATCTTGACAGACAGGACTTACATGTGTTTGGAAAGGCAGGGACTGATTAGGGGTAGTCAACATGGCTTTGTCCATGGGAAATCATGTCACACAAACTTGATTGAGTTTTTTGAAGAAATATTAAAGCGGTTTGATGAGGGCAGAATAGTGGACGTGATCTACATTGACTTCAATGAGGCATACATCAAGATTCTTCATGGAAGATTGGTTAGCAAAGTTAGATCACATGGAATATAGTGACAACTAGCCGCTTGGATACAGAACTTGCTCAAAGGTAGAAGACAGAGGGTCGTGGGTGATGCGTAGTTATTTTTCAGACTGGAGGCCTGTGACCAGTGGCATGTCACAAAAATCAGTGCTGGGTCTGCTGCTTTTCATTACTTACATCAGTGCTTTGAACGTAAGCATAGCCAGTACAGTTAGTAAGTTTGCAAATGACACCAAAATTAGAGGTGTAGTGGACAGCAAAGAAGGTTACCTCAGAGTACAACAGGATCTTGATGAGCCAATGGGCGAAGGAGTGGCAGATGAAGCTTAATTTAGATAAACGTGAGGTGCTGCATTCTGGAAAGTCAAATCAAGGCAGGACTTATACACTTAATAGTAAGGTCCTGGAGAGTATTGCTGAACAAAGAGACCTTGAAGTACAGGTTCATCGTTCCTTGAAGGTGGAGTCACAGGTAGATATGATGGTAAAGAAGGCATTTGGTAGGCTTGACTTTATTGATCAGAGTATTGAGTATAGGAGCGGGGAGGTCATGTTGCAGCTGTAAAAGGCATTGGTGGGCCACTTTTGGAATACTGCGTGCATGTTGTGAAACTTGAAAGGATTCAGAAAAGATTTACAAGGATTTGCCAGGTTTGGAGGGTTTGAGCTGTAGGGAGAGGCTGATTAGACTGGGGCTATTTTTCTTGGAGCATCGGAGGCTGAGGGATGACCTTACAAAGATTTATAAAATCATAATGGGCATGGATAGGGTAAATAGACAAGGTATTTTCCCTGGTGTGGGGAATCCAAACCTAGAATGCATAAGTTTAATGTGAGAGGGGAAAGTTTTAAAAGGGATCTAAGGGAAACTGTTTCATGCAGAGGGTGGTGCGTAAAAAGAGTGAGCTGCCAGAGGAAGTGGTCCAACTAAAAGATACCTGGATGGGTATTTGGATAAAGAAGGTTTTGTAGGCATATGGACCAAATGCTGGCAAATGGGACCAGATTTATTTAGAATATCTGATCAGAATGGATAACTTGGACCAATGGATCTGTTTCCATGCCGTACATCTCTCTCACTCTACGGGACTCACACTTTCCCACATTGTAACCCATCTGCCACTTCTTTGTCCACTCTCCTAGCCTGTTGAAGTCCTTATTCAGCCTCCCTGCCTCCTCAACATGACCTGTCCATCCACCTATCTTTCTGTCATCCACAAGTGAGGAATAATGCCTTCAGTTCCTTTGCCCAGAGCATTAATGCATAACCTAAATATTTGTGGTCCCAACAAGGATCCCTATGGAACTCCACAAGTAACTGGCTGCCATCCTGAAAAAGACCCCTTTGTCCCTATTCCCTGCCTGCTGCCAATCAACCAGTCCTCTGTCAATGCCAGTACCTTGCCTCGAACACCATGGGCTGTTATCTTGCAGCCTCAGGTTCAACACCTTGTCAGAGCCCTCATGAAAATTCAAATAGCTCACCTCCGCTGAATCTTCTTTGTCTAACTTACTCGTTTCATCCTCAAAGAATTGTAATAGATTGAGTAGACATGACCTTGCTGACTTAATACTATTTTGCCATGGACTGTTCGGCATAGACAGAGTGGACCGAAGGGTCTGTTTCCGTGCTGTACATCTCTATGACTATAACAGCAAAAAAGCGACTAGGGCAAGAATACGGTCCCTTGGAGATCAGTGGGTCATTTATGTGTTGAACTACAGGAGATGGAAAAGATACTAAATGAATAGTTCACGTCAGTTTTTACTGTGGAGCAAGAAATAGAGGCCAGAGAACTAGGCGAAATTAATATTAATGTACTGAAAAGAGTCCACATTACAGAAGAGGAAGTGCTGGAGGTCTTCTAAACATAAAGGTGGATAAATCTCCAGGACCTGGTCAAGTGTATCCTAGGATGTAGTGGAAAGTTAGGGAAGAAAATTGCACGACCGCTTGCAGTGATACTTGTATCATCTCCAGTCACTGGTGAGGTGCTGGATGGTGGCCATTGTTGTGCTTTTATTTAAGAAAGGCTGTAAGGAAAAGCCTGGGAACCATCGACCTGTGAGTCTGACATCAGTGGTGGGTAGTATTTACATGCATTAGGAGAGGCAAGGGCAGATGTGTCTCACAAACCTGATTCTTTTTTAAGGGCATAATGAAAATATTGATGTGGGCAGAGCGGTCGACATATACATGAACTTTCGTAAAGATTTCGACAAGATTTCACATGATAAACTAATTTGTAAAGTTAGATCAGATGGGATTCAGGGAGAATTTGCCAATTGGATACAAACTTAGCTTGACATACAAGATGGTGGAGGGTTGTTGATCAGACTGGAGGCCTGCAACCAGTGGTGTTCCACAGGGATTAGTCTTGGGTCCACTTTGGTTTGTCATATATACGAATGGTTTGAATGAGAATTTCGAAGGCATGGTTAGTAAGGATGACACCAGAATTTGTGGTATAGTCAGCAGTGAAGAAGGTTAACGAAGATTACAACGAGATCATCAATAATTGGGCCCATGAGCTGGGGAGTGGCAGATGGAGTTCAATTTGGATAATTGTGAGGTATTGCATTTTGATAAAACAAACAAGGACAGAACTTATACAATTAATGGGAGGGCCCTGGGTAGTGTTGTCAAAGAGAAACCCAGGGGTTCAGGTACATAGTTGTTTGAAATTTGCATCACAGGTAGACAGGGTGGTTAAGAAACCTCATTGTTCAGATCTTTGAGTATAGGAGTTAGTACATCATGTTGAGTTTGTACAGGAATTTGTGAAGCTACATTTGAAGGACTGTATAAAGTTCTGGCGGCCCTGCTGTAGGAAGGGTATAACCAGAGAGGGTTCAGAAAAGATTTAGCAGGATGTTGCCAGCACTATGGGTTTTCATTTATAAGGATAGATTAGACAAGCAAAGAAGTTTTACAATGAAGCTTAGGAAGTTGACGGGTGACCTTACAGGAGTTTATAAAATCATGAAGGGTGTAGATGAGGTAAAGAGCAAAGGTCCTTTCTTCAGGGGGAGTGGCATGGGAGAGTTCATAGTCGGGGAAGTACATTTAAGGTGAGAGGATAAAGATTTAAATGGGAATTGGCCAACACAGGCAAGTGGAAATCGTTTGGTTTGGGAAACTTGGTCGGCATGGACTAGTTGGACTGAAGGGCATGTTTCTATGATGTATGATTCTATAATTCAGGAATCTTGATACAAATATTCTCCATTGCCTGGGTGAAAGCAGCCACACATCATCCTGACTTGTAAAGATATCGCTGCTCCTTCAGTGTCTCTGGGTCAAAATCCTGGAAGTCGTTCCATAATAGCATCAGGGGTATCCCTTCACAACATAGAACATTACAGTGCAGGACAGGCCCTTCAGCCCTCAATGTTGCACTGACCTACAAGAACAATCTGAAGCCCATCTAACCTACACTATTCCATTTTCATCACTATGTCAATCCACTCACCATTTAAATACCCTTAAAGTTGGCAAGTCTACTACTGTTGCAGGCAGGCCATTCCACACCCCAACTACTCTGAGTAAAGAAACTACCTCAGACATCTGTCGTATATGTATCAGACCTCAATTTAAAGTTATGTCCCCTCATGCTCTCCATCACCATCCGAGGAAACAGGCTCTCACTGTACAACCGATCTAACCCTCTGATTATCTTATATGCCTCTAATCAGTCACCTCTCAACCTTCTCTCAAATGAAAACGGCCTCAAGTCTCTCAACCTTTCCTCATAAGACCATCTCTCCACACCAGGCAACATCCTTGTAAATCTCCTCTAAATCCTTTCCAAAGCTTCCACATCCTTCCTGTAATGCGGTGACCAGACTGTACGCAATACTCCAAATGCGGTCACACCAGAGTTTTGTACAGCTGCAGTGTGACCTCATGGCTTTGCAACTCAATCCCTCTACTAATAAAAGTTAACACATCGGATGCTTCATAACAACCTGGGTGACATCTTTCGGGTATCTACGTACAGGGACACCAAGGTCTCTCTGTTTATCTACACGACCGAGAATCTTACCATTGGGACAATATTCTTTATTTCTGCTGCCCCTTCCAAAGCGTGTCATCTCACACTTTTCTGTATTAAACTTCATTTGCCACCTCACAGCCCAGCTCTGAAGCTTATCTATGTCCCTCCGTAACCTACAACATCCTTTGGTACTATCTACAACTCCATCAATCTTAATGTCATCCGCAAATTTACTAACTCATTCTTCTATGCCCTCGTCCAGGTCACTTGTAAAAATGACAAACAGCAGTGTCCCCAAACCAGATCCTTGCAGTACACCACTAGTAACTGAACTCCAGGATGAACATTTCCCATCAATCATCACCCTTTGTCTTCTTTCAGCTAGCCAATTTCTGTTCCAAACTACTAAATCAACCTCAATCCCATGTCTCCGTATTTTGTGTAATCACCTACCGTGGGGAACCTTATCAAACACCTTACTGAAATCCATATACACCACATCAACCGCATTACCCTCATCCACCTGTTTGGTCACCTTCTCAAAGAGCTCAATAAGGTTTGTGAGGCACGACCTACCCTTCACAAAATGGTGTTGACTATCTCTAATCAACTTATTTCTTTCTAGATGATTATAAATTCTATCTCTTATAACCTTTTCGAATACTTTACCCACAACTGAAGTAAGGCTCACAGGTCTGTTATTTCCAGAGTGTCTCTATTCTTGAACAAGGGAACAGCATTTGCTATCCTCCAGTTTTCTGGCACGATTCCTGTAGATAATGACATCACAAAGAACAAAGCCAAAGGCTCTGCAATCTCCTCCCTGGCTTCCCAGAGAATCCTAGGATAAATCCCATCTGGCCCAGGGGACCTATCTGTTTTCACACTTTCCAGAATTCTTAACACCCCCTCCTTGTGAACTTCAATCCCGTCTATTGTAGTAGCCTGTATCTCAGTATTCTCCTTGACAACATTGTCTTTTACCAGTGTGAATACAAACGAAGAATATTCATTTTAGCACTTCCCCTACCTCCCCTTGCTCCATACATAACTTCCCATTATGCTTGATTGGCCCTAATCTTACTCTAGTCACTTTTTTATTCCTGATATAGCTATAGAAAACCTTCGGACTTTCCTTGATCCTATCTGCCAATGACCTCTCACATCCTGTCCTGGCTGTTAATCATAGAGTCATAGAGATGTCCAACTCATCCATGCTGACCAGATATCCCAAACCGATCTAGTCCCACCTGCCAGCACCCAGTCCGTTCCTTCCAAACCCTTCCTATTCATATAACCATCCAGATGCCTATTAAATGTTGCAATCGTACCAGCCTCCACCACTTCCTCTGGCAGCTCATTCCATACACGTAACACCCTCTGCGTGAAAAAGCTGCCTCTTAGGTCTCTTTTATATCTTTCCTCTCTCACCCTAAACCGATACCCTTAGTTCTGGACTCCCCCACCCCAGGGAAGAGATTTTGTCTATTGGTCCTATCCATGCCCATGATTTCATAAACCTCTATAAGGTCATTCCTCAGCCTCTGACACTCCAGGGAAATCAGCGCTAGCCTGTTCAACCTCTCCCTATAGCTCAAATCTTACAACCCTGGCAACATCCTTGTAAATCTTTTCTGAACCCTTTTAAGTTTCGCAGTGTCCTTCCGATAGGAAGGAGACGAGAATTGCACGCAATATTCCAAAAGTGGCCTAACCAATGTCCTGTACAGCCGCAACATGACCTCCCAACTCCTGTACTGAATACTCTGACCAATAAAGGAAAACATACCAAACGCCTTCTTCACGATCCTATCTACCTGCGATTCCACTTTCAAGGAGCTATGAACCTGCACTCCAAGGTCTCTTTGTTCAGAAATACTCCCAGGACCTTACATTAAGTGTGTAAGTCCTGCTAAGATTTGCTTTCCCAAAATGCAGCATCTCACATTTATCTAAATTAAACTTCATCTTCCACTTCTGATCAAGATCCCATTGTAATCTGAGGTAACCTTCTTCACTGTCCATTACACCTCCAATTTTGGTGTCATCTGCAAACTTACTAACTATACCTCTTATGCTCACATTCAAATAATTTATATAATTGACGAAAAGTCGTGGACCCTGCTCCGATCCTTGTGGCACTCCACTGGTCACAGGCCTCCAATCTGAAAAACAACACTCCACCACCACCCTCTGTCTTCTACCTTTGAGCCAGTTCTATATCCAAATGGCTAGTTCTCCCTGTATTCCATGAGATCTAATCTTGCTAACCAGTCTCCCATGGGGAACCTTGTCGATTGCCTTACTGAAGTCCACATAGATCACATCCACCACTCTGCCCTCATCAATCCTCATCACTACTTCTTCAAAAAACTCAATCAAGGTTGTGAGACATGATTTCCCACGCACAAAGCCATGTTGACTATCCCTAACCAGTCCTTGCCTTTCCAAATGCATATACATCCTATCCCTCAGGATTCCCTCCAACAGCTTGCCCACTACCATGTCAGGCTCACTGGTATATAGTTCCCTGGCTGGTCTTTACCACCCTTCTTAAACAATGGCACCACTTTAGCCAACCTCCAGTCTTCCAACACCTCACCTGTGACTATTGATGATACAAATATCTCAGCAAGGACCTAGCAATCACTTCTCAAACTTCCCACAGAGTTCTAAGGTACACCTGATCAGGTGCTGGGGATTTATCCACTTTTATACATTTGCTCGCTGAGCTGTAGGTTTGATATCTAGACCTTTCATTACCTGGCTAGGTAACATCATCAGTGGCGACCTCCAAGTGAAGCGAAGCTATTGTCTCCTGCTTTCTATTTATATCTTTCTCCTGGATGGGGTTTCTGGGGTTTGTGGTGATGTCATTTCCTGTTTGTTTTCTGAGGGGTTGATAGATGGCATCTAGATCTGTGTGTTTGTTTATGGCGTTGTGGTTGGAGTGCCAGGCCTCTAAGAATTCTCTGGCATGTCTCTGGCAGCCCCTCAGAAAACGAACAGGAAATGACATCACCACAAACCCCAGGAACCCCATCCAGGAGAAAGATATAAATAGAAAGCAGGAGACAACAGCTTCATTTCACTTGGAGGTCGCCACTGATGATGTTACCTCGCCAGGAAATGAAACGTCTGGATATCAAACCTACAGCTCAGCAAGAAAACCTACACCCTAAACCTCAACCTGAGCTACAAACCTTCACAAACCTTGCACTTTTATACATTTCAAGACCTCCAGCACTTTCTTCTCTGTAATATGGACAGTTTTCACAATGTCACCATCTATTTTCCAACATTCTATACCTTCCATGTCCTTTTCCACAGTAAAAACTGATGCAAAATATTCGTTTAGTATCTCCCCATCAGCTGCGGTTCCATACAAAGGCCATCTTGCTGATCTTTGAGGGGCCTTATTCTCTCCCTCATTCCCCTTTTGTCCCTAACGTAGTTGTAAAAACCCTTTGGATTCTCCTTAATTCTTATTGCCAAAGCTACCTCGTTTCCCCTTTTTGCCCTCCTGATTTCCCGCTTAAGTATACTCTTACTGCCTTTATACTTTTTTAAGGATTCATTTGATCTATCTTGTCTATACCTGACATATGCTTCCTTCTTTTTCTTAACCAAACCCTCGATATCTTTAGCCATCCAGCATTCCCTACAGCTACCAGCCTTTCCTTTCACCCTAACAGGAATATACTTTCTCTGGACTCTCTTAATCTCATTTCTGAAGGCTTTACCCACGAGTATCATCCTCCAATCAGCTTCTGAACGTTCTTGCCTGATATGATCAAAATTAGAATTTAGAACTTCAACTTTTAGATCTGGTCTATTCTTTTCCATCACTATTTTAAAACTAATTGAATTATGGTCACTGGCTCCAAAGTGCTCCCCCACTGACACCTCAGTCACCTGCCCTGCCTTATTTCCCAAGAGTAGGTCAAGTTTTACACCTTCTCTCTTCGCTCTTCCTGGCTAACTTGTAACTCTCAAGTGCCCTAACTGAGCCTTCATGTCTTATCCTAATAAAAGCTGTCTTCTTCCTCTTGATAAGAGATTCACCTTATTTAGTGAACCATGGCTCTGTTGCTTGACAAGTTCCTCCCTGCCTGACTGGTAGGACACACAGTAGCTGTTCCTTCAATAAGCTCCACATTTCAATTGTGCCCATCCCCTGCAGTTTCCTCCCCATCCTGTGCATCCAAAATCTTGCCTAACTGCATCATAATTGCCTTTCCACCAGCTATAACTCTTGCCCTGCAGTGTTTCTACCTATCCCTTTTCATCACCAAAGTAAACATAATTGAATTGTAGTCACTATCACCAAAGTTGACCTACCTTCAAATCTAACACCTGGCTGGGTTTATAACCCAGTACCAAATCCAATGTGGCTTCGCCTCTTGTTGGCCTGTCTACATACTATGTCAGGAAACCTTCCTGCACATGTTGGACAAAAACTGACACATCTAAAGTACTTTAAGTACAGTATTGCCAGTCAATATTTGGAAATTTAAAGTCCCCTATAACAACTACCCTGTCACTCTCCCTCTGATCAAGAATCATCTTTGCTATCCTTTCCTCCTGATCTCTGGAACTATTCAGAAGCCTCTCGAAAACTGCCAAACAGGCTGACCTCTCCTTTCCTGTTTCTCACCTCAGCCCATACTACCTTAGTAGATGAGTCACCAAATGTCTTTTCTGCTCCCGTAATACTGTCCTTGATTAGCAATGCTACACCTTCCCCTCTTTTACCATTTTCTCTGTTCTTACTGAAACATCTAAATCCTGGAACCTGCAACAACCATTCCTGTCCCTGCTATCCATGTCTCTGAAATGGCCACAACATCAAAGTCCCAGGTACTAACCCATGCTGCAAGTTCACCCACCATATTCCAGATGATCCTGGCGTTGAAGTAGACACACTTCAAACCAACTTCTTGCTTGCCGGTGCCCTCTTGTGACCATGAAACCTTATTTCTGAACTCACTACTCTCAACTTCCTGTATACTGGAACTACAATTTAGATTCCCATCCCCCTGCTGAATTAGATTAAACCTTCCCGAAGAGCATTAGCAAATTTTTCCCCCAGGATGTTGGTACCCTTCTGGTTCAGGTGAAGACCATTCTATTTGTAGAGGTCCTATCTACCCCAGAAAAAGCTCCAATTATCCAGGAATCCAAAACCCTCCCTCCTACACCATCCCTGTAGCTACGTGTCCAACTCCTCTCTCTCTCCCCATTCTTCACCTCGCTAGCATGTGGCATTGGCAACAAACCAGAGACAACAACTCTGTTTGTTCTAGCTCCAAGGTTCTATCCTAGCTCCCTGACTTTTTGCTTTAAATCCCCATCTGTTTTCCTACCTACGTTGTTGGTGCTTATGTGGACCACGATTTGCGGCTGCTCACCCTCCCCTCAAGGATCCTGAAAACACGATCAGAGACTTCACGAACCCTGGCACTTGGGAGGCAACGTACTAATCATGAGTCTCTCTCATCCCACAGAACCCCCTATCTGTCCCCCTAACTATGGAGTCCTCAATGACCAATGGTCTGCTCCACTTCCCCTTTCCCTTCTGAGCAACAGGGACAGACTCTGTGCCAGAGAGCTGTGCCCTATTGCTTATCCTGGTAAGTGCCCCTCCCCCAATAGTATCTAAAACTGTATGCCTGGACTCTAGCAGTTCAAAAAGGCAGCTTATTGTCACCACCTTCTGCAGTAATAGATGGGCAAGAAATGCTGGCCTAAGCAATGACACTCAGACCTCACTGAAGTATAAATAAGAAAGAACTGAGGAGTCCACACCTTCAACAGGTGGGGAGAGGGTACTGGAAAAAAAAAACTAATGTTTCTATTTGCTGTTTTACAGAAGGATTGCATTGTACTACACCAGACAACGTAGAGAGGATAGATAGCACCAAAAGATCCTGAAGATCACCCAAAGATCAATTGCATGAAAGTAGCAAGACATCGAGTTCCTTCACAATTTTGTTCAACACAGAGAAGATTGGGCAGTGAAACCATCAAGTCGAAATCGGTCAGGTCAGAAGAGCTTTGATGTATTTTCAGATCTG
Organism: Chiloscyllium plagiosum; assembly: GCF_004010195.1. Classification (NCBI taxonomy): domain Eukaryota; kingdom Metazoa; phylum Chordata; class Chondrichthyes; order Orectolobiformes; family Hemiscylliidae; genus Chiloscyllium; species Chiloscyllium plagiosum. Next base: position 5,251,989 of record NC_057746.1, on the reverse strand, counting down.
AAACTGGTCAGTGGTGTAGAGACTTCTATCAGTCTTTCTGAAGATTAGGTGGTGAGGCTTTGGATGAGACTGGCAAGAAGTGTGAGTTGCTTCAAGTGTGGTGAGAGCTTCAATCATTTATTGATCCTCATGAACCAGTGACTCAATCCTACAGGTGAAAAGCTGTTCGTATTATATTTGGTAGGAAGTTCATGTAAACTCCTAATACACAAGGTGTAATTTTGTAAAATTGTTCACAGAAGGAAAGACACCTGGAAAAAAACCCATTCAAGTGTGAAGTGGTTGCGTTGTCCTCTATGCTAGTGACTCTCTGACACAGTGACGCTGGAGAGAAAATGTCACCCGTCAGGCACAATTCACAGGCTCCATAAAACATCGAGCAGTTCATACAAGGGCAAAAGCATTCAAATGCAAGGTTTGTGAAAAATCGTTCTCATGGTCAGCAGATTTCTGTCAACACCAAAGCATTCACACAAGGGGAAGAACACTTGTGCATGAGTTATGTAACAAATCATTTTCTGACTCATCAAGACTCTTGCTCTACCAGAGGATTCACATGGGGGAGAAACCATTCACGTGCGAGGTGTGCAACAAAACATTCTCGGAGCCATCAACCCTCCGCCGACACCAACGAATTCACATAGGGGAGAAACCTCACAAGTGCAAGGAATGCAACAAATCATTCTCAGAGCCGTCAAAACTTCAAACACACCAACGAGTTCACACAGGGGAGAAACCATTCACATGTGAGATGTGTGACACATCATTCTCAGACTGTTCAAGCTTCTGCAGACACCAACGTATTCACACAGGGGAGAAACCATTCACATGTGAGGTTTGTGACAAAGCCTTCTCACATTCGTGGAGCTTCCGCAGACACCAACAGATTCACACAGGGGAGAAACCATTTACATGTGAGGTGTGTGACAAATCATTCTTGCAACGTTCAGACCTCCGGATACACCAACGCATCCACACAAAGGAGAAACCATTCACGTGTGAGTGCTGCAACAAATCATTCTGTAACTCATCGAGACTCTTGATCCATCAAAGGATTCATACGGGTGAGAAACCGTTCATGTGCAAAGTGTGTGATAAAACATTCTTAGAGTCGTCAAAGCTTCAAAGACACCAGCGAATTCACACAGGGGAGAAACCTCACAAGTGTAAGGAATGCAACAAGTCCTTCTCAGAGCCGTCAAAACTTCAAATACATCATCGGGTTCACACAGGGGAGAAACCATTCACATGTGAGATGTGTAATACATCATTCTCAGACTGTTCAAACCTCCGCAGACACCAACGTATTCACACAGGGGAGAAACCATTCACATGTAAGGTTTGTGGCAAAGCCTTCTCACGTTCATGGAGTTTCCGCATACACCAACAAGTTCACACAGGGGAGAAACCATTCACGTGTGAGTGGTGTAACAAATCATTCTGTAACTCATCAAGACTCTTGATCCATCAACGGATTCACACGAGGGAGAAACCGTTTAAGTGCAAGGTGTGTGAAAAAGCGTTTTCAGAGTCATCAAAGCTGCAAAGACATCAACTCACTCACACAGGGGAGAAACCTCACAAGTGTAAGGAATGCAACAAGTCATTTTTAGAGTCATCAAAACTTCAAAGACACCAGCAAATTCACACAGGGGAGAAATCATTCAGGTGATATGTTAACGTATCATTCTCAAATACATAATCCCTACATGTACACCAACAAATTCACACAGAGAATAGAACATTCACGTGTGAGGTGTGTGATAAATCATTCCCAAAATTGTTGCAACGCTACAACCAACTATGCATTCACACAGGAGAGAAACCATTTATGTATGAAGTGTGTGATAAACTTTTCATCAAATCTCCTGATTCATCAGGTTTCACAAAGGGAGGAACTCTTCAAATAGGAGGTTTGCAATAAAAGTATTGTGACTTCTTTAAACTTCCTGACACATGAGAGGATTCAGAAAGTAACAAACTCATCAGATATGATTATATGACAGAGCTTTCATCCACAGCTCCAGCCTAAGCTGCAGAGGACTCACACTGGTGAGAAACCATTCAGATCAGTGTATCTCCTGAGCCATCAAAACACTCAAGATAATCTGTATTGATCTGAATTCTGTAACAAAGCCTTCATAAAACCTGTCCTGGAAAATGAGTGTCAACCCTTCCAGTCACCTTTCCAAGTGCAGATTTCAGATCGGTCTTCCTGCGAGTCAACTCAAGGAAAGTGATGGGTTCAGACAGAGAGTTCCCGGCCGAGCACTGAGATCCTGTGTAGACGAGCTGGCGGATGTATTCACTGACATCTTCAATCTCTCCCTCCTTCAAGCTGAAGACCTCTACTCCTTCAAGAAGCACACCTCATCCCAGTACTTAAGGAAGCACATGGTGCTATAATGTCTACCGGCCAGTGGCTCTGACCTCCTTAAACATGAGGTGCTTTAAGAGGCCAATGTCAACGCTAATGTCCCAACCTGCCTCAAACCCCTTCATTTTCTCAACCAAGATAATGAGTCCACAGGGGACACCATTTCCTGGAACATGTGAACAACAAGGATATCCACATCACACTTGTGCTCATTGACCACAACTCCACCTTCAACACCATTATCCCTTCCACACTGATGTCAAAACTCTGAGACCTAGGTCTCCACTCTGCCCTCTGTAGCTGGATCCTCAGCTTTCTCATCCACAGACCGCAATCAGTGAAGATTGACAACTGCACCTCCTCCACGATAACACTGGTGCCCCCCCCCCCCCAAGGATGTTTTCAGCCCTCTGCTGTACTCCCTGTACACTCACGACTGTTGCCAAATTCTGAACGAACGCCATCTACGTGTTTACTGACGACACCACAGCGGTAGGACAGATATCAAACAATGATGAGACAGAATACACGAAGGAGATAGGGGACTTGGTGACATGGTGCAAATGACAACAACGTCTCTCTCAATGCTGGCAAAACTAAGGAACTGATCATTGAATTGGGGAAGAAAGGAGGAGATCATGCCCCCATCGACATCAGTGGAGTGGAGGTGGAGAGCATCAAGTTCCTCGGAGTGATGTTAACCCAACAACCTGTCCTGGACCTCCCACACAGATCCAATGGTCAAGAGGCTCAACTTCCTCCTCTTCCTCAGGTACCCCAGAAAATTTTATATGTCCGGAAGGATCCTCACCAGCTTTTACAGATGCACCGTAGAAAGCATGCTGTCAGGATGCATAGTGGCCAAGTATGGCAACTGGTCAGCTTAGGACTGTAAGAAACGCAGAATGCTATGTGCAAGCCCAGACCATCACAAAGGCAACCTTTCATGCGTGGACTCCATTTACATGACTCATTAGTGCAGAAAGGCTGCCAATATCATAACCGACCCATCATTCAGTGTCAAGGAGTGAAGGACTCTGCTCTTTAAAGAGAGGAGAGGAGACTGATTTTTGTTGGTGTCTTTGCATTAAGGAGGAGGTTATTTTGTTTACTGAAGTTGTTTGCTTGTTAAAAAAAAATCCATCATCCCGCCCACCCCATAATGCTCTCCTACAACCTCTTCTGTTGAGCAGAAGATACAGAAGCTTGAAAACACACAGCTGGAGGTTAGAGAACGGCTTCTTCCTGGATGTTATTAGACTAAATGTTTAACAAGTTCAGCATTGTTTGAAGTTAATGTTGATCTTGCCTAGCACACAAACTGTGCAGTGCAACCTGTATGATTCTGTCCAGGTTTTTTTTTCACCCAATGATTGCTATGTTCCTTGCAGACTATGTTCTGCCCGTACTGCTTGTAAACAACACTTTTTACTGGAGTTAGATACATATGATAATAAATTAATCAATCAATCAGTGTGACATGTGCCAGGATTGTTTCACTACCTCCTCCTCTCAGGATGTCTTCACATGGTTTTGGAGTCAGGTCACCCACTTGCATTGCACTGAGAGTTGACAATGTTACAATGTTGTTCATTGTAAATTACTGTCTCAGCAGTGTTTCCCTCAAACCTCTCCCATCATCAATCAAATTAGGTCAAGGATGTCAGTATAACCTTTGACCAGATAGCCAACATCATTAAATGAAGATATCAATATAAGACCGTAGGAGCAGAAATGAGGCCATTCGGCTCATCAACTCTGCTTCGCAATGCAATCATGGCTGATGGGGTTTTCAACCCATTTTCCCCCCTTTCACCCCATAACCTTTGATTCCCTTAGCAATCAAGAACTTATCTACTTCTGTTTTAAATATACTCAATAACCTCAGGGCAGCAGTAGACGTCCAGTTCATGGCCAATGCCATTCGACAGTGGTGCTCAGACCCGACATCATGCACCAGTTGGAGGGCGCTCAGGTGTGCGGTGGAATCCCGTCCGCGCTCACCCCTGCCCAGATGGAATTCCACATTGGCCCCAAGGTCCCTTACTTCCTGCGGGAGCCAGTGCCCCACAACCTGAGCTGCCTCCAGAATTTTAGTTTTGTCCCCCAGGGATGTATCACGGCGGGCCCTATACAGACTGCTGCTGCACACCATACACCTCTTTTCCCTCGTCCACCACCTGGACATGCCTTGGCGTGCCCATTTGCCAGCGGGTGGTGGAGATCTCCAATGGAGGGCTGCCTACGTGGGAGTCCTCCCCCTTTCTCTCGGGGATCTGAGATGGAGGGCGCTACACGCAGCGGATCCCTGCGACCGCAGATTGCGGTGGTTCATGAACTCCCAGCCCAGCTGCTTGTTCTGTGGTGCTGTGGAGTCCGTGGACCATGTATATATTGGGTGTGGGCGCTTGCACCCCCATTTTCATTTTTGTAAAGACCTTCTCCTCTGTTTTTGTTTGCACTTCAGTCCCTTGCTCCTGATCTTCGGGCACCCAGTGCAGAGGAGGGAGGGTAGGTCAGAGGACATAAATTGGTCCAGCCAGCGGGCCGTGGAGGGGGGTGCATTATGGCCAATTGCCTGCCCCTCTTCCGTGGTAATGTCAGAGCCTAGGTGTCTCTGGAGAAGGAGCACGTGGTGTCCACCAACACCCTTGAGCTGTTCAGGGAAATGTGGACACCGCAAGGAGTGGAGTGTGTTATTTTCCCATCCAACTCTATTTTGATTTAATCTCTGCCACGTCTTCACTGTTTGATCTCTGAGAAGGGCATTGCTTGTCACTGGCTGCCCTGGTGTTTCCTTTCTTCCTGGTGGTGGAAATTGAATAAACATTTGTACACCTGTTGTCTTTCATTGTGCCTCACACCTGCAGACACACAACATGGGTGCTGGGGAAAATATAAGCATTACTGCAATTAAGCAGTAATGTGGGGGTAAAGTATGAAACAAAAAGCAGAAATGAGGCCATTCGGCCCATCAAGTCTGCTCCACCATGTAATCATGGCTGATAGGGTTTTCAACCTATTTTACCCCATAACGTTTGATTCCCTTAGCAATCAAGAACTCATCTACCTCTGTTTTAAATATACTGAATAACCTCAGGGCAGCAATAGATGTCCAGTTCATGGCCACTGCCATTCAACGCCTTGAAATAGTGGGTGTTCGGACTCGACATCATGCACCAGTTGGAGGGCGCTCAGGTGTTCAGTGGAATCCCGTCTGCGCGCATCCCTGCCCGGACAGAATTCCACATTGGCTCCAGGTCCCGTAATTCCTGCGGGAGCCTATGCCCCACAACCTGGGTCGCCTCCGGAATTTTAGTTTTGTCCTCTTCGGAATGTAACAAGGCGGGCCTTGTCCAGACAGCTGCTGCATATCATCCACCTCTTTTCCCTCATCCACTGCCCGGACACATCTTGGCGTGCCCATTTGCCACCGGGTGGTGGGGATCCCCAATGGCGGGCTCTCTATGCGACAATAACCCACCTGTCCTGGACTTCCCATGTAGATATGATTTTCAAGAAAGCACAACAATGCCTTTTCTTCATCAGGTAGCTCAGAAAATTTGGTATGTCCATAAGGACTCTCACTAACTTTTAGAGATGCACCATGAAAGCATACTATCTGGTGCGTAATGGCCTGGTATGGTAACTGCTGTGCCCAAGGGTTTAAGAAACTACAGAAGGTTGTGTGCACAGCCCAGACCATCATGGAAACCAACCTTCCATCCATGGACTCCATTTACACTGCTCATTGTCTTGGAATTATCAAGGACCTATTCCACATTGGTAATGCTCTCCTGCTACCTCTTCCATCAGGCAGAAGATCCAGAAGCTTAAAGGCATGCATCAACAGGTTCAAGAACAGCTTCCTCCCTGCCATTTTAGAATGATGAATGTACTCTCTAACTTAAAGTAATGTTGATCTTGTTACTGTTGATCTTACTTCTATGCAGTGTAATCTGCATGCCTCACTCTGTCTAAGCCCACTATGCTGTGTACATCTTTGCTTAGTGTGATCTGCCTGTACTGCTCGCAAACAAAGATTTTCACTATGCTTAGGTACACGGGATCACAATAAATCAAATCAAATTTGGATGTGAACATAGGAGATATAGTTATTAAGTTTGTAGATGACATCATTGGAGGTGTAGTGAACAGCGAAGAAGGTTACCTCAGTTTACAACGGGATCTTGATCAGAGGGATCAATGGGCTGAGGAATGGCAGATGGAGTTTAATTTTAGATAAATGTGAGGTGCTGCATTTTGGAAAGATTAGAGCAGGACCTATACACTTAATGGTAAGGTCCTAGCGAGTGTTGCTGAACAAAGAGACCTTTGAGTACAGGTTCGCAGCTCCTTGAAGATGGAGATGCAGGTAGATAGGATAGTGAAGACGGCGTTTGGTATGCTTTCCTTTATTGGTCAGAGTATTGAGTATAGGAGTTTCAGCTGTACAGAACATTGGTTAGGCCACTATTGGAATATTGCGTGCAATTCTGGTCTCCCTACTATCAGAAGGATGTTGCAAAACTTGAAAGGGTTCAGAAAAGATTTACAAGGATGTTGCCAGGGTTGGAGGATTTGAGTTATAGGGAGAGGCTGAATCGGCTGTCACTGTTTTCTCTGAAGCATGGGAGGCTGACCTTTCTGAGGTTTACAAAATCATGAGGGACATTGATAGGGTAAATAGACAAAGTCTTTTCCTGGGGTAGGGGAGTCCACAACTGGAGGGCATATGTTTAAGGCGAGAGGGGAAAGATATAAAAGGGACCTAAGGGACAACTAAGGGTGGTGCGTGTATGGAATGAACTGCCAGAGGAAGTGGTGGAGACTGGTACAATCGCATCATTTAAAAGGCATCTGGATGAGGATATGAATAGGAAGGGATTGGAGGGAAATGGGACAAGTGCTGGCAAATGGGACTAGATTAGGCTGGGATATCTGGTCAGCATGAGTTTGACTTAAGGATCTGTTTCCGTCCTGTACATTTCTATGATTCTAAATCAAATGATCTTCCAGATTGATTACGAGCTACTCCTGGGATTCTTCTCTTTGGTTGGCTGTTTTCAGGCTAAGACATTGGTGTTCTTCCTCTTTGACTTTGAACCTTGCCTTGTGCTGAGGAGATGTTCATCACTGATCAAACAAGTTGATAATCTGTTCAGCAGCATCACTTACCCATACGGCTTAAATGGTACAGCCAATCAGTGAAGTACAGACAGCAGTTTGAACTTTGACTTGACTGGCCACCCGGGTGTTTTCCTATCTTCCTGGTGGTGGAAATTGAATAAAGATTCGTGCACTTTGTGTCTTTCACTGTGTCTCACACCTGCACACACACACCATGGGTGCTGGGGATAAAATAAGCACTACCGCACTTAGGTGGTAGTGTGGGGGTTAAAAAAGAAAAAAAAATATATATATAAATAGGGATTTTAAGCCGGAAGGTGGGTAGGCTGTCCTGACCGCTGTCACCCTGGGCGGGTACCGGGGCGGGCTGTCCTAGAGGTGGCCGAAAGGTGTGTCAGGGCGGACCGAGAACTGGAAGGGGCATGGGGTGGACCGAGAACCGGAAGAGGAAAAAAAGAAATAAAAAAAAGAAAAAAAAATGAACTTTGACTTGACTGGCCACCCGGGTGTTTTCCTATCTTCCTGGTGGTGGAAATTGAATAAAGATTCGTGCACTTTGTGTCTTTCACTGTGTCTCACACGCCATGGGACACGGGGGAACTAGTCTCACACACCTGCACACACACACCATGGGTGCTGGGGGAAAGAATAAGCACTACCGCACTTAGGTGGTAGTGTGGGGGTTAAAGAAAAAAAGAAAAAAAAAATAGGGATTCGCACACCACTGCCCTTTGATGTGAAGGGCAGTGTTTGTCACTGGCCACCCTGGTGTTTGCCTGATTTGAGTGTATGTGTGTGTACAAGGACTCTCAAAAAAAAAAGAACTTTGACTTGGTCCGCGCTCATCCCAGCCCGGACGGAATTTCACATTGGCCCCAAGGTCCCATACTTCCCGCGGGAGCCTGTGCCCCACAACCTGAGCCGCCTCCGAAATTTTAATTTTGTTTCCTTCAAATATATAAAGAGGAGGGCCCTGTCTCGACTGCTGCTGCACACCGTCCACCTCTTCTCCCTCATCCACCGTCCGGACACGCCTTGGCGTGTCCATTTGCCACCAGGCGGTGGGGATCCCCAGTGGAGGGCTCTCTACGCGGGAGTCCTCCCCCTTTCTCTTGGGCGTCTCGGGTGGACGGTGCTGCACGCAGCAGTCCCCTGCAACTGCAGATTGCGGTGGTTCACAGACTCCCAGCCCAACTGCTTGTTCTGTGGCGCTGTGGAGTCCGTGGACTATGGGTGTGGGCATTTGCACTCCCTTTTTGATTTTCTTAAAAACCTCCTCCTCTGCTTTTGGCTGCACTTCAGTCCCACGCTCCTGATCTTTGGGCACCCGGTACGGAGGAGGGAGGGCAAGTCTGAAGACCTCCTCGTGGGTCTGCTCCTGGGTCTGGCCATAAATGGGTCCAGGCAGCGGGCCGTGGAGGGGGCCGTTAGGGCCGACTGCCTGCCCCTCTTCCGCGGTTACGTTAGAGCCCGGGTGTCCTTGGGGAAGGAGCACGCGGTGTCCACCAACACCCTGGAGTTGTTCAGGGAGAGGTGGGCGCCGCATGGAGTGGAGTGCATTATTTCTCCCTCCAACTCTATTTTGATTTAGTCCCTACCCACCCCTTCACTGTTTTTGATCACACAGCATTGCCCTTTGATGTGAAGGGCAGTGCTTGTCACTGGCCACCCGGGTGTTTTCCTATCTTCCTGGTGGTGGAATTTGAATAAAAATTCGTGCACTTTGTGTCTTGCACTGTGTCTCACACCTGCACACACACACCATGGGTTTGCACTGTGTCTCACACCTGCACACACACACCATGGGTGCAGGGGATAAAATAAGTGTGGTAGTGTGGGGGTTAAAAAGAAAAAGAAAAAAAAAGGAAAGAACAAAAAAATGAACTTTGACTTGGACATAGCGAGCAGGGCAGTGGTAGACGTCCAGTATGTGGCCACCGCCATCCGACGCCTTAAAACAGCGGTGCTCAGACCCGATGTAATGCACCAGTTGGAGGATTCTCAGGTGTGCGGTGGAATCCCGTCCGCACTCACCCCTGCCCGGACGGAATTTCACATTGGCCCCAAGGCCCCATACTTCCCGCAGGAGCCTGTGTCCCACAACCTGAGCCACCTCCGGAATTTTAGTTTTGTCCCTTTTAAGGATGTAAAAAGGTGGGCCCTGTATCGACTTCTGCTGCACACCTTCCACCTTTTCTCCCTCATCCACCTCCCGGACACGCCTTGGCGTGCCCATTTGCCGCTGGGCGGTGGGAATCCCCAGTGGAGGGCTCTCTACTTTTTCTCCCCCTTTTTCTCAGAGATCTGGGGTGGAGGGTGCCGCACACAGCGGTCCTCATCCACCTCCCGGACACGCCTTGGCGTGCCCATTTGCCGCTGGGCGGTGGGAATCCCCAGTGGAGGGCTCTCTACACAGGAGTCCTCCCCCTTTTTCTCAGAGATCTGGGGTGGAGGGTGCCGCACACAGCGGTCCCCTGCAACCGTGGTTCATGGACTCCCAGCCCAACTGCTTGTTCTGTGGAGTCCGTGGACCATGTATATATTGGGTGTGGGCATTTGCACTCCCTTTTTGATTTTCTCAAAATCCTCCTCCTCTGCTTTTGGTTGCACTTCAGTCCCACACTCCTGATCTTTGGGCACCCGGAATGGAGGAGGGAGGGCAGGTCTGAACACCTCCTCGTGGGTCTGTTCCTGGGCCTGGCCATAAATGGATCCAGGCAACGGGCCGTGGAGGGGGTCGTTAGGGCCGACTGCTTGCCCCTCTTCCGCGGTTACATTCAGGGAGAGGTGGGTGCTGCAGCGAGTTGAGTACATTATTTCCCCATCCAACTCTATTTTGATTTATATCCCCACCCTCCCCTTCACTGTCTGATCACACAGCATTGCCCTTTGATGTGAAGGGCACTGCTTGTCACTGGCCACTCGAGTGTTCTTTTCTTCCTGGTGGTGGAAATTTCAATAAAGATTCGTGCACCTTATGTCGTTCACTGTGTCTCACACCTGCACACACACAACTTGGGTGCTGGGGAAAAAATAAGCACTACCGCAGATAGGCGGGAGTGTGGGAGTGGGAAATTTTTTTAAAAAATAACTTTGACTTGGCTTTAGAACTCTTAGTCATAGTTTTTGTGACCAAAAGAAATCCAAGAAAAATGTTAAGAGCAGGAATTCTTTGTTGCATTCATCAATATGATCCCCCTGCCTGGGGCATGACAATTTTTCAGCCTCACATAGCGGCCTTCTGTGGTGGACTCCCATCATGGCAACCACCTTACCTGTCTCCTTGCCTCACATAGTGGCCTCCAGTGGTGGACTCCTGTCACAGCATGGCAACCACCTTACCTGTCTCCCGGCCTAGTGTTGTGGCCTCCTGTGACGACCTCCTGTCACGATGTAATGACCATCTTACCTGCCTCCCAGCCTGGTGTAGAGGCCTTCTAAAGCAATTTCCCTGTATGGCAGGGCAGCTCTCTGGCATGACCATAGTGTGGTCTCCTTGTCTTGAGATGATACCAGTGCGATCTCCCAGCCTCATGATCCTCGAGATGAAGCCTGGGGCAGTCTGGAGCCAGGACGGACTGGAGGCTAGGTGACAGCTTGATATGGGTTGGAAGGTCATTGTTTTTTATTTCTGTAATGCTGGACATTTTATTTCTCTATGTTGTAAGATCTTGTAACTAAAGAAGCTGTACCCAAGTACTTTTGTACCTCAGATGGTGCTGTAAGTGGCGACTTATAAATTTTTCACTGTACTCATTTGAGTATATGTGACAATACACTGACCAATAAAGGAAAGCATACAAAATACCTTCTTCACTATCCTATCTACCTGTGACTCTACTACAAGGAGTTTGAACCTGTACTCAAAGGTCTCTTTGTTCATTCAAATTCAAATTCACCCAACTATTTGACTCATAAATTACAAAGCACTGTCGATTGTGCTCTATTGGTTTGGATGTCCAAGAACTTAATCCCAATCCTGTAATTGCTTCATTACTCCAACTGCCTCTAGTGGGAGATCTGAAACAGAAACTGACAAAATCCAGATGGGCATCAAGCAAGGCTGCATGATAGCCCCCCTTTTTATATAAGTCCTTAACATTCAATGACCCTCTGATATCAGTATTAAATAATATCTCTCTCAGAAACTCATTTACCTCAGGCATCTCTGTGACCAACATCGATACACATGATCTATAGTTTACAGATGCCTGAGTGTTGTTGCCCACTCTCTGAAAGATTTGCTTCCCTCCTCAATGTCTTCAAGTCTCCATGCATGAAATTTTGCCTGTTTTTGAGTGTTACTAAACCAAACCTCACCAACCCACTCTTCTCAACCAAATATTCCAAAAATACAATGAAGTAGAGACTATGGAATGCATTAAATATCTGTCAGATCTTGATAGCCAGCTCTCTCAATAGTTTGCCATTTGATCCTTCTACAAACTACAGCAGTGAATATTTGACCACAGCAATTTGAACTGCAGAGGATAAAGAAGGCTTTTCGTGAGAATCTTCGCATGGGCAATTCACGATGTGCAAAAGTTAATCTCGCCTCATTTGACAGCATTTGTCTGCATCCTCTCACCCCCTTCCATTCATGTACCCATCCAGATGCCTTTGAAATGTCGCAATAGTACCAATCTCCATCTTACTCTGGCAGTTCACTCCATATATGCATCACTGCACGAAAAGGTTGCCCCTAGGTCCCTTTTATATTTTTCCTTTCTCACCACAATCTATGCCTTCTAGTTTTTGATTCCCCATCCTTCTGAAATAGAAATTGACTATTCACCATATCCATGCCCCTCATGATTTTATAGATGTCTATAAAATCACCCCTCAGCTTCCGATACCATAGGGAAAACAGCCCTGGTCTATTCAGCTTCTCTGTATAGCTCAAATCCTCCAATTCTGCAATTGCCTTCTTGACTACTCTTTCGATCTGTGACTCCACCTTCAAGGAACTATGAACCTGCACCCTAAAATCTCTTCCTGCTTCGTATTCATCAGTTCCCTATAAATCTTCAAAAGTATTCACTTCTTGAGGGACCACCCCAAAGGTATGTCATAACCCTCTACGATTCACTTCAATTCTCCTCATTGTTCTAGCTATTATCCAAATTAAGTTAAGACAACCTATGATCTGGACTGTGCTTGTAATTACACTGAAAACAAATCTGACTTTACCAGTCAGGCTTGGAATGTAATTTCATTGCTTATTCATGTCACAGTCTTCAAAGATTCATTTCATATTCTGGGAAAAAGATCTTCAGTCATTTAAAAATGTTTTTGCTATTTTGGTTCATTCAAAGTTTTGAGTGAGCTCAATGTTTATTTCCTGATGAAGGGCTCTTGCCTGAAACGTCGATTTTCCTGCTCCTCGGATGCTGCCTGGCCTGCTGTGCTTTTCCAGCACCACTCTGATCTAAACTCTGGTTTCCAGCATCTGCAGTCCTCACTTTTGTCTCAATGTTTATTTTTGCCTGGTGTGTTTCAATCTTCTTTGTGGATTTGCATCTCACAATAAATTTTATTTTTATTTTACTCACAGAAAGTGACTTATCAGCTATTGTCTGTTGCTATTCACTTAAACACTCAGATGTCCTAAACAGAATATATTGGCGATTGTCTCAATAGTCGAGTGCACTTCTTTTTAAATCAAGTGTTGTGTCATTGCCAGTTTATATGAAGTCCAATGTATCCCTTAGGAAAAATACCTTCCAGTTTTTTGTTGCATTTCCAGTTAAGGAAGCTCTTTTGAATGAGTTGTCACTCTTGTAAGAACATTAGTAGTCAATTCACAATTTAATGATCTGGTTGGAGGCCATTAATGCTTACAGAGAAATCCCAACATTCCAAGATTAACTCATAGATTGCCACCAAAACATTTCAAATTTTTGAATAAGGTCAAGTATTATTGAAGAAGTAAAGACAGCAAACACTATTAATACTATACTTTCTAACTATTTATCCTACGGACAGTTCTACTTCTTACTTATCATTCTCTATGTAATGCAACAATCTTCAAAGCATTCACTTGCTTACAGACCACCTGAAAGACAAACCTCTCGCACTGACTTTCATTCTCCTCAGTGTTACGGATTTTATCCAAGTTAAGACTTTTCTGTGGTTTCCCTCATGAATGTTTTCACTGCGTGACACTCCAACTTGTTCTTAATACTTCAGGACTCTGGATGACTCAGCTTCATGTTCAGGTTACCTTCTCACAACTTTAAAACGAACTCTGCTGACTGGTTTCTGCTACAAGGCTCTCAGAGGACCACTGTAAATTTCTTTCCCCATCTTCAAACAAGGCAAATACTGCAGCTAACATTCCTTTTTATTAGCCCAACAGCGCTTGAACTTCACCTTGATTTCAATTGTTAGATCCCAAGGGAAAAAGAGTAGAATATTGGCTTGAATACAGGCTTTGGCTGACAGACAGAAAGCACAAGGTCAGGATGAATGAATCCTTCTCTGGACGGTGAACTGTAACTAGTGGGTGCCATAGGCTTCAGTTCTTAGACCACAGCTATTTACAATCTATATAAATGATCTGCAAGCTGGGACAGAGTGTAACAGAGCAAGATTCACGATTATACTAAAATAGGTGAGAAAGTGGGCTGTGATGAGGAAATAAGTCAAAGAGTGTGGTGCCGGAAAAACACGGCCGGTAAGGCAGGATCTGAGGAGCAGGGTTGAGGAAATAAAGAGTTTATAGACGTATATTGATAGGCTAAGACATAGGGCCAGCAGCACCTGGCAGATGGAGTTCAATGTGGATAAGTGTGAGGTTGTCCACTTTGGCTGGAAAAATGAATGGCAAGCAGATTCAAAGTGCATCAATGCAGAAGGATCTGGGCATCTTTGTTCATGACCCACAAAAATGAGTAGCAAGTGCAGCACAGAATAAGAAAGGCAAATCAAATTCTGGCACATATTGCACAAGAACTGGATTATAAATGTAAAGTGTTGTTACAATTAAACAAGGTGTTGGTTTGAAACGTCGACTCTCCTGCTCCTCGGATGCTGCCTGACCTGCTGTGCTTTCCCAGCAATATACTCTCAACTCTGATCAGCATCTGCAGTCCTCACTTTCTCCAGGGATGAAAGGGCTGTCAATTGAGGAGTAGTGGAATAGCTTGGGCTTGTACTCACTAGAGTTTAGAAGGATGAGGGGCAATCTGATTGAGGTACTGTATATAAAATGCTAAAGGGAATTGATAAGGTGGATTTTAGAAACATGGCACCTCTGGAACAGTCTCTAACAAGACCTAAAGGATATCGAGTGATAGGGGGTAGGTTCAAACTGAGATAAGGAGAAGTTACTTCTTTCAGAGGGTTGTGAATCTGTAGAACTCACTGCCCCAGAGTGCAATGAAGGCAAAATCAATCAACTGATTCAAGAAAGAAATATATATATTTCAGATACAAAGCAGAATAAAGGTCTCTAATGAACAGGCAGAAAATTACAGTCAGGATCAGGATCAGGATCACGATGTTTGTGTTCAATAGGGAGTGGGCTTGAAGGTCTGAAATGCCTATTCCTGCTCCTGTGTAAGTGGTGCACAATAAGCATAGGATTTCCTCTGCTTTATGTACAAGCCTGATTAACAACCATCTTCTGTTGGCCTCCCAATCCAGTAGAATGCAGACTTGCAGTTCGGTTCAACCATGTGTAAAGAAGATGAATTCGAGAGGTGATGTGAGAGTGACTGCACTTGCCCCTGGCTGCATTTAACCAAATGTGATATCAAGGAGCTGAACTACAGTCAGTGGGAATCAAATTTAACATTCTCTGCTTGTTTGACTCGCACCAAGCACAGAAGAAGATGGTTGTGTTTTTTGGAGGTCAATAATCTCAGCTCCAATAATCTCTGCAGGAGTTGGAAGCAGGTGGATGATAGAAAGCAGAGGGTGATGGTTGAATGTTGTTTCTCAGACTGGAGGCCTGTGACTAGTGGTGTGACTAGCCACAGTCCTGTGAACTTTGTTATTTATATAAATTATCTGGCTATGAATGTACAATGATTGATTATTAAGTTTGTGGAAGATACAAAATTAGGAAGTATCACCGATAGCAAGGACATTTATCAACAATTATAGAGGGATATTGATCAGATGGGGAAGTGGACTAAGAATTGGTAAATGCAGTTCAGTATGGAGAACTGTGAGGTGCTGCACTTTAGAAAGTCACACCAAGGTCAGACTAATAAAGTAAATGGTAAGGTTCTGAGGAGTGTTGTGGAACAGAGGGACCTAGGAGTACAAACACATAGTTTGTTGAAAGTGGCGTCACATGTAGACAGTTGTGAAGAACGCACTTAGCATGCTGGCCTTCATTGGTCGAGGTACTGAGTAACAGTGTTGGAACGGCATCGGCATATTACAGTTGTATAAGTCATTACTGAGGCCACACTTGGAGTATTGTGCACAGTTTTAGTCATCCTATTATAAGAAAGATATTGTTAAACTGGATAAAATGCAAGGAGGTTGGCCAAAATAGGACTTTATTGCTTGGAACATAGGAGAATGAAGGGTGACCTTATTGAGGTGCATAAAATCATGAGGGGGTGTTGATACGATGAATTGAAAACTAAACAACATAGGTTTACGCTGAGAGAAGAATGATTTTAGAAGGAACTGAGGGGCAATTCCTTCATGCAGAGAATAGTGCGTATATGGAATGGACTGCCAGAGAAAATGATTTGGAGAGGTACAATAGCAACACTTAAACGTTTGGATTGGTACAGGCGTGGAAAGGGGTTAGAGGGATATGGACCAAATGTAGTCAATTGGAACTAGCAGAGTGGGAACCATGGACCAGTGTGGCCTGGTTCACACTGTATTACTCTAAGATTCTATGAGTTCCTCAGGGTCCTGTCTGAGGCCCAAACATGTTCAGCCACTTCATCAATTACTTTCACTCCATCAGGTTAGAAGTTGGGATGTTCACCAATGATTACACAATGTTCAGGACCATTCACAATTCCTACCTAGGCTTAAGTGGACAAGTGCATAGAGGAGATACAGGTGGAGCATGTTCCTGTGTGTGAAGGAGGGAGGGATGGGCTATCTCTTCGAACATGACTGAATTTTAGCCTCAAGCCCAGAAACCTTCCCTGAGGTTGTTTAAACCTCCACAGGGATTCAGTGCAAACCATCCAAACCCCTCACAATCCCGCTCCAAACTACATTACCCATGCTGCAAGTGGGCACCGTGACGGCCAATAGCGTAGATTTCGAGGTGACCCAACCCGCAGTACCTGACGGGCGTTGTAGTTCTGACCTGCACTGCAGCAGTTGGTGCCCACCGTTCACAAGTTCAAATCTGAGAGTGCGCGAGCCCCTATAGCTGTGAGGTGGGAGGTTCTGGAATGGGAGGTGCACCCCTGTTAATGGCAGCGCATAGAGATCACATCCTCTCCCCTGCAAAGCCTTTCACCCTCCCTCTTGCTGATTGGTTCGCTGGAGGGGCTGTGTCACAATCATCCTCAAGATCAAAGTTAAAAATTACACAACACCAGGTTATAGTCCAACAAGTTTAATTGGAAGCACTAGCTTTTGGAGCGCTGCTCCTTCATCAGGTGGTAGTGGAGTACACGATTGTAAGACACAGAATTTATAGCAACAGTTTACAGTGATGTCATTGAAATTATACATTGAAAAATACCTTGATTGTTTGTTAAGTCTCTCATCTGATAGAATGACCATGTTAGTTTCGCTTCTTTCATGTGTAAATTGCAACACTTTTTTAAAAAAGTTACATTCTCAAGTGAACTTTAACAATTTGCCATTTGGCAGAGTTTAAATTAGTCTGGCAGGAAGGTAGGATCTGAAGTAGTGTGGAGATGAAAGAGAAGGTTAAGGACAGTACAGAGGATAATGAGAGCAAGTTAAATAGTAAAGGCAGTGTTGATAATCCCACTGTTGATGATAGACAGGGCAGGCAAGACCATGGCATGAAGCAAGGGAAGACTGGGTTAAACTGAATTTATTTCAATGCAAGAGGTTTGATAGATAAGACAGACGAACTCAGGGCATGGATGGGTACATGGGACTGGGATATAATAGCTATTACAGAAACATGGCTGTGGGAGGGACTAGCAGATCAATGTTCTGGGTGACACATGCTACAGGAAGGATAGAAAGGGAAGCAAGAGACGAGGGGTTATTGCGTTTCTGATTAGGGAGCACATCACACAGTACTGAGAGGACATTCTTCAGAGTTTGTTCACTGAGTCTATATGGGTACAACTGAGAAATAAAATGGAGGAGATCACTTTGATATAATTCTTCCCCCAGTAGTCAGTGGGAGATTGGGGAGGAAAAGGGTAGGTCTGGTCCACAAGTTAAAGTTCTAAATTGGGTCAATTTTGATGGTCTCAGAGATGAACTTTTAAAAGTTGATTGGAGGTGGTTGTTCGCAGACAAAGGGATGTCTGGTAAGTGGGAGGCCTTCAAATGTGAATTAATGAGGATTCAGGGCCAGCATGTTCCTGTTAGAATGGACAGTAAGGTTGGCAGGTACGGGGAACCCTGGATGACATGAGTTATTGAGGCCCTTGTCAAGAAAAACGAGGCATGCGACATATAAAGGCAGCTGGGATCAAGTGAATTCCTTGAGGAGTATAGAGGATATCGAAGTACACTTAAGAGAGAAATCAGGAGGGCTAAAAGGGAACACAAGATGACTGACAGAAAAGGTAAAGAAGAATCCAAACAGATTCTACAAGTTCATGAAGGGCAAAAGAGTAACTAGGGAGAGAATAGGGTCTCTTAAAGATCAACAAGGTAGTTTATGTGCGGAGCCACGAGAAATGGGTGAGATTCTAAGTGAATATTTCTCGTCAGTGTTTACCATCGAGAAAGGTGTGGATGCTAAGAAATTTACAGAAATAAATAGTGATGTCTTGAAGAGTGTCCACATTACAGAAGAGGAGGTGCTGGAAAGCTTAAACACATTAAGGCAGATAAATCCCCACAACCTGATGAAGTGTATCCCCGTATTTTGTGGGAGACTATGGAGGAAATTATTGGGGCCCTAGTGGAGATATTTCTCTCATCAACAGCCACGGGTGAACTGTCCAAAGATTGGAGTATGGCGAATGTTGTGCCATTATTTAAAAAAGATTGCAAGGAATTGCCTGGGAATGGGGTGGCATGGTGGTTAGTACTGCTGCCTCACAACACCAGGGACTCTGGTTCAATTCCTGCCTTGGGCGACTGTCTGTGTGGAGTTTGCACATTCTCCTGTGTCTGTGTGGGTTTCCTTCGGGTGCTCCGGTTTCCTCCCACAATCCAAAGATGTGCAGGTCAGGTGAATTGGCCATGCTAAATTGCCCATAGTGTCACATGCATTAGTCAGGGGTAAATATAGGGTAGGGGAATGGGTCTGGGTGGGTTACTCTTCATAGGGTCAGTGTGAACTTGTTGGGCTCAAGGGCCTGTTTCCATACTGAAGGGAATCTAATCTAATCTAATTGGTGTCAGACCAGATAAATTACTGGGTATTTGCACCTCTGTGTGCTGCTGTCTGGGCCACAATATTTACACTGATTCTAATCTAAAAAATGAATTAACAGAATCTTGCATAGATTCATACAGTTTTTGAGCAAAGTACAAGGTAACTCTGCAAGTACAAATTCACCCCACAAACTTATATGTGTATGTGGCATGTGGGGTTGTGAGTGCCTGTGAGAGGGTGTGTATGTGGGTATAAAGTGGTCGAGGTGTGTGTGTGTGTAGTGCAATGGGGTCACCTGCAGTGTGACATGAACCCAAGGACCCGGTTGAGGTCAACCCTATGGGTACCGAACTTAGCTATCAGCCTCCACTCATCCACTTTTCGCTGCTGCCTGTCCCGAAGTCTGCCTTGGAGGATGGACACCAGAAGGTCCGAGGTCAAATGTCCTGGACCACTGAACTGTTCTCCGCCTTGGAGGGAACATTCCTGTCTGTTGATTATTGTGCAGTGCCCATTCATCCGTTGCTGTAACCTCTGCTCAGTTTTCCCCATATACCATCCCTCAGGACATCCTTGCCTGCAGTGTATGGGATAAACAAAGTTGGCTGAGTCGCATAAGTATCTGCCACGTACATGGTGAGAGGCATCCCCACGCGTAATGGTGGTGTCCATGTTCATACTCTGACACGACTTGCAGCGCCTACCGTGACAGGGTTGTATGGAATTGTCCTGAAAGCCGGGCAGCTTGCTATGAACAATGATCTGTTTGAGGTTTGGTGGCTGTTTAAAGGTGACAAGTGGAGTTGTGGGGACGATCTTGGCGAGGTGCTCATCCTCATTGATAATGTGTTTCAGGCCGCGAAGAACATAGCGTAGTTTTTCAGCTCCTGGAAAGTACTGGACAATGTAGGGTATCCTGTCAGTTGCAGCATGTGTCTGTCTCCTGAGGAGGTCATTGCGACTCCTTGCTGTGGCATGTCAGAACTGGCAGTCGATGAGTTGAGCATCGTACCCCGTTCTTGTGAGGGCATCCCTGAGTACTTCCAGGTGCCCATCACGTTCCTCCTCATCTGAGCAGATCCTGTGCATGCGTAGGGCTTGTCCATAGGGGATGGCTGTTTTAATATGTTTTGGGTGGAAGCTGGAGAAGTGTAGCATTGTGAGGTTATCCATGGGTTTGTAGTAGAGGTGCTGAGGTGCCCATCCCTGATGGAGATGCATGTGTCCAAGAATGAGACAGATAGTAGAGAGTAGACCATGGTGAGTTTGATGGTAGGATGAAACTTGTTGATATCACTGTGTAGTTTTATCAGTGACTCCTTGCCATGGGTCCAGAGGAAGAAAGTGTCATCAATGTACCTGGTGTATAGTGTTAGTTGGAGGTCCTGCATAGAGAAGAAGTCTTGTTCAAACTTGCGCATGAAAATGTTGGCATATTGGGGTGCAAATCTGAGCCCCATGGCTGTTCCCTGTGTCTGGATGAAGAATTGGTCGTCAAAGTTGAGGATGTTGTGATTGAGGATAAAGCGGATGAGTTGTAGGACAGTGCTCAGAAATTGGCAGTTGTTGGTGTTGAATACTGAGTCATTGTGGGGGATGCTGGTGTAGAGTGCGGAAACGTCCATTGTGACGAGGAATGTTCCTGGTTTGACTGCTCCGTGGCTGCTGAGTTTTTGTAAGAAATCCGTACTGTCGCGACAGAAGCTGGGGATCCCTGTACAACGGGTTTCAAGATGCCTTCGACATAGCCAGAGAGATTCTCACACAGGGTCCCATTGCCTGATACGATGGGACCTCCTGCTGTATTGGTTTTGTGCATCTTTGGAAGGCAGTAGAAGTCACCTACGTGAGAAATACATGGGATGAGGGCACATAGGGAACTCTGAAGGACTGGATCCAAAGTCCCGATCAATGTGTTTAGTTCATGGGTGTGTTCTTTGGTTGGATCGGCCGGTAGTTGCCTGTTATATTTCTGGTTGTTCAGTTGTCAGTACACTTCCTTGCACTAATCTGTTCTATTCTGAATGACAATGGCTCCTCCTTTATCTGCTGGTTTGATGACAATGTTGTGATTCGTTTTGAGAGCATGGATGGCATTGTGCTGTGATCAGGTGGTGTTTTTTTTCTACCTTGTGGTGTTACTGATGAATCTGGCACTTATACATTTCCTCACGGTTTGAGCATACATGTCAAGCCCAGGGCATTGTTTTGCGATTTACATATGAAAGAAGAGAAACTAACATGGTCATTCTAACAGATGACAGACTTAACAAACAATCAAGGTATTTTCAATGTATTTTCAATTACATCACTGCAAACTTTTGCTATAAATGCTGTGTCTTACAATCGTGTACTCCACAACTGCCTGATGAAGGATCAGTGCTCCGAAAGCTCGTGCTTCCAATTAAACCTGTTGGACTATAACCTGGTGTTATGTGATTTTTAACTTTGCACACCCCAGTCCAACACTGTATCTCCAAATCATGACTGTCCTCAAGATCTGGGAATCAAGGCACCGTCTCCAGGGAGCATTTCTGATTGTGACGTCAGCATCGGGGCGGGGGGTGATCTCACAGGGTTCTCAAGGAGGAATCTCCCATTCCCTCCAAAACCCAGATAATGAGAGGGGTGAAAAGATGTAGATCTATATACTGAGGGCTGACTTTATAAAAGTTATGAAATCACGAAGGGCATAGATAGGGTGAACAACCAATGTCTGTTCTCTAGGGTAGTTGGAGTCCAAATAGAGGGCCATAGGTTTCAGGTGAAAGGAGAAAGATTTAAAACAGACCTACTGGGCAACTTTTTCACACAGAGGGCGGTGAGTGTATGGACTGAGCTACCAGGGAGAATGGTAGATACTGGTCCAATTACAACTTTGAAAAGGCACCTGGATGGATATGGGAGTATGAAAAGTTTCAGGGGATATGGGCCAAATGCTGGCAAATGAGACTAGATTAATTTAGGTTGTCTTTTAGGATGTCTGTCGCCGAGAGGTGACATTACAAATTTTTCACTGCACTCATTCAAGTACATGCCAAAATAAAGGCTATTCTACTTGATACAGTTGATACATAACTGCACATCTTTTCTTCCTCGGAAAACATTATGCTTCCAATGAATTGGAAATTATACAACTGTTGATGGAGAAACCAGATGTAGTGGCACAGTAGGTAGTTTCCCTGCCTCAAAATCAGAATCTCTGGGTTTCAGGTTCACTTAGGAATTTATGGTGATGTCTGTCAAAGTCAGCAAGTTGACTTTCAACCTCTAAATCCTCCTGATATTCTGATTGCATGTGATAAGAGTGGGGGAATCTCCTGGTGGAGAAACCAGACCATCTTATAGTGACTTTTAGCAAACTTATTGGGTATAGCACCGTCACTGTGATTTCCTGAGTGGTTCAGTGAATGGGAACACATCATGCTGACAAGCCAAGTAGTTTGGTTTAACCTAAACAGTGAATCCACTGACATTATACATCTCTATAAAACTCAGAAAAATTGATAAAACAGAGAACCAACATGATGTCAGTTTATACCAAATACTAAATCAACCAAAATGACAAAACATTTGAAAATAACTGATGATACTTCCCAGAACATGAAATGAATCTTTGAAGGGTTTAAAGTGAATATATCACACCCTGCTACATTGAGGTATTATGGGATGAGGGAACCCAGTTCTCTAGAGACATACCCCACTCCCTCCCCATACTCAGGATAATTGTTTTACCAGACAGGAGAGTACAAATATTCTCCATGGTATTCATCACACCCCCATTACCTGAAGAGAATCTGTCTATAATTCACATCAGCAACTAAAGCAGGATCCAAGTCACTCTGATACTTGTCCAGAATTCAGGTCAGCTGAGATCATAACAAATGAATGAGATCCTTAACACAAATGTTACTATTAAGGAGCCTCTCCCCAATGTGAATTCACCAGCATCCATGTCCCAGGAGTGTCACAGACATACAATACCTTTAGCGGAAACCTCACACCAGAAGGATTATTCCGCAGTGTGAATCCTGTGAGGTCAGAGATCTGATGACCTCAAGATTTTTAATGCACTCCACATGTGAACAGCTTCTCCCCGTTTGAATGTACTGGTGTTACACAAGTGTGGAAGACTGCCTGAAGGTGTGATCACAGACTTCACACTGAAAGGGTTTCTCCCCCATATGGATTATCCCATGAATTGGCAAACTTGTAAATATCGTAAAAGCTTTATCTCACAGCTCACACTTCAAGGGTGTGTCCCTTGTGTGGATCCTCTGATGGACCAGGAGGCCTGAGCAACTTGTGAAACCTTTGTCATGCTCATAGCATTTGAACAGTTTCTCCGCAGTGTGCACATGTTGATGAGCCCATTGGGAGGCAGAATGGAGAACAACCTCATGCACATTTCGCATGTGATTTGGTTTCTCCCTGACATGAGCGCATTGCTGTCAGTCAAGGGTCAATGACTGCAAAAACAATTGCACACTCCACACGTTTCTCCCTCGTGTGAATGTGTTGGTGTACATCCAGAGTTGATGAATCTGAAAAAGCTTCATTGCACACTTCACAGGTGAACGTGTTCTCCCTAGTGTGAATTCATCTGTGTGAGCTGATGGTCAATGGCTGTGAGATTGATTTGTTATGCACCTCGCATGTGAATGGTTTCTCCTCAGTGATAATGCTTTGGTGTTCACAGAGGATTGAAGACTTAAGGAATGATTTCTTGCACACCTTGTATGTGAACAGTTTCTCCTCACGTTGGTGGAGATTAGATGGCTGTGAGGCTGAAGTGGGATGAGCGTGAGAATGATTTGTCGTTCTCTTTTGTCCTGTTTCTTGAGTTAAAGTTGATGCAAAGATGCGCCTCATGTTTTAGGATATCTTATGAGACAGTGCAATCCTCCTCACACGCATCACACTTGAACCGCCTCTCAGCAACAAGAAAAGTCAGTGGTTCACAAGACTCCCTGAACGATTGAAGCTCTCACCACACTTGCAACCTAATCACATTTCTTCCCAACAGAAGGCCCACAGCCAAACCTCTCAAAGGGCTGGTTCTTGTCGAAGGCTCCAACCACTGACTAGCTTCAGATTTCACCATGTGTCAAATCTCCTTTGATATGACCGATCTGCAGATGATTTCCAGGATCTGGCTGGGAATTGAAATCTCCTTTACAATTTATCAATCTCAGCACAGACTATGTCAATACTTCAATCAGCACGAATAAACAAGTGATTGCCTGGCCATTATGACATTTCTATTTGTGGGATCTTCTTGTGCACACTTTGTTTGCCACATTTCTTGCATTAGAACAGCAATCACACTTCAAAACAACTTCAATGGCAATAAAGTGGCATGAAACATCTGACGGTCATGAACGGATCTCTATAAACACAAGTTTTTCTTCTCTCTTGACGAGGTCATGCAGATGCCAGAGGAGGGGGATTTGGAGAAAGTGTGACATTATGGAGACATTTGCAGTCATAGGCAACATTCAAGTATCAGCCACTGTATTGGGTAAATCTTCGCCTAGACTTTGGGAAGAGCTGAGCCCTTCATATAAAGGAGTCATTAAAAACAACATTCCAATGAATATACCTCCAGACATGACAGCTGAATTGCTTCAGCGATTACACGGATAGGGAGGATCGAGGCAATAGAGGGATTTGGAAACAAATGAGAATTTTGAAAATGAGCTGCTGCTTGATCAGGAGTCAGAGGAGATTAGCGAATGGAGAGAAGTTTGGTGAACCAGTTTTTTGTGTCAGTTAAGACCTGGTCAGTAGAGTTTTGTATAGGTTCAGGTTCACTGAACAAGTTATGCAGCAGCCAGGAGAGTATTGGCAGAGTGGCTATGGTGGTGAAACCCTCCGAGGATGAAGAATGCCTTTCCCACACTAGCAACCTGACAAACGTTTACCAGGGGAACTGACACACCAGCTGTAATTAGTGAGGTTTTATTCGGATGGGACAATGACAAGTTTAAATCTCCGCCTGATCTGCTGCTCAAAGTCACCTCCATTTCCCTGGTCAGTTTCCCAAGTTTCTGGAAACTCATGTTGCTCCAGAAATATTTGGGGTGAGAGACATCAATCAGAGAGCCCACCCACTCTGCACATTGTCTCCTCTTCCTCTTCCAGAGCTGGTTCACTTCCTATAGGGACTGAAAACCCAGTGAGGAGATGGTGAGTGAAGGAGCAGCTTTTATACAAATTGTATCCCATAATATCCACACCAATCTTCAGGCAGTCTGACTATCCTGTGGGCAGTCAGGGGTGGAAATGTCCCTTATGCTGTGTGAGAAGATCCAGCTGAGAGAGCTGTTTACTCGGTGCTTTGTGCTGAAATGTTTGACTGGAGCTGTGTGTTAGATATTGAGTGTGTTTATTGGAAGCATTTCTCTCTGATTTCCAGGTTGAGTTTTAAAAGAGGTTAGAATTCTCAGTAATCAATGAAAAGTCATTACACGACATAAATTTCACATTTTCAGGATTTCTTTGGAACAAACGAAAAGCAACGGCGGGAAAGGAAGGGGTAAACGTCAGAAATGTAAGCAGCAGGTTAGCGTGTGTGCAGGAGTGTTTAACTATATGGCAGACTACGAAAGAAAAAAGGAAGGATAACTCAAGCAATATTATTATTGGAGATGTTAGAATCCATAAAGACGGCACAAAAACTAGAATAAGGGCACTTTCCATGAATGCATGTTGCATTCGTAACAAGGTATGTGAGATAACGGCACAAATCAGTGCAAATGAATGTAATGTAGTAGCCACTATGGAAATGTGGTTGCCTGATGGTCATTACTGGGAGTTAGATATCCAGGGGTACTAGACTATTCGGAAGCACAGACAGGAAGGTAAGGAAGATGCTGTAGCTCTGATATTTAAGGATGACATCAGGGCAGTAGTGTGAGATAATGAGTTCTATGGAGAATAAGGTTGAATCCATTTGGGTGGAAATGTGAAATTCTAAGAAGAAAAAGTCACTGTTAGGCATGGTCTGTTGGCCACCAAATACGAATGTCACATTGGGGCAGGCAGTAAACAAAGAAATAACTAAGGCCTGTAAAAATGGCAGGGCAGTTATTGTGGGGGATTTTAATCTACATGTCGATTGGTCAAACCAGGTCGGTCAGGGTAGCCTTGAGGAGGAGTTCATTGAATGTATCCGTGATAGTTTTCTTGAATAGTATGCAATGGAACTGATGAGAGAGCAAGGTATCCAAGATCTGGTCCTGTGTAATAAGACAGAAATAATTAATGAAGGCTGGTGGAATTGTGGATGGTGTGGAGGGTTGTTGTAGGTTGCAATGGGACATTGACAGAATGCAGAGCTGGGCTGAGAAGTGGCAAATGGAGTACAACCTGGAAAAGTGATCCATTTCGGAAGGTCAAATTTGAATGCAGATTACAGGCTTAAAGGCAGGATTCTTGGAAGTATGGAGTAACAGAGGCATCTGAGTGTCCATGTCCATAGATCCCTCAAAGGTGCCACCCAAGGATTCCTGATGAAGAAAGGTTGTTGCTGGTTCTGGGATTTTGATGTTTAGTAAGAACAGAGCAGGTGGTAAAAGAGGGGAGGTGTGGCATTTTTAGTCAAGGACAATATTACAGTAGCAGAATGGATGTTTGAGGACTCAATAGACAATAGGTGCAGGAGTTGGCCATTTTGCCCTTCGAGCCTGCACCACCATTCATTATGATCATGGCTGATCATCCTCAATCAGTATCCTGTTCCTGCCTTATTTCCATAACCCTTGATTCCACAACTCATCTACTGAGGTAGTATGGGTTGAAGTTAGAAACAGGAGAGGAGAGGTTACCTTGTTGGGAATTTTCTATAGACCTCCGAAAAGTTCCAGAGATGTAGAAAGGATAGCAAAGATAATTCTGGATAGGAGTCAGAGTAACAGGATAATTGTTATGGGGGACTTTAACTTTCCAAATATTGACTGGGAAATACTATAGTTCAAGTAGTTTAGATGGGTCAGTTTTTGTCCACTGTGTGCAGGATGGTTTCCTGACACAGTATCTAGACAGGCCAACAAGGGGTGAGGCCACTTTGGACTTGATACTGGGTAATGAACCCAGCCAGGTGTTAGATTTAGAGGTAGGTGAGCACTTTGGTGATAGTGACCACAATTCAGTTATGTTTATTTTAGTGTTGAAATGGGATAGGTATATAACACAGGTCAAGAGTTATTACTGGGGGAAGGCATTAATGTTGCAATTAGGCAAGATTTAGGATGCATAGGATGGGGAAGGAAACTGGAGGGAATGGCACAATTGAAATGTGGAGCTTATTCGAGGAACAGCTACGCATGTCCTTGATAGGTATGTACCTGTCAGGCAGGAAGCAAATGCTCGAACGAGGGAGCCGTTGTTTACTAAAGAAGTTGAATCTCTCTTGTCAAGAGGAAGAAGAAGGGTTATGTTACGATGAGAGGTGAAGGCTCAGTTAGGGTGCTTGAGAGTTACATGTTTGCCAGGAAAGACCTAAAGAGAGAGCTAAGAAGAGCTGGGAGGGGACATGAGAAGTCATTGGCAGGTAGGATCAAAGAAATGTCTAAAGCTTTGTATAGTTATATCAGGCATAAAAGAATGACTAGAGAAACATTACTGCCAATCAAGAATAGCAGTGGAAAGTTGTACGTGGAGTCCGAGAAGATGGGGAAGTGCTAAATGAATATTTTTCATCAGTATTCACACTGAAAAAAGATAATGTTGTCGAGGAGAATACAGAGATACAGACTACTAGTCTAGACGGGATTAATTTTCGCAAGGAGGAGGTGTTAACAAATCTGGGAAGTATGAACATAAATAAGTATGCTGGGCTGGATGGCATTTTTCCTAAGATTCTCTGGAAAGCCAGGGAGGAGTTCGCAGAGCTTTTGGCTTTGATCTTTATGTCGTCATTGTCTACAGGAAAGTGCCGGAAGACTAGAGGGTAGCAAATGTTGTCTCCTTGTTCAAGAAGGGGAGTAGAGACAACCCTGGAAATTGTAGACCAGTGAGCCTTACTTCGGTTGTGGGTAAAGTGTTGGAAAATGTTATAAGAGATAGGATTTATAATCATAGAGTCATAGGAATGTACAGCATGGAAACAGACCCTTTAGTCCAACCTGTCCACACTGACCAATATCCCAACCCAATCTAGTCCCACCTGCCAGCACCCAGACCATATCCCTCCAAACCCTTCCTATTCCTATACCCATCCAATTGCCTCTTAAATGTTGCAATTGTACCAGCCTCCACCACATCCTCTGGCAGCTCATTCCATACACGCACCACCCTCTGCGTAAAAAAGTTGCCCCTTAGGTCTCTTTTATATCTTTCCCCTCTCACCCTAAACCTATGTCCTCTAGTTCTGGACTCCTCGATCCCAGGGAGAAGACTTTGTCTATTTATCATATCCATGCCCCTCAAATTTTGTAAACCTCTATAAGGTCACCCCTCAGCCTCTGATGCTCCAGGGAAAACAGCTCCAGCCTGTTCAGCCTCTCCCTATAGCTCAAATCCTCCACCCTGGCAACATTCTTGGAAATCTTTTCTGAACCCTTTCAAGTTTCACAACATCTTTCCGATAGGAAGGAGACCAGAACTGTACGCAATATTCCAACAGTGGCCTAACCAATGTCCTGTACAGCCGCAACATGACCTCCCAACTCCTGTACTCAATACTCTGACCAATAAAGGAAAGCATACCAAACATTATCATCTTGAGAGGAATAAGTTGATCAGGGATAGTCAACACGGTTTAGTGAAGGGTAGGTCATGCCTCACAAATCTTATTGAGTTTTTTGAGAAGATGACCAAGCATTGGATGAGGTTAAAGCTGTTGATGTGGTGTATATGGATTTCAGTAAGGCATTTGATAAGGTTCCCCGTGGTACGCTATTGCACAAAATATGGATGCGTGAGATTGAGGGTGATTTAATGGTTTGGATCAGAAATTGGCTAGCTGAAAGAAGACAGAGGGTGGTGGTTGATGGGAAATATTCAACCTGTTCACTTACTAGTGGTATACTACAAGGATCAGTTTTGGGGCCACAGCTGTTTGTCATTGTTCTCAATGACCTAAATGAGGGCATAGAAGGATGGCTTAGTAAATTTTTAGATGACACTAAGGCCGGTGGAGTTGTGGATTGAGCGGAAGGATGTAGGTTACAGAGGGACATAGATAAGCTGCAGAGCTGGGGTGAGAGGTGGTCAATGGAGTTCAATGCAGAAAAGTGTGAGCTGATTCACTTTGGAAGGAGCAACAGGAATAAAGAGTATTGGGCCTATGGTAAGATTTTTGATATGTAGATGAGCAGAGAGATCTCGTCCATTTACATAGATCCCTGAAAGTTGCCACCTAAGTTGATAGGGTTGTTAAGAAGGCTCTGGTGTGTTAGCTTTTATTGGTAGAGGAATTGAGTTTCGGTGTCACAAGGTCATGGTGCAGCTGTACAAAACTCTGCTGCGGCTGCATTTGGCATATTTTGTACAGTTCTAGTCAACACATTATAGGAGGGATGCGGAAGCTTTGGAAAGGATTTGTCATCCCATTCCCCCTCTTCAGTAGAAGCAAAATGCTCAGAAACATAGTATGGCTTTACCTCCTTCATCTTTATTCTGGGCCTTGGAGGGAGAGAGAACAATCACCCACGTGCACAGAGACATGAGTTCTTGGTCTTCTCTGAAAGAGCAGTTTCTTAATAAATTATATAGTCATTTTACATTTTACAGCATCCAGATAAGGCAAAGTACATGTTGATTGGGTGACCGTTACAATCAACGAGGGTCAATAGCAAAGATTAAGCCATCTGGTGTTACACCATGAATGCTCTTAACCTTAACTGGCTTCATACAATGGATACTTTTCCTCTTGTTAGATGACCTTGCTTACTGAATGCTTTCAACATTGTTAAATGGCTGTACATAATGACTGCACTTCCAACTTGTTAACCCATTATCCTTGCCTCCAGCACCTCATTGTTAAGTGTAAGTTCTTATCTGATCTGAGTCATGCTCAGCTGAATCTCTTGTTTCACAAAAGTCACAACTTAACTCTTTCCCTATCTGTTTATACTCTATACATATTCTCAGATTCAGAGGAGATTTACTAGGATGCTGCCTGGACTGGAGGGCATATCTTATGAAGAAAGGTTGAGGGGGCTAGGGCTTTTCTCATTGGAATGAAGAAGGATGAGAGCTGACTTAACAGAGGTGTACAAGATGATGAGAGGCATAGATAGAGTGGATAGCCAGAGACCAGAGACCTCTTCCCAGGGCGGAATTGGCTATAATGAGGGGTCATAATTTTAAGGTAATTGGAGGAAGGTTTTGGGGAGATGTCAGAGGTAGGTTCTTTTCATAGAGAGTAATGGGTGTGTGCCAGCAGTGGTTGTAGAGTCAGATACATTAGGGACATTTAAGCAACTCTTGAATAGGCACATGGATGATATTAAAATGAAGGGTGTGTGGGTTAATTTGATCTTAGAATAGGATAAAAAATCGGCACAACATTAAGGGTCCAAGGGCCTGTACTGTTCCATACTGTTCTACGTTCTAAAAGGATGAGGGAGGAGTTGGCTAAAGTAGACCGGAAGCAAAGACTTTATGGTGGGGCAGTTGATGAACAATGGAGGACTTCCAAAGCTATTTTTCAAAGTGCTTGGCAAAAGTATATACCAGTGAAAAGGAAGGAAGGAAGGACTGTTGGAAGCGGAGTATTATACCATGAATGTCTCAGGCAAAAAGAGAGGCTATCTAATTGAAACAGAAAGCATACAAAGTGGCCAAGATCTGCGGGAAACTGATTGGGAAAGCTTGAAAGGTCAATAGAAAGCCACAATAACAGCTGTAAAGAAAAGAAAGATAGATTATAAAGACAGATAGCAAATGTTTCTATAAATATATACAAAATGAGAAAGAGTAGCTAAAGTAAACATTGATCCTTTAGAGGATGAGAAGGGGAATTTAGTAATGGGGTATGAGTAAATGGCTGAGGCATTAAACAGGTATTTTGTGTTGGTCTTCACAGTGGAAGACACAAATAACATTGACAAAGAGACAAAGGTAGGTGAGGAAACAATCATTATTATGGAAGAGGCAGTGTTGGGCAAGCTTATGGAGCTAAGGGTAGACAAGTCTTCTAGCCCTGATGAAATGCATCCCAGGGTAATAAAAGAGATGGCAGGAGAAATGGCAAATGCATTGGTGGTAACTTTTTAAGATTCACTGGACTTTGGGAAGTTCCATCAGATTAGAAAACAGCAAATGTGATGCCACTGTTTAAAAAAGGAGGTAGACAAAAGATGGGCAATTATAGACTAGTTAGCTAATCATATGTAGTGGGGAAAATGGTTGAGTCTGTTGTCAAGAGAGAAATAGCAAAACATCTGGTTTGAAATTGTCCCATTGGGCAGATGCAGCATAAGTTCATGAAGGGCAGGTCATGCTTAAATAATCTCCTAGAATTCTATGAAGACATTACGAGTGTAGTGGACAACAGGGACCTAGTAGATGTGGTATGTCTAGATTTCCAAAAGGAATTCAACAAGGTGCCACACAAAAGGCTGTTGCATATGATAAAGATGCATGGCATTACAGGCAATGTATTCAATGGATAGAGGATTGGTTAACTAACAGGAAGCAAAGAGTGTGAATAGATTAGTGTTTTTCTGATTGGCAATCAAAGACTCAGGGATCAGTGTTGGGACTGCAATTGTTCGCAATTTGTGTAGATGATTTGAAGTTGGGGACATGTGTAGTGTATCAAAGTTTGTGGATGACACTAAGATGAGTGGCAGAGCAAAGTATGCAGAGTACTGTGAAACTTTGTAAAGGCACAGAGATAGTTTAAGTGAGTAGGCAAACGTCTGGCAGATGGAGTACAATGTTAATAAATGTGAAGATTTATTATCCATTTTGGTTGACATAACTGTAAAAAAGACTATTACTTGAATGCTAAAAAATTGTACCATGCTACTGTGCAGAGGGACCTGGATGGCCTTGTGCATGAATCAGAGGAAGTTAATTAGGAAGGCTAGTGGAATTCTGTCTTTCATTGCTAAAGGAATTGAGTTTAAAAGCATAGAGGTAATGTTGTAGCTGTATAGAGTGCTGGTGAGGTCACATCTTGAGTACTGCATGCAATTTTGGCCTCCGTACTTGAGAAAGGATTATTGGCATTAGAATAGGTGCAGAAGAGGTTCACTAGGTTGATTCTGGAGTTGAGCGGGTTGGCTTTTGAGGAGAGACTGAGTAGACTAGGATTATATTCATTGGAATTCAGAAGACTGAGGGGGGTATCTTATAGAAACATGTAAAACTATGAAGGGAAAAGATAGGATAAAAGTTGAGAGGACTTTCCACTGGCTGGAGAAACTAGGACAAGAGGGCATGGTCTCAAAATGAAGGCAAGCAGATTTAGGATTGAATTGAGAAGGAACTTCTTCATGCAGAGGTTTGTAAATTAATGAAATTCCCTGCCCAGTGAATTAGTTGAGGCTTCCTCAGTAAATGTTTTTAAACCTAAGATAGATAATGTTTTGAACAGTAAAGAAATTAAATGTTCTAGTGAGAGGGTAGGTAAGTGTAGCTGAGGCCATGAAAAGATCAGACATGACCTTATTGAATGGCGGACCAAGCTCGAAGGGCCAGTTGGCCTACTCCTGCTTCCGTTTCTTAGAATATTTAACAACGACTGAACAGTACTTGTCAGCAATTAAAATAGTAACCTACATAAAAGATAAAACCTTTCAATTATTTACATCAATTAATCTACACAAACTACTGTTAGACTCTATGCATCCTCAGTTTCAAAGGTGAACAGGCCCCAGGTGCTAAAAAAGCCCGTTTGGCAGTCAACCGCTCTGCCATTGAATAAGGTCATGGCTGATGTCTATTCACTGGCTTGATGATGATCCTGGAATGAGGGCTGTGCGATTGTGCCTCTGCTGATTGCTGACTGCATCTTGTGGACAATCAGTTTTGGGATCTGTCTAGCACCTACATCCTAAGTGATGATAAATATGGTGAAATACTGATTCATCAGTTGCAAGGGAGTAATGGTTTTCCTTGAACTTGTTTGCCCTGAAGCCATGAGATTTCATTGAATCAACATTGTTGGTCCATCATCATAACAATTCAAATGCCACACCGCGGTGTTTGCCCCTCAGCATCCCCTTACTCTATAATCAGCACACAGTCATGGAGTAATACAGCAGGGAAACAGGCCTTTTAGCCCAAACTGGTGCAGGCTGACCATGGTGTCCACTGGGCATGTTCCAATTGCCCGCATTTGGTCGTTATCCCTCTAAACCCTTCCCATCCATGTACCTAGCCACATGCTTTTTAAATGTTGCTATTGTACCTGCCTCAACCACTTTTTTTCTGGCAGCCCGTTTCCTAAATGCACCACTCTCTGTGTGAACAAGTTGCCCCTCAGGTCCTTCTTAAATCTTTTCCCTATCACCTTAAACCTATGCCTTCTTGTTTTCAACTTCCCATATCTGGGAAAAACACTACCTGCATTCATCCTATCAACGCCCCTCATGATTTTATACACCTCAATAAGGTGTATAAACCTCTCATTCTCTTACATTCCAAGGAATAAAGTCCTATCTTTTCCAACCTCTCCCTTTCACACCCTATAATCCTGGCTTTGTAAATCTCTTTCCAATTTAACTATGTCTTTCCGAATACAGGGTGACCAAAACTGTATGCAGTACTCCAAGTGTGGCCTCACCAACAACTTATACAACTGTAACATGATGTCCCAACTCCTGTACTCAATACCTCAACTGATGAAGGCCAGCACACTAAAGGCGAGCAGCCTACCTGTGACACCACTTTCAATGAACTATGTATTCTTAGGTTCACAGGACCTAACCATTTACTGTATTAGTCCGACCTTGGTATGACTTTCCGAAGTGCAACACCTTACGTTTCTCTGTACTGAATTCTATTTTCCAATTCTCAGCCCACTTCTCCATCTGATCAAGATCCCTCTGTAATTTTCGATAACCTTCTTCAACATCAATGATTCCTCCTAATTATATATCGTCTTCAAACTCACTAATCATGTCTTGTACATTTATATCCAGATCATTTATAAATAACAAATAATGGTCACAGTACCGACCCCTGTGGCACACCACTAGTCACCGGCCTCCGGTCTGAAAAACAAACATCAACCATCTCCCTCTGCTTCCTACAATCGAGCCAATTTTGAATCCAATTATCAAGCTCTCACTGGATCCCATGTGCCCTACCCTTATCTATCCCCTTGGTTACCTCTTTGAAAAACTCTCAAATATTTGTCAGACGTGACTGAGGAGGTTCACTGAAATTTGCACAAAGTTCAGCATCGCTTGCAACTCCTCAGATGCTGAAGCAGCCCATGACCAAATTTCGCAAGACCTGGACAATATTCAGCCTTGCGTTGACATGTGGCCTATAACATTTGCATTATCCAAGTGCCAGACAATAACCATATACAAGACCAAAAGAGATGGCAGCAGAATGAATGCATTCAGACCATTGAGTCTGCTCGCCATTTGATTATGGCGGGTATATTTCTCGTCAACATTCTCTACCTTTCTCTCCATCACCCTTGATTGCCTTAGTAATCAAGAATTTATCTATCTCTGTCCTAAATACCGTCAATGACTTAGCCTCCACAGCCCTCTGAGGGAATGAGTTCCGTAGATTAACCGCCCTCTGGCTGAAGAAATTCCACCTTATCTCAATTCCAAACCACCAACTGAACCTGCATGTTAGCCTCAACAGAATTGTAATTAGGACTCCCAAATGCCTTTGTATTTCAGATGTAGGTTTGCGCGCTGAGCTGGAAGGTCCATTTCCAGACATTTCGTCACCCTACTAGGTAACATCTTCAGTGGGCTTCAGGCAAAGCACCGCTGATAATTCCAGCTTTCTATGTATATGTTTGAGTTTCTTTGGGTTGATAATGCCATTTCCTGTGGTGATGTCACTTCCTGTTCCTTTTCTCAGGGGGGTGGTAGATGGGGTCTAACTTAATGTGTTTGTTTATAGTGTTCTGGTTGGAATGCCATGCTTCTCGGCATTTTTGTGCATGTCTTTGTTTGGCTTGTCCTAGGATGGATGTGTTGTCCCAGTCTGAGTGGTGTCCTTCTTCATCCATATGTAAGGATACTAGTGAGAAAGGGTCATATCTTTTTGTGGCTAGTTGGTGTTTATGTATCCTGGTGGCTAGTTTTCTGCCTGTTTGTCCAATGTAGAGTTTGTTACAGTCCTTGCATGGTATTTTGTAAATTACATTAGTTTTGCTTGTTGTCTGTATAGGGTCTTTCAAGTTCATTAGCTGCTGTTTAAGTGTATTGGTAGGTTTGTGGGCTACCATGATGCCAAGGGGTCTGAGTAGTCTGGCAATCATTTCCAAGATGTCTTTGTATTTCAGATTTCTGAGCCCTTTGTCCATTAAAAAAAATAGTCTATGCCTGTATTCTTCTGATCAAAGTGCATTACCTCACATTTCCCACCTGGTAATTCCTCTGTCACTTCTTCGCCCAGTCTCTTAGCCTGTCCAAGTCCTTCTTCAGTCTATCTACTTTGTCAACATCTCCACCTACCTGTCTGTCATCCACAAAAGTGAGCAACAATGTCCTCAGTTCCTTTGTCTAGATCGTGAATGTATAATGTGAATATGTGTAGACCCAATAGGACCCCTGTGGAACTCCACTAGTCACAGGCTGCCATCCTGAAAAAGACCACTTTATATCACTATGGCTGCCTTCTGCCAGTCAGCCATTCCTTTGTCAATGCCAGTACCTTGTACTTAAAATCATGAGCTCCTATCTTATTTTGCAACCTCAGCTGCAGCACCTTGTCAAAGGCCTTGTGGAAATCCAAATAGATCACGTCCACCAAATGTCCCTTGACTAACACTCATTTCCTCCTCAAATAATTTGAATAGACCAATGAGGCATGACCCCATCCCCTGACACAGACTTCCTAAATCAACACAATGAACTGCCCTTCGTGAAACCATGCAATCACTGGTGAATTAAGCTTTGTTTTTCCAAGTGTTCAACTATCTCCTCCTTCACAAATGACTGCAGCAACTTCCCCGCTACAAAGTCAAACTGGTCTGGAGTTTCCCTGTTTTTGCCTATCTCCTTTCTTGAATAAGGGTGTCAGATTACAGTGTTTCCAATCCATTGGTAACTTTGCAGAATCCAGGGAATTTGGAATATCATAACTTAATGCATCCAACCTCTTTGCCGCCACCTCCTTTAACACCCTATGGTGCGGGCCATGAAGCTCCAGGGACTTAACTGCCTTTAATCCCATCAGTTTGCTTAATATCACCTCCCTCAATACAGCAATTTCAGATTCCTCAATTGTCACTGCTGCTTTTGGGAAGAGGTTATTATCTTCGACTGTGAAAACAGAGACAAAATAGTGGTTTAGTGCCTCTGCCATTTCTGAATTTCTCACTATGACATTGCCATTTTCATTCTCTACAGGGCAAACATTTAGTTTCACTATTCTCTTCCTTTTTATATATTTATAGAATGCTAATGTTTTCCGCTGGTTTTCCTTCTTCATTCATTTTTGAAATTTTGATTTTGTTATTAGTAATTCTTTTCTAATGTTTAAAGTTCAGATAACCTTCCAGAATGCTACTAGCTTTTTGCCGTATTATATATCCTATTTTTGTCTTTATGTTGTCCTTGATTTCCTTGTTAAGCTCTGGATTATTTTGCACATTTTTATAATTGCTCTTCCTCTCACAAATATAAAATTGAGAGGTATTTAATATATGCCTAAGCATTTGCCACTGTTCTTCAACTGTCCTGCTCTTTAATGTTTTTGACCAATCCACTTGGGCCACCTCCTTCCTCTGGCCTGCATAATTACCATTCCCCAATACAAAAACTCTCTTATGCAGCTCTGTCGTCACCGTTTCAAAGCAAATTTGAAACTCTAGCATGTTGTGGTCACTCCTTCAAAGAGGAACCTAAACTACAATTCTTCCTCATTACATCACACCAAGTCTAAAGTAGCCAGTTCTCTGGTTGGCTACATGACATGTGGCTCCATGAAACAATCCCTCATACAGTCTATGAACCTTTCTTCGAAGCTACCATTGCCAAATTGATTAATCAAGTCAATATGCATGTTCAAATCAGCATTAATTGTCCTTGTGCCCTTCTCAGATGCCCTCATTATTTCCTGGTTTATACTATGCGTATTTCAGCAGTACTGTTCAGGAGCCCGTAATCCCAAGAAGTCATACCCATTTGTCTCTATTTGTGCCTCAGCTCATTAACTTTAACTTTATTCTGAATACTGTGTGCATTTCAGTACTATTTTCCTTTAACAGTTTCTACTGACTTGTCTTTCTCCTTTCATGATTTCCTGTGCACTGTGCTTTCCACATTCTCCATCCTTTTGTATGAATTCCTGATAATACTGAGCCTCATCTCTATCATTTACTCCAACTTCCAATTTGTGGCTTGCTCTTTTATGATTCCTTCCCTCACCATGGTCATTAGACTGGCTCTGCCTGTTTATCCTATTCACCTGGAACTTCTGCTTACTTTCTGACCTGCTGCTTTGTTTCCCAGCCCCCTGATTTATTAGTTTAGATGAATCAAGTTGCAGGAGGAAACCTTCCCACCAGGATGTTGTTGCCCTTCCAGTTAACATGCAGTTAACTATACATCACTTTTGTACAGGTCCGACCTGGCTTGGAAGAGGTCCTCATGATCCAAAAATCTGAAACCCTTCCCCCAGAACCAGCTGTTTCGCCACATGTCAAGCTGTACTATCTTGCTATTTCTTGCGTCAGTACTGCTGTGGCTCGGTGGTTAGCACTGCTACGTCACAGCACCAGGGTTCCAGGTTCGATTCCAGCCTCAGGCGACTGTCTGTGTGGAGTTTGCACATTCTCCCCGTGTCTGCGTGGGTTTTCTCTGGGTGCTCCGGTTTCCTCCCACAGTCCAAAGATGTGCCGGTCAGGTGAATTGGCCATGCTAGATTGCCCACAGTGTTAGGTGCATTAGTCAGAGGGAAATGGGTCTGGGTGGGTTACTCTTTGGAGGGTCAGTGTGGACTGGTTGGGTCGAAGGGTCTGTTTCCACATTGTAAGGAATCTAAACCACATGACTCGAGGAGTAATCCCAAGATTACAGCCGTGCTTTTGAATTTGCAGCCTAGCTCCCCAAACTCTCCTTGCAGGACATTCTTCCAATTTCATTGCTACAAATGTGTACCACGACCTTTGGCTGTTCCTCTTCCCCTTCAGTATATCCTGAGCATGAATGGAGACATCCATGACCCTGGCACCAGGGAGACAACACACCATCCTGGAGTCTCATTTGCAGCCACAGAAACACTTGTCTCTGCCTCTAACTATTGAGTCCTCAACTGCCACTGCTTGCCTGCATTTCAACTCACCCTGCTGTACATCAGAGCCGGTTGTGGTGCCACTGTTCTGGCTACTGCTGTTGTCATGCTCTAATAAGCTGTGTCCTCGAACAGTACCTAAACTGGTCTACATGTTGGGAGGGGGAGAGCCACAAAAGGCTCCGGCACTGCCTGCCCCTTGTGACTATCATCAATCCGTGTGCCACAATCTTAGGTATGGTCACCTGCTGAAGCCCTGTCTACAATCCTTTCGGCCTCCTGCATGTTTCTAATTGTGACCATCTCCTGCTCCAGTCTATCTAAGCAATGTGTTAAGAGCTGCAGATGTAGACACTCCCTGCAAATGAAGCCTTCAGGAACAGTTGAATTTTCCTGAAGTTGTCAGATGTCACATGTAGAGCCATTTTCAAGATATTGTTGAATTAAGTCAGCAGTCACACAACATCAGGTTTTAGTCGAACAGATTTATTTAAAATCACAGTCTTTCAGAGTGCTGCTCCTTTGTCAGTTGGAGACTCTCAGAAGTGATATAACAAGAGTTCAGAGGCATTATAGTCCATGAGAGAAAACGGTAAGGCTTAAGACTAGTAAGAGTAAGGAATAATGGATGAATGAAGATATTGAGGCTGTGGTCAAAAATAAGAAGGAGTCATACATTAGGTATGGATAGTTGGGACCAAGTGAAGGTCTTGAAGAGTATAAGGGGTGTAGGGGCATTCTTAAGAGGAAATCAGGAGGACAAAAGGGGATATCAAATATTCTTGGCAGGTAAAGTTAAGGATAATCCAAAGAGATTCCACAATTACATAGTAAATGAATTTTTCACATCAGTTTTTACGATGGAAAAAGAAATAGAAGCTAGGGAACTCAGGGAAATAAATATTCATGTCTTGAAAATAGTCCACATTACAAAAGAGGAAGTTCAGGAGGTCTCAAAAAACATAAATGTAGATAATCTCCAGGACCTGATCGAGTGTATCCCAGGATGTTGTGAGAAGTTAGGGAAGAATTTGCGGACACCACACAGATATTTGTATGATCCACAGTCATATGTGAGGTGCCACTCCTCATGCATGCCATTGGCCCACTTGTTCAAAGTCTCTTTGCAATCCTGATGTGGAGATGCCATTGTTGGACTGAGGTGGACAAAGTCAGAAGTCACACAACACCAGGTTACAGTCCAACAGGTTTGTTTCAAATTACAAACTTTCACAGTGCCGCTCCTTCGTCAGGTGATGTCACCTGGTGTTGTGTGACTTCTGTCTTCGTAACCCTAGATTACCTTCTTCACTGTCCACTGTACCACCACTTTTGGTGTCAACTTACAAACCATGTCTCTGAAATTCTCATTTAAAATGTTTATATGAATGCGTTTGTATAAATGACAAACAAATGTGCACCCATCACGGATCCCTGCCTAACACTGCTGATCACAGGCATCCCGTCTGAACAACAATCCTCAATCACCACCTTTTGTCTCTTAATGCCTTGACAAAAGTGGTGGTACAGTGGACAGTGAAGAAGGTAATCTCGGGTTACGAAGACAGAAGTCACACAACACCAGGTGACATCACCTGACGAAGGAGCAGCACTGTGAAAGTTTGTAATTTGAAACAAACCTGTTGGACTGTAACCTGGTGTTGTGTGACTTCTGACTTTGTCCACCTCAGTCCAACAATGGCATCTCCACATCAGGATTGCAAAGAGACTTTGAACAAGTGGGCCAATGGCATGCATGAGGAGTGGCAGATGGAGTTTAATTTGGATATATGTCATATATTACACTTTGGTAAAACAAATGAGCCAGACTTACATGGTTAATGGTAGGGCCCTGGGTTGTGTTGTCATACAGACAGACCTAGGGTTTTGGGTACATATTTGTTTGAAATTTGAATGACAGATGGTGAAGAAAGCATTTAGTATGCTTGCCTTTATTGTACAGACCATTGGGTATAGGAGTTGACATGTCATGTTGAGTTTGCACAGGATGATGGTGAGGCTACATTTGAAGGACTGCATGGAGTTCAGGTTGCCCTGCTGTAGAATGATATTATCGGAGTGGGTTCATAAAAGATTTACCAGGATTAGATTAGATTCCCTACAGTGTGGAAACAGGCCCTTCAGCCCAACAAGTCCACACTGTTCCTCCAAAGAGTAACCCACCCAGACCCATTTCCCTCTGACTAATGCACCTAACACTACGGGCAAATTAGCACGGCCAAACCTGCACATCTTTGTGACTTTGGAAGGAAACCAGAGCACCCACAGGAAACTCATGCAGACACGGGGAGAATGTGCAAACTCCACACAGACAGTCGCCGGAGGCTAGAATCGAACCTGGAACCCGAGGGCTGTGAGGCATCAGTGCTAACCACTGAGCCACCGTGGATGTTGGCAGATGAGGGAATTTGAGTTAAAAGGACAGGTTAGGTAATCATTTTACAATGAAGGGTAGAAGGTTGAGGGGTGACCTTATAGGAGTTTATAAAATCATAACAAGTGGAGATAAGGTAAATAACAAAGATCCTTTCCCCAGAGGAAGGGGCATGGAACGCTTTAGAACTGTGGGACATATTTTTAAGGTGAGAGGAGAAAAGTTTTAAAGAGACCTCAGGGGCAGCTTTTTCATGCAGAGTGTGGTTTGTCTGTGAATGAACTGTCAGAAGAAGTGGTCGATGCGGGTACAGTTGCAACATTTAAAAGACATCTGGATAGGCACACAATGAGGAAAGGTTTAGAGGGGAATCAGCCAACACAGGCTTGAGGGACAAGTTTAGTTTGGGAGACTTGGTAAGCATGAACCTCATAGAATCCCGACAGTGTGGAAACAGACCATTTGGTTCAACAAGTCCACACTGATCCTCCGAAGAATAACCCACACAGACCCATTCCCCTACTCTATTACTCTACATTTCCCCTGACTAATGCAACTAACCTACACATACCTGAACACTATGAGCAAGTTAGCATGGCCAATTCACCTGACCTGCACATGTTTAGATTGTGGGAGAAAACTGGAGCACCTGGACGAAACCCATGCAGACACGGGGAGACTGTGCAAGCTTCACACAGATTGTTGCCTAAGGCTGGAATTGAACCTGGGTCCGTTGCGCTGTGAGGCAGCAGTGCTAACCCTTGTTGGACTAAAGGGTATGGTTGTATGATGTATGACTGTAAGTCAAGACTCTGATACAATATTCTCAATTGCGTGGATGAGAACAGCCACGCATCATCCTGACTTGGAAATATCTCGTTGTTCCTTCAGTGTCTCTGGGTCAAAATCCTGGAACTCACACCAAAACAGCATCATGGATATCCCTACACAACAAGGGCTGCAGCATTTCAAGAAGGCAGCTCATTGCCATCACCTTCTCCAGGACAGTAACAGATAGAAGAAAGTGAGGACTGCAGATGCTGGAGATCAGAGCTGAAAATGTGTAGCTGGAAAAGCGCAGCAGGTCAGGCAGCATCCATGGAGCAGGAGAATCGACATTTCGGGCATGAACCCTTCTTCAGGAATCCTGAAGAAGGGCTCATGCCTGAAACGTCGATTCTCCTGCTCCTTGGATGCTGCCTGACTTGCTGCGCTTTTCCAGCTACACATTTTCAGCGACAGTCATCGATAGGCAAGAAATGCTGGCCTAAGCAGCGACACCCAGACCCCGTGAAAGTATAAGTAAGAAAGAACAGAAGAGTCCACACCTTCAACAGATGGGTTGAGGAAGTTAGAAATAAATCATGTTTCTATTTCCTGTTTTACATTGTACTGCACCAGGCAACACAGAGAGGATAGAAACCGCAGATAAATCCTGAAGATCACCCAAAGAAGCACAACAGGGGGAAGACATTGAGTCCCATCACAGCTTTGTTCAACACAGAGAAGCTTGAGCAGTGAAACCAACGATCAGGTCAGGGGAACTTGACACATCATCAGATTTGAAACTGGTCAGTGGTGTGGAGCCTTCCATCAGAACCAACCCCTTTGTGAAGGCTGTGAGGTGAGGATTTGGAAAAGGCTGGGAAGAAGTGTGAGTTGCTTCAAATGTGGTGAGAGCTTCAACCACTTATTGATTCTCATGGATTGCAGACTCACTCTTGCTGTTTATGTGTGAAGTTTGGGAGGAAATTGATATAATCTCCTAACATACAATGTGCAGTTGTTGGAAAATTGTTAACAGAAGGAAAGTCACCTGGAGAGAAAGCATTCAAGTGTGAAGTGTTCGCAATGTCATCTACACTCATGAATCTCTGACACATGAGAGAAAATGTTTGCAGGTGAGGCATGTTGCAAGATATCTGTAGAATTATCAGGAGTGGTAAAACTTCAAGCAATTCACAAGGGGACAAAAGCATTCACATGCCAGGTGTGTTACAACTCATTCTCGTGGTCAGCAGAGCTCTGTAAACACCAATGCATCACACAGGGGAGAAATTATTCATATGCAAGGTTTGTGAAATATCATTTTCATGGTCATCGAACCTTCGCAGACACCAACGCATTCACATCGGGGATAAACCATTCACATGCAAGGTTTGTGGAAAGTCATTTTCACAGTCATTGCATTTCCTCAGTCACCAAAGCATTCATACAGGGGAGAAACCATTTACATGCAAGGTTTGTAAAAAATCATTCACACATACATTGAACTTCTGCAGATACCAATGCATTCATACAAGGGAAAAAACATTCACGCATGAGTTGTGCGACAAATCATTCTCTGACTCATCAAGACTGTTTGTCCACCAGCGGAATCACATAGCTGAGAAACCATTCATGTGTGAGGTACGTGAAAAAGCATTCTCACAGTGATCAGACCTCCTCAGGCACCAACAAATTCACGCAGGGGAGAAACCTTACAAGTGCAAGGAATGCAACAAGCCATTCTCACACTCATCAAAGCTTCAAAGACACTAACGAATTCACATGGGAGAAACCATTCATATGTGAGGTATGTGAAAAAACATTTTTACAGTCATCAGACCTCCACAGGCACCAACAAATTCACAAAGGAGAGAAACCATTCAAGTGTGAAGTGTTTACAATTTCATCTATACTCGTGGATCTCCAAAGCAATGACACTGGAGAGAAAATGTTCTCAGGTGAGACTTGTCACGAGAAGTTTGCACAATTATCAAGCTCAGTCAAACATCGAGCAAGTCACGGAGGCAGTAGCAAGCATTCACTTGTCAGGTGTGTGAAAAATTGTTCTCATGGTCAGAAGATCGCCGTAAACACCAACGTGTTCACACAGGAGAGAAACCATTCACATGCAAGGTTTGTAAAAAATCATTCTCAGATTCATCGCACTTCTGCAGACACCAACGTATTCAACGAGGTAAAAACAATGACTGCAGATGCTGGAAACCAGATTCTGGATCAGTGGTGCTGGAAGAGCACAGCAATTCAGGCAGCATCTGAGGACAGGCAAAATCGACGTTTCGGGCAAAAGCCCTTCATCAGGAATAAAGGCAGAGAGCCTGAAGCATGGAGAGATAAGCTAGAGGAGGGT
>NC_057746.1:5197785-5208027 GCF_004010195.1 Chiloscyllium plagiosum | reverse complement strand
GACCGTCGCGTTGTTGTGGTTTGGCGGTGGATGAGTCCAATGACCTGCATATCCTCGGTGGAGTGGGAGGGGGAGTTGAAATGTTGGGCCACGGGGCGGTTTGGTTGATTGGTGCGGGTGTCTCGGAGATGTTCCCTAAAGCGCTCTGCTAGGAGGCGCCCAGTCTCCCCAATGTAGAGGAGACCGCATCGGGAGCAACGGATATAATAAATGATATTAGTGGATGTGCAGGTAAAACTTTGACCAACGTATTCACACAGGGGAGAAACCATTCACATGCAAGATGTGTGAAAAATCATTCTTAGATTCATCGCTCTTCAGCTGGCACCAATATATTTATACAAGGGAAAAATACATTCATGTTTGAGATGTGTGACAAATCATTTTCTGACTCATCAAGACTCTTGGTCTACCAGAGGATTCACATGGGAGAGAAAGTATTCATGTGCGTGGTATGTGAAAAAAAACATTCTCAATGGCATCAAATCTGCAAAGACACCAATGGATTCACAGAGGGCAGATACCATTCAGGTACACAGTGCACAAGAAAA
Organism: Chiloscyllium plagiosum; assembly: GCF_004010195.1. Classification (NCBI taxonomy): domain Eukaryota; kingdom Metazoa; phylum Chordata; class Chondrichthyes; order Orectolobiformes; family Hemiscylliidae; genus Chiloscyllium; species Chiloscyllium plagiosum. The sequence goes on along the minus strand of NC_057746.1, from coordinate 5,207,476 downwards.
TATTCTCACAGTCATCAGACCTCCTCAGACAGCAACGAATTCACACAGGGGAGTAACTTCACAAGTGCAAGGAATGCAACAACCTATTCTCAGAGTCATCAAAGCTTCAAAGACACAACTGAATTCACATTAGGGAGAAACTATTCATGTCCACGGTGTGGAGTGAAATATTCTCAGAGTAATCAGACCAGATTCTTGTTTCTGGCGAAGCCAGCACACTCAGTGTGATTTTCTGTAGCAAGTTGCTGTTGTCCAGCCTTTTCTTAACTACATTTAACAAAATCTGAAAAAAACAGCTTGGATACACTGTGTGATGCAAGGCATTTTTGCTGATGAGGATGGGATTAAGCAACCTGATGCTCTGGACACCTTCTGTATTCCAGAGTGGAATGCGGCAGACTGTTGATTTGGATCTGTAACTAACACATTGGCACAATTAGGACCCGGAAAAGGATGTGACACTGTTATAATCCAATAAAAGAGAACTAGAGGCCAGTTTTCCGCAATGTGCAAGTGTACTGAACCTTGTAGAAGTATTAACTCTTTGTAGCCTGGTTTGAATGCATCTTTGTTGGTTGCTAAATTTTGTCTTGTATCATTTGTGTGGTTTTGTTCCCTGGAGCTTGAGATCTGGGGATACTTTGAAGTTAGTTTGCATTTTGGGAATGTAAGGTGATTTGCAAGTGTGTTGAGTGCCTGTATCTGTGTGGAGCATGTATGGTTAAGAAACCAGCAGTGGTTTTGTAAAGCAAAAATCTGTGAAATGTTGATTCAAAGATTTGGTTTGGAAAGTGAGGTAGACTTTACATTTTGGAATTGGCTCAGTATTATGTTTGGACTTAGATACATTTTAATTCCAGAAATTACCATGTTTGGAATTTCATTTTCCAGCCAATTTGAACTTCCAAATACTGTTTTAACATGAGTGAATCTTTAAATCCAGAAGATATGATAGACTCGTTGTTAATGTCCAAATGATAGGGACATTGGAATGTCGAAAATGCAACTCACTGTGGGTGAGGAGTTCAGGAAAGGCAAATATAATGAAGGGGCAGGCTTTGCCTTCATTAAGCATATATTCACTTCTTTTCCCTGCAGGAGGAGGAAAGACAGATGACTCTGGGAGGAGTAATAGTGGACTGAGTGAAAGAGCCAATCGAATCACATACATACATTGAGTGTTTGTATAATTAAACCAGTTGGTGAAATTGTAATATGTTAGGACAGAAATTGTATGTAAAAGAAAGCTGAGCTAAGGCTCAGGTGGTGTAGGAGTCTGTGGTAAGGGAACCCTGGGAAAAAATGAAAGGCAGGAAGCAGAAGTTGAAGGTACAACCTGGTGAATGTTAGTGCTGTATTGTTTGATACCATGTATCCTCAAAGAGGATACTTGTATATGGAGGTAGATACCATTCAATGATACAATCATTCATAAAATTGGCAAGGAAGGAAACATATTAAAGAAGTTTCCTCAAGACTGATACAGTTGAATAGGGCTGGAGAAGTTTTGAATCAATGTAATGATGTTATTTTGCAGTTTTTGGGTGAAGTGATCTGTGAATAAGGAACTGGAGGATAAAAAAGAAGACACAAATTAAGGAAGCTGACTCTGAAATATACTGAATTTTAGAATAAATTATGTAAATAGATTAACTGAAAAAGAAATGTAGACGATATTCTGGTTGCTTCAGTCAAGTCGCATAACTTGCTGGTTCCATCACAGCTTTGATACATTAAGGGTGGTAGATATTTAAGGGCTGGTCCCCGCAAAGGCCACTGTGATCATTAAGTTGATGATACACCCTATTGTTGCATTGTTCCTATTAGTGATAATTATTTTCATTGTAGTTTTAATCTTCTAATGTAGGTTACGTGCTCTTACATGTTAGCGTGCAGCTATGGCTGATTTGCATCTGCATCTCCAATTGTAACATGCGCTGTCAAATATCATTGGGCTGGATTGTACAGGATAGGCTGAATGGCTAAGCTTGTTGATGGTATTCGACAGCTGCATGACCTTGAATGAGTCCTGTGAACATTCCTGCATGTGCTGAAGCCCGCACTATCAATGTGTTTCTCTGCAATTGTTTTTTTCCTATCCTTTGCCATTTGTTACACTGTATAAAAGAGAGAGAGTTTCATTCCAAGTTGTCAGAGATCACCTCAGACTGGGATCATGGATGGTGCCAGGAACAACCTCAGTCTCCAAACCAGCCATTGATTGAGGGGTCCCCAATGGCAGAAGGCCTTGAGGCTTCTTGATATTTTCCTCGCTTTTTCATTTTTTTTGTTTACTTAATAAATATTCCTTTCTTCAATCATCCTTTGTTGTTGCTCAATAAATGTTCATATTTAAGCAAATTACTGTTGTCGAGCCTTCTCTTAACTACATTTAACCGAATCTGAAAAGAACCACATGGATATTCCAAACATTGTGTTAACCTCCAGCAGCACAGCCAGGCACTTTGAGATCTCCCTTGGAGGGACAATGTAGGCATTTCAGTGAGGGTGAAACAGCTATATGAATGAAAGTGGAGAATAGTGGATGATTGCTACTGTGCCAGGTGTGGCAAAGCAACATCCCATGACAGCCTTCCAGCCCAGCGGTCTCAGCCTCCTCTCACAGCCTCCTGGCCCAGCTGTCTCAGCCTCCTCTGATAGCCTCCCGGCCCAGCCGTCTCAGCCTCCTCTCACAGCCTCCCGGCCCAGCCATCTCAGCCTCCCATCCCAGCTGTCTCAGCCTCCCGGCCCAGCCGTCTCAGCCTCCTCTCACAACCTCCCTGCCCAGCCGTCTCAGCCTCCTCTCACAGCCTCCCGGCCCAGCCATCTCAGCCTCCCGGCCCAGCCGTCTCAGCGCCCTCTGACAGCCTCCCAGCCCAGACGTCTCAGCCTCCCATGACAGCCTCCTGGCCCAGCCATCTCAGCCTCCTCTGACAGCCTCCCGGCCCAGCCGTCTCAGCCTCCTCTGACAGCCTCCCAGCCCAGCCATCTCAGTCTCCTCTCGCAGCCTCCCAGCCCAGCCATCTCAGCTTCCTCTGACAGCCTCCCAGCCCAGCCATCTCAGCCTCCTCTGACAGCCTCCCAGCCCAGCCGTCTCAGCCTATCATGACAGCCTACCGGCCCAGCTGTCTCAGCCTCCTCTGACAGCCTCCTGGCCCAGCCATCTCAGCCTCCTCTCATAGCCTCTCGATATGGCATTGTGGCCTTGGATGACAGCCTCATGGCATGGCAGGGTATCCCTCCGGTGTGGTGTGCTCTTGGCCCAGTCTGACAACCTGGCATTGCCTCAGTGTGATTTCCCAGTCTTGAGGCGATACCAGAGCAATCTCCCAGGTTCATGATCTTCGAGGTGTAGCTCAGCACCAATTGAATCCAGGGCAGACTGGAGGCAAGTTGCGAGCATACTATGGGTTGGAAGGCCACTGTTCTGGACTTACATTTCTGCAATATTGGACATTTTATTTCTTTATTTTCCATGATCTTGTAACTAAAGAACCTAGGTACCTAGAATAGCACTGTAAGTGGTGATGTATAAACTTTTCACAATACACATTTCCATTTCTGTGACAATAAAGCTAATTCAAATTCAAATTCACCAAACTGTTTGACTAAGTAAATCACAAAGCACTGTGGTTTGATTAGATTAGATTAGATTCCAGTGTGGAAACAGTCCAACAAGTCCACACCGCCCCGCCGAAGCGCAACCCACCCATAACCCTACATTTACCCCTTACCTAACACTACGGGCAATTTAGCATGGCCAATTCACCTAACCTGCACATCTTTGTGACTGTGGGAGGAAACCGGAGCACCCGGAGGAAACCCACGCAGACACGGGGAGAACGTGTAAACTCCACACAGTCAGTCACCTAAGGCGGGAATTGGACCCGGGTCTCTGGCGCTGTGAGGCAGCAGTGCTAACCACTGTGCCACCGTGCCGCCCACTGTGCTCTAGTCATTTGGATGTCCAAGAGGTTCATCCCAATCTTGCAATTGCTCCATGACTGTAACTGCCTCGAGTGAATTCTAAAACAGAAACTGACAAAATCCAGACTGGTATCAAGGAAGGCTTTATGATAGGCCCCATTCTCCTTATATTCAACCTAACAGTGACTATTTACCTCCTCAACTGTCAATAATCTTCTGGTATCAGTATTAAATACCATCTTGATAGGAAACTCATTTACCTCAGGCCTTTCTGTATCCAAACCGAACTGATCACATAGATACACATGATCTGCGGTTTGCAGTTGACTGTGTTGTTGCCCACTCTGTGAAAGATTTGTACCCATTCTCAATCGCTTCAAGTCTCCATGCAAGAAACAAGGCCTGTTTTTGAATATTGCTGGAAAGAAACCTCACCAACCCACTCTTCTCAGCCAAACATTCCACCTCCCATATGCAACGAAATAGAGACTGGGGAATACATTAGGTAGTTCAGATTTTGATAGCCAGCTCTCTCAACAGTCTGCCATTGATGAGAAGTCAATGTTATTGTATTTGCCATTTGATCCCTCTACAGACCACAGCAGTGAGGATTTGACGGCATCAATTTGGACTACAGACAATAAAGAAGGCTGTTCATGGGAATCTTCATGTGAGCAATTCACGATGTGCAAACATTAATCTTGCATCATTTACCAGCACTGGCCCAGATCCTTCTAACCCCTTCCCATTCATGTATGCATCCAAATGCCTTTTAAATGTTGTATCAGCCTCTGCCTTCCTCTGGCAGCTCAATTAATTTATACATGAAAAGGTTAACTTTAGGTCATAGAGTGAAACAGTCCTACAGCACGGAGACAGGCCCTTTAGCCCAAACTGGTCCATGCCAACCAAAATGTCCATCCATGCTAACCCCATTTCCCTGCACTTAATCCATATCCTTATTATCCTTTCGTATCCATGTATTTGTCCAAATGCCTTTTAAATATTATTAATGTACCTGTCTCGACCACTTCTGCTGGCAGCTCATTCCATATGCATACCGCCCTCTGTGTAAAACGTTGCTCCTCAGGTTCCCTTTTATTCTTTCCCCCCTAACCTTAACCTGATGGCCTCTAGTCCTCTCTTTCCAATCCTGGGAAAAAGACTGAATGCATTCATCCTATCTTTGTCTCTCATGATCTTATACACCTCTATAAGATCCCCCTTCAGTCTCCTACATTCTGAAGAAAAACAAGCTTGTCCACCCTCTCCCTATAACTCAGACAGTTGAGTCCAAGCAACATCCTTGTAACTTCCTTCCTCACTCTTTCCAGTTTAATAACATTGTTCCAACAGCAAGGTGACCAAAACTGAACACAATACTCCCAAGTGTGGCTTCACCAATGTTCTGTAGAAATGCAACATAACTTCCCAACTTCGATACTCAGTGCCCTGACTGATGAAAGTCAGTGTGCCAAAAGCCTTCTTCTCTGCCCTGTCTACCTGTGATTCCACTTTCAGAGAACTGTGAATCTGAACTCCAAGATCCCTTTGTTCCACTACATTCCTTAAGGCCCTACCATTCACGATGAAACTCCTACCTGGATTTGACTTTCCAAATGCAAGACCTCACACTTATCTATATTAAACTCCATTCGCCATTTCTCGGCCTACTTCCCCAGCTAATCAAGGTGCTGCTGCAATATCTGATAACCTTCCTCACTGTCTATGGTAACGCCTATTTTAGTGTCATCAGTAAACTTACTAATCATGCTTTGTATATTCTCATTCAAATCATTGATATAGATAACAAACAGTAATGGGCCCCTAAGGCACTTCACTAGTCGTTTGTCATCCAAGGTTCCCTATTCCTGTCAACTTTGCCCTTTTCATCTTTCCTCTCTCACCTTAGCCATTCACCTCTAATTTGGACTCATCTATTCATCACACACATGCTCCTCATAGAGTCATAGAGATGTACAGCACTGTCCCCTAAGGCACTTCACTAGTCACAAGCCTCCAGTCCATAAAGCATCTTTCCACTATTACCTTTTGCTTCCTACCATCAAGCCTATTTGTATCCAATTTGCCAGCTCACCCTGGATTCCATGTGACCTAACCTTCCGGCCTACCATGTGGAACCTTATCAAAGGGCAGACTGAAATCCAAACAGAGTAAGTCTACTGTCCTGTCCTTGTCAACCTTCCTGGTCACTTCATCAGAAAACTCTAACAAATATGTGAGGCATGATCTCCCACTCACAAAGCCATGCTGACTACTCTTAATCAAATCCTGTTTTTCCAAATGCATGTATATCTTATCTCAGAATCTTCTCAAGTAATTAACTCACAATGTTAAGCTTACAGGTCTATCGTTCACAGGCTTTTCTTTGTAGTTCTTCTTAAATAATGGCATAGCATTCGCTACCCTCCAGTCTTCCAGGATCTACCCATGGCTAATGATCTTGCAATAATATCAGCCAGGGCCCTCACCATTTCTTCTCTAGCCTCTTGCAGTGTTCTTGGATATACCTGGTCAGGACCAGGACAAGATATTGTTAAACTTGAAAGAGTGCAGAACAGATTTGTAAGAATGTTGGCAGGGTCATAGGGTTTGAGCTGTTGGGAGAAGCTGAATAGCCTGGGGCTATCATACCTGGGGTGACCTTACAGAGGTTTAGAAATCTTTATTGGTCAGAGTATTGAGTACAGGAGTTGGGAGGTTATGTTGTGGGTGTACAGGACATTGGTTAGGCCACTGCTGGAATATTGCGTGCAATTCTGGTCTCCTTCCTATCACAAAGATGTTGTGAAACTTGAAAGGGTTCAGAAAAGATTTATATGGATGTTGCCAGGGTTGGAGGATTTGAGCTATAGGAAGAGGCTGAACAAGCTGGGGCTGTTTTCCCTGGAGCATTGGACGCTGAGAGGTGACCTTATAGACGTTTATTCCCTGGGATGGGGGAGTCCAGAACTAGAGGGCATAGATTTAGGGTGAGAGGGGAAAGATATAAAAGAGACCTAAGGGGCAACTTTTTCACTCAGAAGGTGGTACGTGTATGGAATGAGCTGCCAGAAGAATTAGTTGAGGCTCATCCAATTGCAACATCTAAAAGGCATCTGGATGGGTATATGAATAGGAAGGGTTTGGAGGGATATGGGTCAGGTGCTGGCAGGTGGGACTAGATTGGGTTGGGATATCTGGTCGGTATGGATGAGTTAGACCAAAGGGTCTGTGTCCGTGCTGTACATCTCTATGACTCTATGAGGAGCATGTGTGTGATGAATAGATGAGTCCAAATTAGAGGTGAATGGCTAAGGTGAGAGAGGAAAGATGTAAAAGGGCAAAGTTGACAGGAATAGGGAACCTTGGATGACAAACGATATTGAGGCTTTGACCAGAAAAAAGGAGACGTGCTCAGGTACAGGCAACTGGGATCAAGGGAATCCCTGGGGGTATACAGGGAATGTAGGAGTTTACTGAAGAAGGAAATCAGGAGGGTGAAAAGGGGACACAAGGTAGTCTTGGCTGAGAAGATTAGAGTGAATCCAAAGAGGTACTTTAAAGGATACGAAAGGAAAAAAATAACTAGAGAGAGAATAGACCCCTCAAGGACCAAAGTGGCCATGTATGTGTAGAACCACAGGAGATGGGTGAGGTTCTTTGTGAATATTTCTCCCCTGTGTTTACTGTGGAGAAAGACTTGGGAACTTGGGGAAGTTAGTGGTGATATCTTGGGGACAGTCCACATAACAGTAGAGATGTTGGATGGGATTTACCAAATATTTGGATTGACTGTGAGAGACGTCAATCAGAGAGCCCACCCACTCTGCCCATTGTCTCCTCTTCCACTTCCAGAGCTGGTTCACTTCCTATAGGGACTGAAAACCAAGTGAGGAGATGGTGACTGAAGGAGCAGCTTTTATACAAATGGTATCCCATAATATCCACACCAATCTTCAGGCAGTCTGACTATCTTGTCGGCAGTCAGGGGTGGAAATGTCCCTTATGCTGTGTGAGAAGATCCAGCTGAGAGAGCTGTTTACTCGGTGCTTTGTGCTGAACTGTGTGACTGGAGCTGTGTGTTGGATATTGAGTGTGTTTACTGGATGCGTTTCTATCTGATTTCCAGGCTGAGTTTTAAAAGAGTTTAGAATTCTCAATGACCAATGAAAAGTTATTGACTGACATAAATTTCACATTTTAAGTATTTCATTGAGACAAACTAAAGGGAACATTGACTGAACAGCACCTGTCGACATTTAAAACACTAACCTACAGAAAATATAAATCCCTTCCATTATTTTCACCAACTAATATACACAACTACTAATAGACTTTACATATCCTCAGTTTCAAAGGTGAATACATCCCAGGTGCTAAAGTAGCCCATTTGGCACTCAACCCTGCCCTGCCTTTGAATAAGGTCATGGTTGATGCCTTTTCACTCGTTTGATGATGATCCTGAAATGAGGCCTATGCGACTGCGGTGGAATACAATCCTGCTGGTGATTGCTGATGGCTGCCTGCATCTCACGGACACTCAGTTTTTGGATCTGTCCACCGTCTATGTCCTGAGTGCTGATGCACATAGTGATGTCCTGTTTCATCAGTTGCAAGGGAGTATCTTGTTTGCTGTGAAACCATGAGAGTCCATGGAGTCAATACAGCCATTGTTGATCTATCATCATAAGAATCGGAATGCCATACCTGTGATGTTTGCCCCTTAGCCTCCCTTCATTCTATGATCAGAATCGGAAGGTTCACGAAAACTTGCACAAAGCTCAGCTCCATTTGCAACTCCACAGATGCTGAAGCAGTCCATGACCAAATGCAGTAAGACCTGGACAATATCCAGCTTTGTGTTGATACGTGGCATATAATATTTGCATTATCCAAGTGCCAGACAATGACCACATCCAAGAGTGAGTCTAACCATCACCAAGACCAAAAGAGATGGCAGCAGAATGAGGGCATTTAGACCATTGGGTTTAAAGTAAATAACGGGGGGAGGGGACAAACTGGAAGTTTAAGAAGGAAATTGAAGGGAAAGTTAGAACAAGGGAAGTCAAGAAAGACAACAGTATCAATGAAGCAGAAAACTGAAAAAGAGATCATGCCGTAAGGTTGAGTGAACTAGGGGTTGATAGGAAGGGTGAGGGCAGTAACAAATTAAAAATACTATATATGAATGCACAAAGTATTAGAAATAAGATGGATGATTTTGAGGCTCTTTTGGAAATTGGCAGCTACGATATTGTGGGGGTAACTGAGACGTGGCTTCAAGTGGACAGGACCTGGGAAATGAATATTCATGGATATACGTGCTATCGTAAGGACAGACTGATGGGCAGAGGTGGTGGGGTGGCCCTGTTGGTAAGGGATGATATTCAGTCCCTTGCGCGGGGGGACCTAGAATCAGGGGATGTAGTGTCAGTATGGATAGAGCTGAGAAATTCTAAGGGTAGAACGACCCTCTTGGGAGTTATCTACAGGCCCCCAAACAGTAGTATGGATGTAGGGTGTAAGTTGAATAAGGAGCTGAATTTGGCCTGTCGCAAAGATGTTACTACAGTTGTTATGGGGGATTTCAACATGCAGGTAGACTGGGAGGATCAGGATGGTATTGGACCTCAAGAAAGAGACTTTGTGGAGTGCTTCTGAGATGGATTCTTAGAACAGCTGGTGCTCGAGCCTACCAGGGAGAAGGCAATTCTGGATCTGCAACGAACCAGAATTGATCAGGGACCTCGAAGTGAAGGAG
>NC_057746.1:5186062-5197566 GCF_004010195.1 Chiloscyllium plagiosum | reverse complement strand
GTATGTGAAAGGGAAAAAAATGGTTAAGACTAAAATTGGGTCCTTGAAGACAGAAACAGGGGAATATATTATGGGGAACAAAGAAATGACAGAAGAGTTGAATTGGTACTTCAGATCTGTGTTCACTGGGGAAGACACAAGCAATCTCCCTGAGGTAACAGTGGCTGAAGGACCTGAACTGAATGGAATTTATATTTACCAGGAAATGGTGTTGGAGAGACTGTTAGGTCTGAAGGCTAACGAGTCCCCGGGGCCTGATGGTCTACATCCCAGGGTACTGAAGGAGGTGGCTCGAGAAATCGTGGATGAGTTGGTGATTATTTTCCAGAGTTCGATAGATTCAGGATTAGTTCCAGCGGATTGGAGGGTGGCTAATGTTGCACCACTTTTTAAGAAAGGAGCGAGAGAGAAAGCAGGAAATTATAGACCAGTTAGTCTGACCTCAGAGGCGGGAAAGATGCTGGAGTCAATTATAAAGGATGAAATTACAATACATTTGGATAGCAGTAACAGGATAGGTCAGAGTCAGCATGGATTTATGAAGGGAAAATCATGCTTGACTAATCTTCTGGAATTTTTTGAGGATGTAACTCTGAAGATGGACAAGGGAGATCCAGTGGATGTAGTGTACCTGGACTTTCAGAAAGCCTTTGATAAAGTCCCACATAGGAGGTTAGTGAGCAAAATTAGGGCGCATGGTATTGGGGGCAAAGTACTGACTTGAATTGAAAATTGGTTGGCTGACAGGAAACAAAGAGTAGTGATTAAACGGCTCCCTTTCGGAATGGCAGGCGGTGACCAGTGGGGTACCTCAGCGATCAGTGCTGGGACCACAGCTTTTTAATATATATATTAATGATATAGAAGATGCTGTTAATAGTAACATTAGCAAATTTGCTGATGATACAAACCTGGGTGGCAGGGTAAAATGTGAGGAGGGTGTTAGGAGATTACAGGGTGACCTGGACAGATTAGGTGAGTGGACAGATGCATGGCAGATGCAGTTTAATGTGGATTAATGTATGGTTATCCACTTTGGTGGCAAGAACATGAAGGCAGATTACTACCTAAATGGAGTCAAGATAGGTAAAGGGGCAGTAAAAAGAGATCTGGGTGTTCTTGTACACCAGTTAATGAATGCAAGCATGCAGGTACAGCTGGTTGTGAAGAAAGCTAATAGCATGCTGGCCTTCATAACAAGAGGGATTGAGTATAGAAGCAAAGAGGTTCTTCTGCAGCTATACAGGGCCCTGGTGAGACCGCACCTGGAATATTGTGTGCAGTTCTGGTCTCCAAATTTGAGGAAAGACATTCTAGCTATTGAGGGAGTGCAGCGTAGGTTCACGAGGTCAATTCCTGGAATGGCGGGACTAGCTTATGTTGAAAGATTGGAGCGACAGGGCTTGTATACCCTTGAGTTTAGAAGACTGAGAGGGAATCTGATTGAGACGTATAAGACTATTAAAGGATTGGACACTCTGGAGGCAGGAAACATGTTTCCACTGAAGAGTGAGTCCCGAACCAGATGACACAGCTTAAAAATAAGGGGTAGGCCATTTAGGACAGAGATGAGGAGAAACTTCTTCACCCAGAGAGTGGTGGCTGTGTGGAATGCTCTGCCCCAGAAGGCAGTGGAGGCCCAGTCTCTGGATTCGTTTAAGAAAGAGTTGAATAGAGCTCTCAAGGATAGTGGAATCAAGGGTTATGGAGATAAGGCAGGAACAGGATACTGATTAAGGATGATCAGCCATGATCATAATGAATGGTGGGGCAGGCTCAAAGGGCAGAATGGCCTACTCCTGCACCTATTGTCTACTGAGTCTACTCGCTATTTGATCATAGCTGGTATATTTCTCAACAGCATTCTCTACCCTTCTCTATGTAACCCTTGGTTGACTTACTACTCAAGAACGTATCGTCTCCGTCCTAAATATCCTCAATGACTTGGCTTCCACAGCCCTCTGTGGCAATGAGTTCCACAGATTAACCACCCTCTGGCTGAAAACAATCCTTTTTACCTCAGTTCTAAAGGGTAGTCCCTTCACTCTGAACATTGCATTTGACTTCCAAACCATCAACTGAACCTCCGTGTTAACCTTAACAGAATTGTAATTAGGACTCCCAACTGCCTTTGTACTTCAAATTTCTTGACCCTTTCTTGATTTAGAAAATAGCCTATGCCAGTATTCTTCCAACCAAAGTGCATAACCTCACATTTTCCCACTTTGTAATCCATCTGCCACTTCTTTGCCCACTCTCTAGCCTGTCCAAGTCAATCTTCAGCCTCCATGCTTTGTCAACATGGTGCGTCCCTCCACCTACCTTTCAGTCATCCACAAAATGAGTAACAATGCCCACAGTTCCTTTGTCCAGATCGTGAATGTACAATGTGAAAATGAGTAGTCCCAATAAGGACCCCTGTGGACTTCCAATAGTCATAGGCTGCCATCCTGAAAAAGACCACTTTATATCACTGTGTCTGCCTTCTGCCAGTCAGCATTCCTTTGTCAATGCCAGTACTTTGTGCCATCAGCATCTTATTGTGCAACATTATCTGCAGCACCTCCTCAAAGACCTTGTGAACATCCATTTTCATCCTCTAAAGGGCCAACATTGAGTTTCAGTATCTCTTCCTTTTTAGGAATTGATAGAGGTTTTTAATATCAGTGCTGATGTTTTCCACTAGTTTATTTTCTTCATTCATCTTAGCGCTTTTGATTTTGTTTTTAATAACCATTTTCTGATATTAATTAAGTTTGGTTAATGTTCCAGAGTGCTACTGACCTTTTGCAGTATTATATGTTCTAGGTTTTGTCTTTATGTTGTCCTTGACTTCCTTGTTAAGCTATGGATTATTATTCACTTTTTTACAATTGCTGTTCTTCTCATGAATATAAAATTAGAGGTATTTAGTGTTTCCCTAAGCATTTGCCACGTCCACTATTCCTGATGAAGGGCTTTTGCCTGAAACATCGATTTTCCTGCTCCTCGGATGCTGCCTGACCTGCTGTGCTTTTCCAGCACAGCACTGTTCTTCAACTGTCCTGCCCTTTAATGTTCTGGACAAGTCCGCTCAGGCAAACTCCTTCCTCCAGGCTGTATAAGTACCTTTGCTCAACAATAAAACTCCCTTATGCAAATCTATCATCACTCTTCCAATGTGAATTTGAAACTCTAGCATATTGTGGTGACTCCTTCCAAAAGCATCCTTAAATACAATACTTCCTCATTACGTAACACCAAGTTGAAAGTAGCCAATTCTCTGCTTGGATCCATGACATGTTGCTCGAAGAAACAATCTCTCGTACAGTCTATGAACCTTTCTTCGAGGCTACCATTGCTAAGTTGACTAATCGAGTCAATATGCATGTTCAAATCAGCATCAATTCTCCTTGTGCCCTTCTCACATGCCCATGTTATTTCTTGATTTATACCATGCCATACTTCGGCTGTAATATTCAGGGGTCTGTAATCCCAACAGGTCATACCCATTTGTCTCTATTTGTGCCTCAGCTCATTAACTTTATTCTGAATACTGTGTGCATTTCAGGACAAGGTTGATAATCAAAAGCACTCAGATGAATAAAGAAAATAAACTAGTGGAAAACATCAGCACTGATATCAAAAACCTCTATCAATACCTAAAAAGGAAGAGAATACTGAAACTAAATGTTAGCCCTTTAGAGGATGAAAATGGATGTTCACAATGCCTTTGAGGAGGTGATGCAGATAAGGTTGCACAATAAGATGCTGATGGATCAAGGTACTGGCTTTCTCTTTTAATATTTTCTTGTGTACTGTGATTTCGACATTCTCCATCCTTCCTTATGAATTCCTGATAATACTGAGCCTCATCTCTATCATTTACTTCAACTTTCAACTCATGGTTTGAACTTTTATGATTCCTTCCCTCACCATGGTCGTTAGACTGGCTCTGCCTGTTTATCCTATTAACCTCCAACTTCTGCTTACCTTCTGACCTGACTGAGAAAAGGGTAAGGCTGGTAAGAGTAGGGAATAATGGATGAATGAAGATATTGAGGCTTTGGTCAAGAATAAGAAGGAGTCGTACATTAGGTATAAACAACTGGAAACAAACGAAGATTTTGAAGAGTATAAGGGTGTACGGACATTGCTAAGAGGGAAATCAGGAGGGCAAAAAGGAATATGAGCAAGCCTTGGCAGGGTAGGGTTAGGGATAATCCAAAGAGATTCTACAAGTACATATTAAATGAATGATTCACATCTGTTTTTACCACAGAAATAGAAATTGAAGCTTGGGAACTCGGGTAAATAAATATTGATGTCTTGAAAACAGTCCACATTATGGAAGTGCAAGTTCTGGAGGACTTAAAAGACATGAAGGTGGATAAATCTCCAGCACTTGATCAAGTGTACCTCAGGACATTTTGGGAAGTTAGGGAGGAAATTGCAGGGCCCCGAGTAGAGATATTTGCATCATCTACAGTCACAGTTAAGGTGCTGTTCCTCAGGGAATCCTGAGGGACAAGATGTACATGTATTTGGAAAGGCAAGGACTGATTAGGGATAGTCAACATGGCTTTGTACATGGGAAATCATGTCTCACAAACTTGATTAAGTTTTTTGAAGAAGTAACAAAGAGGATTGATGAGGGCAGAGTGGTAGATGTGATTCATATGGACTTCAATAAGGCATGGGAGACTGATTAGCAAGATTAGATCTCACGGAATAAGGGGAGAACTAGCCATTTGGATACAGAACTGGCTCAAAGATAGAAGACAGAAGGTGGTGGTGGAGGGTTGTTTCTCAGAATAGAGGCCTGTGACTAATGGAGTGCCACAAGGATCGGTGCTGAGTCCACTATGGTTCGTCACTTATATAAATGATTTGGATGTGAGCAGAAGAGGTATAGTTCATAAGTTTGCAGATGACACCAAAATTGGAGATGTAATGGACAGCGAAGAAGGTAACCTCAGATTACAACAGGATCTTGATCAGATGGGCCAGTGGGCTGAGAAGTGGCAGATCGTGTTTAATTCAGATAAGTATGAGGTGCTGCATTTTGGGAAAGCAAATCTTAGCAGGACTTATACACTTAATGGTAAGGTCCGAGGGAGTGTTGCTGAACAAAGAGACCTTGTAGTGCAGGTTCATAGCTCCTTGAAAGTGGAGTCACAGATAGGATAGTGAAGAAGGCATTTGGTACGCATTCCTTTATTGTTCAGAGTACTGAGTACAGGAGTTGGGAGGTCATGTTGCGGCTGTACGGGACATTGGTTTGGTCACTATTGGAATATTGTGTGCAGTTGTGGTCTCCTTCCTATCGGAAAGGTGCTATGAAACTTGAAAGGGTTTAGAAAGGATTTACAAGGATGTTGCCAGTGTTGGAGGATTTGAGCTATAAGGAGAGGCTGAACAGGCTAGGGCTGTTTTCCTTGGAGTGTCGGAGGCTGAGGAGTGACCTTCTAGAGGTTTACAAAATCTTGAGGGGCATGGATAGGTTAAATAGACGAAGTCTTTTCCCTGAGGTGGGGGAGTCCAGAACTAGAGGGCATAGGTTTAGGGTGAGAGGGGAAAGACATAAAAGAGACCGGGGGCAACTTTTTCACGCAGAGGGTGGTACGTGTATGGAATGAGCTGCCAGAGGAAGTGGTGGAGGCTGGTACAATTGCAACATTTAAAATAAGGGTTTGAAGGGATATGGGCTGGGTGTTGGCAGGTGAGACTAGATTGGGTTGGGATATCTGGTCTGCATAGATGGGTTGGACTGAAAGGTCTGTTTCCATGCTGTACATCTCTATGACTCTATGCTGGAAGATGGCCACTGTTGTGCCTTTATTTAAGAAAGGATGTCAAGAGAAGCCTGGGAACTAGAGACTTGTGAGTTGTTGTAGAGGTCTCTGAGAGATAGTATTTACATGCATCTGGAGAGGCAAGGGTTGATAATAGAGAAATCAGGATGGTTTTGTGTATGGGAAAGCATGAGGACCTAACCAAAACAATTCATGGAGGCAGAGCAATAGATATTGTATACATCAGTGTTCGCAAAGATTTTCACAAGGTTCCACATGGTAGACTAATTCATAAAGATAGGTCACATGGGATTCAGGGAGAGCTTGCTACTTGGATACAAAGTTGCCTTGTCAGGTGGAGACAAAGGGTGATGGTGGAGAGTTGCTGTTCACATTAGAGTCCTGTGACCAGCAGTATTCAGCACGGATCGGTGCTGGGTCCACTTTTGCTTATCATTTGTATAAACGCATTCATATAAACATTTTCATGAGTTCATAAGATATAGGAGTAGAATTAGGCCATTCTGCCCATTGAGTCTGCTCCGGCATTCGATCATAGCTGACATGCTCCTCACCCCCATTTTCCTGCCTTCTCTCCATATCCTTTCAACCCATTACCAAATAAAACCTGTCGACTCCTTAAATTTACTCACTGTCCCAGCATTTACCGCACTTTGGGCTAGCAAATTCCAGATTCACAACCCTGTGGGAGAAATAATTTCTCTTCAATTCAGTTTTAAATTTGCTACCCTTTATCTTAAGACTATGACCTCTCATTCTAGAAAGCCCCGCAACGTCCATTTTATCCATATCTTTTATCATCTTGAATACCTCAATTTGATCTCCCTTCATTCTTCTAAATTCCAGAGAGTATGGGACTAAATTGTTCAATCTCTCTTCAGACAACAAACCTCTCATCTCTGGGATCAATCTTGTGAATCTCCTCTGAACTGCCTCCAATGCCACGACGTCTTTTCTCAAATAAGGGGACAAAACTATGCACAATACTCCAGGAGTGGTCTCACCAATGCCTTGTATAGTTGCCACAATACTTCCTTCTCTTTATATTCTATTCCTTTAGCTATAAAAGCCAATATTCCATTTACTTTCTTTATCTGTTGTATCTGCATGCTCATTTTCTGTGACTCATGAATGAGTAGACATAGATCCCTCTGTACCAGAGCACCCCAAAGTCTCTCCCCATTAAGATAGTAAGTCACCTTCCCATTTGTTTTGACCCAAATGCATGACCTTGCACTTATCCACGTGAAACTCCATCTGCCGCATCTTTGGCCCACTCTCCTAACCGATCTATATCCATTTGTAAGGCTCTTTTTTCCTCATTGCAATTTACTTTCCTGCCTATTTTTGTGTCATCCGCATATTTTGTGACAGAGCCTTCTATTCCTGTATCCAAGTTGTTAATGTGTATTGTAAATAGCTGGGGTCCAAGGACTGAGCCCTGTGGCACCCCACTATTTACATCTTGCCATCCAGAAAAAAAAACATTTATTCCCACTGTCTGTCTTCTGTCCATCAACTAGGTATCTATCTAAGCTAATAAATGACCCCTAATCCTCTGTGATCCAATCCTGTGAACTAATCTTTTGTGCAGCTCTGTATCAAACATCTTATGGAAGTGCAAATATATTAGATCTACAGGATCCCCATTATCCACTTTGCTTGTTACATCTTCAAAGAACTTTAGCAAATTAGTCAAACATGATTTGCCTTTCATAAAACCATGCTGACTCTGATAGATAACATTTGACTTTCCAAATGTTGCCTGATATTGCTTCCTTGATAATTGATTCTAACACTTTCCCACCAACATATGCTAAACTAAATGGTCAGTAATTCCCACATTTTGCCTCCCTTTGTTTTTGAGTGTGGGAGTTATGTTAGCCATTTTCCAATCCACAGGAATCTTTCTCATGTCCAGGGAATTTTGGAATATTGTAACCAATGGATGTAATGTCTCTGCTGCCACTTCCTTCAATATCCTAGGATGTAGGGCATCAGAGTTGAGAGTGTGGTGCTGGAAAAGCACAGCAGTTCAGGCAGCATCCGAGGAGCAGGAGAATCGACATTTCGGACATAAGCCCTTCATCAGGAATGCAGTCCTCAATTTCTTCTTCTTCCTGTAGGCCATCAGGCCCAGGGAACTTGTCTGTCCTCAATTCTAATTGTTTTGAATTAGAATTTTGGAGGAATGTTTATTAAGTTTGCGGATGACACCAAAATTGGTGGTACAGTGGACAGTGAAGAAGATAATTTCTAATTACAAAGACAGAAATCACATAACCAGGTGACATCACCTGACGAAGGAGCAGCACCGTGAAAGCTTGTAACTTTAAACAAACCTGTTGGACTGTAACGTGATGTCATGTGACTTCTGACTTTGTCCACCCAGACCAACATCATCAACTTCACATGGGGATTGCATGTTAACAATTGGCTGACAAATGGCAGATGGAGTTTAATTTGGACATATGTGAGGAATTGCACATTGGTAAAACAAACAAAGGCAGTATTCATACAGTTATTGGTAGGGCCCTAGGTAGTGTTGTCACACAGACCTCGGGGTCAGGTACACAGTTGTTTGAAATTTGCATCACAGATGGGCAGGTGGTTAACAAAGCGTTTCATACGCTTGCCTTCATTGTTTGGACCTTTGGGTTTAGGAATTGGGATGTCATGTTGGAGGACTGTATAGAGTTCTGGTTGCAGTGCTGTGGGAAGGATATTATCGGAGAGGTTTCAGAAAAGATTTACCAGGGTGTTGCCAGGACTGGGGGATTTCAGTTATAAGGATAGCTTAGATAGGCTATGACTTTTTACAATGGAGCATAGGAGGTTGAGGGGTGACCTTGCAGGAGGTTGTAAAATCATAACAGGCAAATAACAAATAACAAAGGTCTTTTCTCCAGAGGAAAGGCGTGGGAAGCTTCATAACTAAGAGACATATTTTTAAGGTGAGAGGAGTGAAATTTAAAATGGATCTGAGGGGCAGCTTTTTTTACACGGAGTGTGGTTTGTATGTGAATGAATTGCCAAAAGTGATTGACGCAGGTACAGTTGCAACATTTAAAAAACATCTGGATAGGCACACAAATGTGAATTGGCCAACACAGACAAGAGGGACTAGTTTAGTTTGAGCAAGTTAGTGGGCATGGATTTGTTGGACCGAAGGGTCTGTTTGTGTGATGTATGACTCTATGACTCTGTAAGTCCGGAGTCCAATACAATATTCTCCATTGCCTGGAAGAGAGAAGCTACACATCATTCTGACTTGGAAATATATCGCTGCTCCTTTATTGTCTCTGAGTCAAACTCGCTCCAAAGCATCACCTTGTGTATTCCTACACAACATGGACTCCACCATTATGATGCTGCTGAGCCATTATGTTGTCCTTGGTTTTCTTCCAGAGGGGTCATAAACGTAGAGTTGCTGAGAGGTCCAGGTTTGGAGGGTTTTAGGGCCAATTTGATTATAACTAATAGATACTGCTTCAGGTAAAAGACTTTCAAGTTAAAAAAATACATTTGTACAATGTAGGAGGAGTGGCCAGTTCTCCCAGCTCAGTTTTATTTTTCTGGCTTGGTTTATTTTCAGAGCTGCTCACCAGTTTTGAGGCTGCTGGTTTAGGAAACAGTTAGATTAGATTAGATTAGATTCTCTACAGTGTGGAAACAGGCCCTTCGGCCCAACAGGTCCACACCAACCCTCCGAAGAGTGACCCATCCAAACCCCTTTTCCCTCTGACTAATGCACTTAATTGACAATTTAATCATGGCCAATTCATCTAACCTGCACATCTTTGGACTGTGGGAGGAAACCGGACCACCAAGAGGAAACCCACGCAGACATGGAGAAAATGTGCAAACTCCACACAGTCACCCGAGGTTGGCATCAAACCCGGGACCCTGGTGCTGTGAGGCAATAGTGCTAACCACTGAGCCACCGTGCCGCCCCAAAGAAGGTGTTCCATGCTGAAGCTCTCTGCCATCTCTCTCTCTCTGATATCTCTCCTGTAATACCCTGTGTTTGATTTTATCATTTATGCCAAGGGAAGTTTATGTGGATTGTTGCAAGGATTTGGAACAGCATCATTAAGTTAGGATAATCTGTTGGGTTTTCAGATAGGTTAAGTTATTCTATTCTCTTTTGTTTGTGGTTATTCGGTAACCTTGCAAATAAATTCTGTTTTGTTTAAAAGTAAGTGTTTGGGCCAGTAGCATAACTCCTGGAATATCCAATTCACACCTGTTTAAAACAACTAGCAAAGTTAGGATCCGGGCTACTTTCTTGAAGTGTTTTGAGGGTGTCTGGCCTGGTCAATAACATCACCTTCTCCAGCAAAGTAACAGATGGGCAAGAAATGCTGGCCAAAGCAGTAACACACAGACCCGTGAAAGTATAAATGAGAAAGAACTGATGAGTCCACAGCTTCAACAAGTAGGCTGATGGATTTGGAAATAAATCATGTTTTCATTTACTGTTTTACAGAAGAATTGCATTGTACTCCACAAGGCAGTATAGAGAGGATAGATATGGCCAACGGATCCTGAGGTTCACCCAAAGAACAACTGCACAATTGCGGGAAGCCATCCAGTCCTTTCACATCTTTGTTCAACACAGAGAAGCCTGAGCAGTGAAACCAATGATCAGGTCATGGGAGCTTGACATATCATCAGATCTGAAACTGGTCAGTGGTATGGAGCCTTCCATCAGCACCAACCTTTCTTAAGCCTCGGAGCTGAGGATTTGTATTAGGTTGGGAAGAAGTATGAGTTGCTTCAAGTGTGGTGAGAACTTCAATCATTTATTGCTCCTCATGGACTACAGACTCACTCTTGCAGGTGAGGGGCTGTTCCAGAGGGAAGTTTGGGCAGACATCTGCTAACACAAGATGCAGTTATTGGAAAATTGTTAACAGATGGCAAGTCACCTGGAGAGAAACCATTCAAGTTTGAAGTGTTCGCAATGTCATCTATACGTATGAATCTCCAACACAATGACACTGGAGAAAAAAAGTGTTCACAGGTGAGGCACTTAACAATAAGTCTCCAGAATTATTGGAATGGGTAATCATTGAGCATTTCAAAGGGGGCAAAATCATTCATTTGTCAGGTGTGTGACAAATCATTCACATGGTCAGCAGAGCTCCGGAAACACCATCACATTCACACAGGAGAGAAATCATTCACGTGCAAGGTTTGTGAAAAATCATTCTCTGACTCATGAAGACTCTTGGTACTCCAGAGGATTCACAAAGGGAGCAAACCATTCATGTGCGAGGTGTGTAATAAAACATTCTCACAGTCATCAGACCTCCTCAGGCACCAACAAATTCACACAGGAGAAACATCACAAGTGCAAGGCATGCAACAAGTCATTCTCACAGTTATCTAAGCTTCACAGTCACCAACAAATTCATACAGGGGAGAAACCATTCAAGCATGAAGTATTTGCAATGTGATCTATGCTCATGAATCTCCAAAGCAATGACACTGGAGAAAAATGTTCCCATGTAAGGCTTGTCACAAGGAGTTTGCACAATTATCAGGCTCAGTAAAACATCATTCTGGATTAGTGGTGCTGGAAGAGCACAGCAGTTCAGGCAGCATCCAAGGAGCAGCGAAATTGACGTTTCGGGCAAAAGCCCTTCATCAGGAATAAAGTCAGTGAGCCTGAAGCATGGAGAGATAAGCTAGAGGAGGGTGGGG
>NC_057746.1:5152632-5185379 GCF_004010195.1 Chiloscyllium plagiosum | reverse complement strand
GGGAAATTGCGGTCTCTAGAGAAGGAGGCCATCTGGTGTGTTCTATGGTGGAACCGCTCCTCCTGGGAGCAGATACGGCGGAGGCGGAGGAATTGGGAATACGGGATGGCATTTTTGCAAGAGTTAGGGTGGGAAGAGGTGTAATCGAAATAGCTGTGGTAGTCGGTGGGTTTGTAAAAAATGTCAGTGTCAAATCGGTCGTCACTAATGGAGATGAAGAGGTCCAGGATGGGGAGGGAGGTGTCAGAGATGGTCCAGGTAAATTTAAGGTCAGGGTGGAATGTTTTGGTGAAGTTGATGAATTGCTCAATCTCCTCGCGGGAGCACGAGGTGGCGCCAATGCAGTCATCAATGTAGCGGAGGAAGAGGTGGGGAGTGGTGCCGGTGTAATTACGGAAGATCAACTGCTCTACGTAGCCAACAAAGAGACAGGCATAGCTGGGGCCCATACGTGTGCCCATGGCTACCCCTTTGGTCAGTAAAACATCAAGCAATCGAAAGGGGGACAAAAGCATTCACATGTCAGGTGTGTGACAAATCATTGTCATGATCAGGCGATCTTGGTAAACACCAATGCATTCACACAGGTGAGAAACAATTCACATGCAAGGTTTGTCAAAAATCATTCTTATTGTCATCGAACCTCGCAGACACCAACATATTTACACAAGAGAGAAACTATTCATATGCACGGTGTGCAATAAAACATTCTCAGAGTCACCAAACCTGCTGAGAAAACCAGCAAATCCACACAGGGATAACCCTTTCAATGTGAGTGCAATGCAAAAGTTATCGCCTAGGTCCATTTTGTATCTTTTCTCTCCAAACTTAAGCTATTCATTCTCATTGTCATCGAACCTCTGCAGACACCAACATATTTACACAAGAGAGAAACCATTCATATGCGTGATGTGTAATAAAACATTCTCAGAGTCATCAAACCTGCTTAAACACCAGCAAATTCACACGGGGATAACCCTTTCAATGTGAGTGCAATGAAAATGTTGTCTCTTAGGTCCATTTTGTACCTTTTCTCTCCAACCTTAAGTTATTCCCTGTAGTTTTGGACTCCTCCACCCTATGAAAAAGACCATATCCATTTTTCACTTGCTGCAGTGCAGGGGAATGTGCAGTGTGAACTGGTGGGGGCATGGACCTGATGAGGGAGTTGCGAAGGAAATGGTCTTTATAGAAAGCAGATAGGGGTGGCAGGAAATATATCTCTAGCAGTGGGGTCCATTTGTAGGTTTTTATACATCCATCCACCATGACGAAGGCCTGCAAGTGCTCCGTTTCTTCCTCTCATGCCGTTCCCAACTACTACCATTCCACCAACACTCTCATCTGCCTGGCTGAACTGGTCGACACTCTTAACAACTCCTTCCAATCCCCCCACTTCCACCAAACCAAAGGGGTAGCCTTGGGCACCCGGATGGGACCCAGCTATGTCTGCCTCTTTTTTGGGTGCGTGGAACAGTCCATCTTCCATACCACCCCCTCACATGTTCCTCCGCTACATGGATGACTGTATTGGCGCCACTTCGTGCTCCCACGAGGAGGTTGAACAGTTCATCAATTTCACCAATACCTTTCACCCCGACCTCAAATTCACCTGAACTACCTCAGACACCTCCCTCCCTTCCTGGACCTCTCCATCTCCATCTCCGACTAAAGACAGACATCTACTAAAAGTCCACCGACTCCCACAGCTACCTAGACTACACCTCCTCCCACAGCTACCTCCTGTAAAAACACCATCCCTTATTCCCATTTCCTCAGCCTCCACCGTATCTGTTCCCAGGATGACCAATTCCATCCTAGAAAATCAAGGATGGACTCCTTCTTCCAAGTTCGCAATTTCCCATCCCACATAGTCGACGATGCCCTCCAGCATATCTCCTCCACTTCCCACACCATCACCCTTGAACCCCACTCCTCCCAACATAACAAGGACAGAAACCCCCTGTTCCTCATGTTCCAGCTCACCAACCTCCGCATACATTACATCATCCTCCACCATTTCCGCCACCTACAAACGGACCCTACCACCAGAGATATATTTCCCTCCCCACCCCTATCCACTTTCCGGAAAGACCATTTCCTCCACAACTCCCTTGTCAGGTCCACGCTTCCCCCCATCAGCCCACACCTCACTCCTGGCACCTTCCCCTGCAAGAAGTGCAAGACCTGCACCCACACCACTCCCCTCACCTCCACCCAAGGCCCCAAAGGATCCTTCCATATCTGACAGAAATTTACCTGTACCTCCACCAATATTACCTACTGTATCTGTTGCACCCGATATGGTCTCCTCTACATCAGGGAGAAAGGACGCCTACTTGCAGATCATTTCAGAGAATATCTCTGGGATACCCGCACACACCAAGCTCGCCGCCCTGTGGCTGAATACTTCAACTCCCCCTCCCACTCCGTCAAGGACTTGCAGGTCCTGGGCTGTGACAATCGCCAAATTCTTACCACCCGATGCCTGGAGGAAGAATACCTCATATTCTGCCTTGGGACCCTGCATACGGGATCAATGTGGATTTTAAAAGTTTCCTCATTTACCTTCCCCTCCACGTGATCCCAGTTCCAAGCCTTCAACTTGACACTGCCCTCCTGACCTTTCCCAGCCATCCGTCCCACCCTCCTCTCCAACCTATCACCCTCTCCTCACCTTCATCTATCTATTGCATTCTCAGCTACCTTCCCCCCAACCTCACCCCACCCTCCCTACCCCTACCCCCCCCGGCCCACGAGCCTCATTCCTGATGAAATGCTTATGCCCAAAATGCCAATTCTCCTGCTCCTCAGATGCTGCTTGACCAGCTGTGCTTTTCCAGAACTTCCATTTACTATTCCCTTCCATTAGCCTAACTGAACTTGAACTTCATACTGATTGCAAATGTTAGATCCCAAGGTATTGAAGGTAGAGTATTGACTTGAATAGAGGACAGAAAGACAGGGTCGGGATAAATGGGTCCTTTTCTGGATGGTGAACTGTCACTAGTGGGTGTCACAGGCTCCAATTCTCAGACCTCAACTATTTACAATCTACATTAATGATCCGCATGCAGGGACAGAGTGTACCTAGGGGTATGGGTGGGTTTCGCTTCGGCGGGTCGGTGTGGACTTGTTGGGCCGAAGGGCCTGTTTCTACACTGTAATGTAATGTAATCTAATCTAATCTAATCTAATCCAATTCTCAGACCTCAACTATTTACAATCTACATTAATGATCTGCATGCAGGGACAGAGTGTACCAGAGCAAAATTCGCAATGATACTAAAACAGGTGGGAAAGCATGCTGTGATGAGACAATAAAGAGTTATTAAATGAATATTGTTAGGTTAAGACAGAACCTGGCAGATTGAGTTTAATGTGGATAAGTGAAGGGTTGTCAATTTCGGCTAGAAAATAAATGGGCAAATTATTCTTGAAGTGACAAGCAGACTCAAAGTGCGTCAATGTAGATGGATCTGGGTGTCTTTCCGCATGCATCAAGAGAAATGAATAGCGATTACATCATCTAATAAGAACGACAAGTGGAATCCTGGCACTTATTGCAAAAGGACTGAACTATAAAGAAGTATTGTTACAATAATACAAAGTGTTGGTGAGAGCACACCTATAGCATTGTGTACAGTTTGGTCTCCTTACTTGAGGAAGGATGTGGTGGCCCTAGAAGCAGTTCAGACGAAGTTCATGAGGTTGATTCCAGGGGTGAAAGGGCTGTCATATGAGGAATGGTGGAAAACCTTGAGCTTGTACTCACTAGAGTTCAGGAGAATGAGGGGGATCTGATTGAGGTATATGATAAGGTGGACTTTGGAAACATGTCCCCCTGTGGAACAATCTCAAGCAAGAGATAATAAGAGTGAGAGGAGGTAGGTTCAAACTGAGATGAGGAGAAATTGCTTCTTTCAGAGGGCTGTGAATCTGTGGAACTCACTGCCCCAGAGTGAAGGCAGACTCAACCAACAGATTCAAGAAATAGATATGCTTCAGATACAAAGCTGGATAATGGTCTGTGGTGAGCAGGCAGGAAATTGGAGTTGAGGTATGGATAAGATCAGGCATGATTATGTTCAATAGTGGAAGGTCTGAATTGCCTACTTCAGCTCCTAGGTTCCTATGTAAGTGGTGAACAACAAACATGAATTTTCTCTGCTATATGACTAACAATTATCTCCGGTTGGTCTCCAAATCCAGTGGGATGCAGACTTGCAGATTGCTTCAACCATAGACAAGGGAGTTGAATTCCAGAGGTGAGAGTGACTGCACTTCCCCCACTGTATTTTACCAATTCTGATATCAGGAAACCATCAAATCTAGAGTCGTGGAAATCAAATTTAACATTCTCCACTTGTTTGACTCACACCTGGCACTGAGGAAGATGGCGTAGTTGTTGTTGGTCAATGACATCTCCATGACATATCTGCAGGAGTTCCTCAGGGTCCTTCCGAAGCACCAGTTGCTTCATCAATTACTTTCCTTCCATCATGAGGTCAGAAGTGAGGATGTTCACAAATGATTACAAAATATTCAGCACCATTCACAATTCCTGTCTCGGCTTAAGTGGACAAGTAAATAGTGGGAAGAATGGTGCAGCATGTCGCCCGATCCTATGTGCCAAGGAGGGAGGTAAACGCCATCTCCTCAAACATGATTGAATTGGATCTTCAAGCCCAGAAAGCTCCCCTTCACTGAGGGTTATCCCCTCCACCGGCACTCAGCTCAATTCATGCAAACTGCTCACATCCCAGCTCCGAACTGCATGTCAGCCGCAAGCCTACGCATTGAAGGGCAATCATCGGCCGAGGCACCGGATGACGGAAGGTACAGTTGTGACCTGCGAAGCGACCGTTGGCGCCCAACGTTTGTGAGTTCGAATCTGAGAGCGCGCCAGGCCTTGAAGCTCTGAATGGACGGTGCTAGAATGGGAGCTGCGCCCCTGATAATGGCAGCGCTTGCAGTTAGAACCCCGGATCGCATCCTCTTTCCCGCAAAGCCCGACACCCTCCCTCTCCCTGATTGGTTCCCCAGAGGGGCTGTGTCACAATCGTCCTAAAGATCTGGAGATCAAAACGCTGTCTCCAGGGGGCGTTCCTGATTGTGACGTCGGAGGTGGCCGTTCTTTTGGCGATTGTGTTTATTCTCAGAGGGTTCTCAGGGAGGATTCTTTCATTCCCCCAAAATCCCAGATCCCAAACTCCCAGAGGGAGAAACGGTGTGGATCAGGCTGACCTGATAGAAGTTATAAAATTATGAGGGGCATAGAGAGGGTAAACAGCCATTGTCTTTTCTCCAGGGTAGTGGAGTCTAAAACTGGAGGTGCGAGGAGAAAGATTTATAACAGACCTACAGGGAAACCATTTCATCCAGAGAGTAGTGAGTGTATGGAATAAGCTGCCAGAGGAAGTGATGGAGACTGGTACAATTACGATTTGGAGATACCTGTGTTGGACTGGGGTGTACAAAGTTAAAAATCACACAACACCAGGTTATAGTCCAACAGGTTTAATTGGAAGCACTAGCTTTCGGAGCGTCGCTCCTTCATCAGGTGGGAATGGAGGGCTCAATCCTAACACGCAGAATTTATAACAAAAATTTACAGTGTGATGTAACTGAAATTATACATTGAAAAATTGATTGTCTGTTAAGCCTTTCATCTGTTAGAATATCATGATAACTTCACTTCTTTCATGTGTAAATCACAAAACCTTTTTTAAAAAGGTTGCATTCTCAGGTTAGCTGTTGACTATGGTGATAGCTAGACAATATGTTAAAGGTGTTAGCCCACTGTGTTCTCTGTCTATGTCATGATGATTCTAATCTAAAAAGTGAGATAACGGAGTTTTACATGAATTCATGCAGTTTTTGAGTAAAGTACATTGGGGAAACCGAGCAAAGGCTAGGACAACGGATGAATGGGCACCGCACAACAATCAACAGACAGGAGTGTTCCCTCCCAGTTGAGGAAAACTTCAGTGGTCCAGGATATTCGACCTCGGACCTTTGGGTGACCATCCTCCAAGACGGACCTTGGGACAGGCAGCAGCGAAAAGTGGCCCAGCAGAGGCTAATAGCTAAGTTCGGTACCCATAGGGAGGGCCTCAACCAGGATCTTGGGTTCATGTCACATTACAGGTGACCACCATTGCACTATACACACACACAGATACTCCGACACACACACACACACACACACAGGCAGCCCTAAACACACATACACATGGACACACATATACACAGACACGCACACAGACACCCACACACACCCTTACAGACACACACACTACCACGCTCACACATGCATCCCCTCACAGACTTAAGACACACTGCACTCACTACACACACTCATTTTCTCACACTCACAACCCCCAACCCAGACACACACACACAGACAGACAAAGACCCTGTGCACACATATATTTTGAGGGGTGAATTTGTACTTGCAGGGTTATATTGTACTTTACTCAAAAACTGCATGCAATCATGTAGAACTCTGAGCTCAAAAACTGCATGAATTCATGTAAAACTCCGTTATCTCACTTTTTAAGGTTAGAATCAATGTAAACATCATGGCATAGACAGAGAACACAGGGGGCTAACACCTTCAACATATTGTCTAGCTATCACCATAGTCGATAGCTAATCTGAGAATGCAACTTTTTAAAAAACGATTTTGTCATTTACACATGAAAGAAGTGAAACTGTCATAACAGATGAAAGGCTTAACAGACAATCAATTTTTCAATGTATAATTTCAGTTACATCACACTGTAAATTTTTGCTATAAATTCTGAGTGTTAGGATTGAGCCCTCCACGACCACCTGATGATTTTTAACTTGGTATAATTACAACTTTGAAAATGATGTGGAGATGCCGACGTTGGACTGGGGTGGACAAAGTTAAAAACACACAACACAAGGTTATAGTCCACCAGGTTTATTTGGAAGTACAGGCTTTCAAGAGCACTGCATCTTCATCAGGTAGCTCGTGGGGCAGGATCATATGACACAGAATTTATGGTAAAAGATCAAAGTGTCAAACAATTGATACCATGTGTTGAACAAACCTAGTTGCTCTTAAGTCTTGAATCACTTAGAATGAGGATGTAGGTTTCAATTAATTAATATGTAAATCCCAAACTTCTTTCAAGGTTTTATCCAAAAAAAGGTGATATCTCAGCTCAGACAATGCATTAGAGAAGTGAGGTTAAAGTCTGTCTGCGTCCCAACCTCGAGTCATAGAGATGTACAGCATGGAAACAGACCCTTCGGTCCAACCTGTCCACACCGACCAGATATCCCAACCCAATCTAGTCCCACCTGCCAGCACCCGGCCCATATCCCTCCAAACGCTTCCTATTCATATATCCATCCAAATGCTTCTTAAATCTTGCAATTGTACCAGCCTCCACCACTTCCTGTAGCAGCTCATTTCATGCATGTACCACCCTCTCTGTGAAAAAGTTGCCCCTTAGGTCTCTTTTATATCTTTCCCCTCTCACCCTAAACCTATGCCCTCTAGTTCTGGACTCCCCAACCCCAGGGAAAAGACTTTGTCTATTTATCCAATCCATGCCCCTCATAATTTTGTAAACCTCTAGAAGTTCACTCCTCAGCCTCCGACGCTCCAAAGAAAACAGCTCCAGCCTGTTCAGCTCTCCCTATAACTCACATCCTCCAACCCTGGCAACATCCTTGTAAATCTTTTCTGAACCCTTTCAAGTTTCACAACATCTTTCTGATCGGAAGGAGACCTGAATTGTACGCCATATTCTAACAGTGGCCTAATCAATGTCCTGTACAGCCTCAGCATGACCTCCCAACACCTGTACCCAATACTCTGACCAATAAAGGAAAGCATACCAAACGCCTTTTTCACTATCCTATCTACCTGTGACTCCACATTCAAGAAGCTATGAACCTGCAATCCAAGGATTCTTTATTCTGCAACACTCTCTAGGACCTTACCATTAAGTCCTGCTAAGGTGTGTTCCCAAAATGCAGCACTTCGCATTTATCTGAATTAAACGCCATCTGCTACTTCTCAGCCCATTGGCCCATCTGGTCAAGATCCTGTTGTAATCCGAGGTACCCTCTTCGCTGTCCACTACACCTCCAGTTTTGGTGTCATCTGCAAACTTACTAACTGTACCTCTTATGCTCGCATCCAAATCATTTATGTAAATGACAAAAAGTAGAGGACCCAGCACCGATCCTTGTGGCACTCCACTGGTCACAGGCCTCCATTCTGAATAACAACCCTCCACCACCACACCACACCACCTCTGTCTTCTACCTTTCACCACCACACCACACCACCTCTGTCTTCTACCTTTGAGCCACATCTGTATCCAAATGGCTAGTTTCCCTGTATTCCGTGAGATCTATCCTTGCTAATCTGTCTCCCATGTGGAACCTTGTCGAATGCCTTACTGAAATCCACATAGATCACATCTACCACTCTGCCCTCATCAATCCAGTTTGTTACTTCTTCAAAAAGCTCAATCAAGTTTGTGAGACATGATTTCCCACGCACAAAGCCATGTTGACTATCCCTAATCAGTCCTTGTCTTTCCAAATACAAGTACACCCTGTCCCTCAGGATTGTCTCCAACAAATTGCTCACCACCGACATCAGGCTCACCGGTCTATAGTTCCCTGGCTTGTCCTTACCACCCTTCTCAAACAGTGGCACCAGGTTAGCCAACCTCCAGACGTCCGACACCTCACCTGTGACTATCATTGATACAAATATCTCAGCAAGAGGCCCAGCAATCACTTCTCTAGCTTCCCACAGAGTTTTAGGGTACACCTGATCAGGTCCTGGTGATTTATTCACCTCTACCTGTTCCAAGACATTCAGCACTTTCTCCTCTATAATATGGACATTTTGCAAGATGTCACCATCTATTTCCTTACAGTCTATATCTTCCATATTCTTTTCCACAGCAAATAATGATGCAAAATACTCATTTAGTATCTCCCCCATTTTCTCCACACAAGGCTCCACACTAAGGCCGCCTTGCTGATCTTTGAGGAACCCTATTCTCTCCCTAGTTACCCTTTTGTCCTTAATATTTAATTCTATTTGCCAAAGCTATCTCATGTCCCCTTTTTGTCCTCCTGATCTCCCTCTTAAGTATTCTCCTACTTCCTTTATACTCTTCGAAGGATTCATTCGATTTATCCTGTCTATACCTTACATATGCTTCCTTCTTTTTCTTAACCAAACCTTTAATTTCTTTAGTCATCCAGCATTCCCTATACCTACCAGCCTTTCTTTTCACTCTAACAGGAATATACTTTCTCGGGATTCTTGTTATCTCATTTCTGAAGGCTTCCCATTTTCCAGCCGTCCCTTTACCTGCGAACATCTGCCCCCAATCAGCTTTCGAAAGTTCATGCCTTTTACCGTCAAAATTGGCCTTTCTCCAATTTAGAACTTCAACTTTTAGATCTGGTCTATCCTTTTCCATCATTATTTTAAATCTAATAGAATTATGGTCACTGGGTCCAAAGTGCTCCCCCACTGAGTCACCTGCCCTGCCTTATTTCCCAAAAGTAGGTCAAGTTTTGCACCTTCTCTAGTAGGTACATCCACATACTGAATCAGAAAATTGACTTGTACGCACTTAACAAATTCCTCTCCATCAAAACCCTTTACACTATAGCAGTCCCTGTCTATGTTTGGAAAGTTAACATCCCCAACCATAACCACCCTATTATTCTTACAGATAGCTGAGATCTCCATACAAGTTTGTTTCTCAATTTCCCTCTGACGATTAGAGAGTCTATAATACAATCCCAATAAGGTTATCATCCCTTTCTTATTTCTCAGTTCAACCCAAATGACTTCCCTGGATGTTTTCCAAGAATATCCTCCCTCAGCACAGCTGTAATGCTATCCCTTATCAAAAATGCCACTCCACCCCCTCTCTTGCCTCCATTTCTATCCTTCCTGTAGCATTTGTATTCTGGAACATTAAGCTGCCAGTCCTGCCAATCCCTGAGCCATGTTTCTGTAATTGCTATGATATCCCAGTCCCATGTTCCTAACCATGCCCTGAGTTCATCTGCCTTCCCTGCTCGGCCCCTTGCATTGAAATAAATGCAGTTTAATTTATTAGTCCGACCTTGTCCCTGCCTGCCCTGACTGTTTGACTCGCTTCTGTTCTCAACTGTACCAGTCTCAGATTGATCTCTTTCCTGACTATCTCCCTGGGTCTGCTTTTTCGCTGCTGGCCACAGAAACGCCTGTCTGTACCTTGGACTAGAGAGTCCCCTAACACAATTGATCACTTAGAACCCGACGTACCCCTCATTGCATTAGAGCCAGAAACTTGGCTGTCGTGCTACATTCCCCTGAGATGGGTATATGAATAACAAGGGTTTCGAGGGATATGGGCCAAGTGCTGGCAAATGGGATTGATTAGCTTAGGGTACCTGGTCGACATGGACAAATTGGATGGAAGGGTTTGTTTCCATGATGTACATCTCTCTGACTGTATAACTATTAAGGATTTAATAGCAGAGTTGTCGGAAATGGCAACAGGATTGACAGAGTCAGCATGGATTTGCAAAAGGGAAATCATAGAGTCACAGAGTCATAGAGATGTACAGCACAGAAATAGACCCTTTGGTCCAACCCATCCATGCCGACCAGATATCCCATCCCAACCTAATCCCACCTGTCAGCACCTGCCCCATATCCCTCCAAACCCTTCCTATTCATATACCCATCCAGATGCCTTTTAAATGTTGCAATTGTACAGCCTCCACCACTTCCTCTGGCAGCTCATTCCATACACGTACCACTCTTTGTATCAAAAAGTTGCCCCTTAGGTCTCTTTTATATCTTTCCCCTCTCACCTTAAACCTATGCCCTCTAGTTCTGGACTCCCCCAACCCAGGGAAAATACTTTGTCTACTTATCCTATCCATACCCCTCATGATTTTATAAATCTCTATAAGGTCACCGCTCAGCCTCTGACGCTCCAGAGAAAACAGCCCAGCCTGTTCAGCCTCTCCTGATAGCTCAAATCCTCCAATCCTGGCAACATCCTTGTAAATCTTTTCTGAATCCTTTCAAGTTTCACAACATTTCTTCGATAGGAAGATCAGAATTACGCGCAATGTTCCAACAGTGGCCGAACCAATGTCCTGTACAGCCACAACATGACCTTCCAATTCCTGTACTCAGTACTCTTATCTACCTGCAACTCCACTTTCAAGGAACTATGAACCTGCACTCCAAGGTCTGTTTGTTCAGCAACATTCCCTAGACATTACCATTAAGTGTATAAGTGCTGCTAAGATTTGCTTTCCCAAGATGCAGTACCTCGCATTTATTTGAATTAAACTCCATCTGTCACTTCTCAGCCCATTCGCCCATTTGATCAAGATCCCGTTGTAATCTGAGGTAACCTTCTTCACTGACCACTACACCTCCAATTTTGGTGTCATCTGCAAACTTACTAACCATACCTCTTATACTCACATCCAAATCATTTATCTAAATAATGAAAAGTAGAGGACCCAGCATCAATCCTTGTGCCACTCTACCAGTCGCAGGCCTCCAGTCTGAAAACAAACCCTCCACCACCACTCTGTCTTCTACCTTTGAGTCAGTTATGTATGTAAATGGCTAGTTCTCCCTGTATTCCATGAGACCTAACCTTGCTAACCAGTCTCCCATGGGGAACCTTGTCGAACTGAAGTCCACAGCAATTACATCTACTGCTGTGCCCTCAACAATGCTCCTGGTTACTTCTTCAAAAAACTCAGTCAAGTTTGTGAGACATGATTTCCCACGCACACAGCCATGTTGACTATCCCGAATCAGTCCTTGCCTTTCCAAATACATGTACAGCCTGTCCCTCAGGATTCCCTCCAACAACTTGCTCACCACTGACGTAAGGCTCACTGTTCTATAGTTCCCTGGCTTGTCCTTACCACCTTTTGTCCTTGTACACAGTCCATGAATGTAAGCATGCTGGTGCCGTAAGAACTAAAGAAAGCAAATGGAATTTTGGCCTTCATAGCAAGACCATTTCAGTAATGGGGTAGGGGTGTCTTGCTGCAATTTTACAAGGCCTCAGTGAGACCATACTTAGACTATGAAGTGAAGTTTTGATCTTCTAATGAAGGATGTTTTGGTTATGGAGCAAGTATAATGAAAATTTACCAGACTGACTCCTGAGCTGGCAGGACAGACCTCTGAAGACAGACTAGATCATTTGGGACTATATTCACTGGGGTTTGAAGGAATGAGGGAGCATCTCATAACTAAAATTGTACAAAATTTGTGTATGAAACTATAACATTCTAACAGGACGAGACAGGGCAAAAATAGAAAGAATGTTCTAATGAAGGGGGAATCCAGAACTAGAGCTCACAGTCTGAGAATACAGAGCAGGTGACTTAGGGTTGAAATGAAGAGAAATTTCTTCACCAAAAGAACAGTCAGTATCTGGAATTCTCTGCCACAGGAAGTTGAGGCCATAACATTGAATGTCTTCCAGGAGGAGTTAGTTTTGTTCTTTGGGCTAAAGTAATCAAAGGATAGCAGGAGAAAGCTAATGTTGGATGATCAGCCAATGATCATATTGAATTGTAGATCTCAATCTGAGACCTATAATTTCAAAATAATCACATTTTTACACGTTTCCATGTAGCTGTAGCTTGAAGGATAATAACATGTCACACTAAATTAGGAGAGCTACCCACAGTGAGAGAACAGGATACAACGGAAGAAATCCAGGCAAGTTGCTTGCTCCCTAAACATTTGCTTGTGTCACTGGAAGGCAAGTGACAGAGTGAGGAGAGACTGAATGGGAACTGCCTAGATTGTCTGATCAGTTCAAACAGTCAGTTCCCTCACAGAATGTGACAATGTCGAGAGATGGAGCTGAGAGATTCATTTCTTTGCCAAACTTTGCTCCAGCCCAGCTGGGACTTGACCCCACAGTCCTTGGTTTAGGAGGCCAGTACCTTATTCATTAACCCACTGGGACTGTCCAAAATTTTGAGGAAGGAGGGTGCTTGCTGATTGTAACTTTACCCTTTGTCTCGATGTAATCACTGCCAAAATTGATGTGTTTTGAAGGCCAACTCTTCCTTCTCAAATACAGCTGGAGCTGAAAGGATTGGGATATGCTTTTTTGTTTGTCAGTAATTAATACTGCAAAGGATCATTTCTATGTGAGGAACAATTGTTTTTCTAGATGTTTCCTTGCTTGTCTTGACAGAGTTTCAGTGAATTTCCTGACCAAGATCCCTGGCCATATCCTTGACCTTGCTGTCTCATCCAGTTTCACTCATCTCATCATATCAGTCATAGAGAAAGCTAATTCTGATCACTTCCATACTCAGCATCCACATTCCCCTTCAACTTTCCAGTTTACCATCTTCTGTATTCCTGCCTGCAAAAATGATCCCCCAATTCTCTGGCAACCACCGTGTCAGAATCCCAACTGTCTCAGCCTTTGATCCTCTGTTTAGCATGATATTTCGGGAGTGACCACTTTACTCAGCCCCACCCTCACCTCCACAAGTGATCACTGAGTCCCCAGCAAAACAATTCCCTTTCTTACCTTGCCCGTTCCACCAGGTATAGTCTTCATATCCACTCCCTTAACATTGAGGAAAACAGTTATGGTGCATGTCAGATTGATTGGCCATGCTAAAATACCCATAGTGATCAGAGATGTGCGGGTTCAGTACTTTAGCCATGGGAAATGCAGAGTTACAGGTATAAGGTTGGGAGATGAGTCTGGGTGGGATGCTCTTTGGAAGGTCAGCATGAGCACGGCAGAATGCTCTGTTTCCACACTGTAAGGATTCTATGGAAAACCAGTTTAACAGTCACAGCCTGATCTAGATGGATCACATAAAGCATTGACAGGATCCTGTACAGATCAATTAAAACTGTCCTCCTTTACAGGATCATCCTAGATAGCAAAGAAAACCCCTGGCTTCTTACCTTGACTACAAACTGTCTTCTTAAACTCCCCCGCCATCTGCCCCATCCTCACTCCTGCAAACCATTTTCTTAAACTCTCTCTACAGTCTGCTCCTCCTTCTTCCTAGTGGTAGTGTGACTGCCTCATGCATTTCGTCGTCACTAAGTTTGTATTGCTGGAGTTGCTCCCATCCAGCCAGTTGCGGTGTATTTCATCCCTGCTGTGTTTTGCAGATGTTGGACAGGATTTGGGGAGTCAGCAGCTCAGTTACTCGCTGCAGAATTCTCAGCCGTGCTCACCAGGTTTCGGTGAATTTGGACATGGATTGTTTCAGTATCTGAGGGGTCATGAATGGTGCTGAATATTGTAGAAATGTTGGTGTACATCCCCACTTCTGACCTTATGATGGAGGAAAGTCATTGATGAAGCAGTTGAAGATGGTTGAACCAAGGACTCTTCCTTCAGAAACTCTTGCAGAGATGTCTGAGAGCTGAGGTGACTGATCTCCAGCAAACACAACCATTTTCCCTTGTGCCAGGTGTGACTATGATCAGTGGAGAGATTTCCTTCTGATTCCCACTGACTTCAGTTTTGTTTGTGATCCTCCATCCCTGCAATTTGTCAGATTCTGCCTTGATACTGAAGGCAGTCACTCTGACCTCCACCTGGAGTTCAGCTCTTTTGTCAATCAGGTTTTAATGAGGTCCAGAGCTGAGTAAACCTGACAAAAGCTAAACTGAACATCAGTTGCTGTGTTACTGCCACATAATAACAATGTTATCCTTCCAAGTAGACTGATGAGATGATAAATGGCTGGGTTGGATTTGTCCTTTTTTGAGGAGAGTATATACTTGCATGATTGATTATATTGCTGCATACATGGACGTTTTGGGAAATGTTGACTAGAGTTGCGGCATCTTCTGGAGCAGAGCTCCTTAGTATTACTGCCTCAATATTAACAGGGCACATAGCCTTTTCAGTCATAGAGTCTTACAGCATGGAGACGGAACTTTCGGTCCAACTCGGCAATGCCGACCACTTCTCCGAAAATACTCTAGACCCACTTGTGTTTGGCTCACATCCCTCAAAACCTTTCCTGTCTATCTATCTATTTATTTATTTATCTGTCCATATCTCTTAAACGTTGTAACTGTACCTAGATCTACAACTTGCTCTGGCAGTTAATTCCAAATGCAAACCACCCTCTGTCTGAAGAAGCTGCCATTCAGGTCCCTTTTAAATCATTCTCCTCTCACCTGAAACATATGCCTCCTAGTTTTAAACACACGCATCCTGGGATGCAGGCCTTGGCTAATCACCTTATCTATGCAACTCATGATTTTGTAAATCTCTATAAGATCACCCTTGCCTCTGATGTTCCAGTGAAAAACATACCAAGCTATCCAACCCATCCTCATAACTCAAACCCTCCAGTTCTGCCAGATCCTGGTAAATCTTTTCTGAACCCTCTCCCATTTAATAATAGTAAGGCAACCAGAATTGTTCGCAGTACTCCAAAAGTGGCCTCACTAATGACCTGTGCAACCTCAATAGTGGGCGGCACGGTGGCACAGTGGTTAGCACCGCTCCCTCACAGCGCCAGAGATCCGGGTTCAATTCCCGCCTCAGGCGACTGACTGTGTGGAGTTTGCACGTTCTCCCCGTGTCTGCGTGGGTTTCCTTCGGGTGCTCCGGTTTCCTCCCACAGTCCAAAGATGTGCAGGGTCAGGTGAATTGGCCATGCTAAATTGCCCGTAGTGTTAGGTAAGGGGTAAATGTAGGGGTATGGGTGGGTTTCGCTTCGGCGGGTCGGTGTGGACTTGTTGGGCCGAAGGGCCTGTTTCCACACTGTAATGTAATCTAATCTAATATGACAGCCCAGCTCCTACAGGGAGAATGTGAGAACTGCAGATGCTGATTCCCATTCCTGATGAAGATCTTCTGCTTGAACTTCAACTCTCCTGCTCCTTAGATACTGCCTGATCGGCTGTGCTTTTCCAGCCCCA
Source organism: Chiloscyllium plagiosum (assembly GCF_004010195.1). Classification (NCBI taxonomy): domain Eukaryota; kingdom Metazoa; phylum Chordata; class Chondrichthyes; order Orectolobiformes; family Hemiscylliidae; genus Chiloscyllium; species Chiloscyllium plagiosum. The sequence goes on along the minus strand of NC_057746.1, from coordinate 5,169,397 downwards.
CACTTTTTGATCTCAAATCCGACACTTAGTGGCCTGAACAGTGAAGGCAAAGCATGCTGAATACTTTCTTAACCAACCTGTGATGCAACTTTTGAGGAATTATGTACCTGTTGCCCAAGATCTCCTTGTTTGATAACACTACGCAGGATCTTACCTTTAACTGTATAACTCCTGTCCTTTTTTTTTAACCAAAATGCAATACCTCGAAATTCATTCATCAATTGGCTAAACACTGGAATCTATTGTGTTGAGGATGTCAAGATTGGCCCAAAATGGACTATCTAACTTGGCACTCCTGGTTACAACTGATTCAGTCATTACTTTTATACCGATGTGCTGGGCTCTGTCATCATTGAGAATGGGGATATTCATGGAGCCTCCTCCTCCAGTGAGTTGTTTAATTGTTTAATCCATCCCCATTCAAGACTGGAAGTGGCAGGACTGCAGAGCTTAAATTTAACCCATTGGTTTTAGGATTGCATAACGTTGTCTATCACTTGCTGCTTGTGCTCTTTTACATGCTCAACTCCTTGCATGATGTGAAAGGAGATATATAAATAGAACTCTCTTTATATTGGAAAAACATTCTGCTTTCTGTGAATTGGAAAGCATAAACTCATTCATGGAGAAAGTACCCCAGCCACAATGACATTGCCCAATATATTGTGTACAGGATTCTTACTGTAGGAACACAGCACGCTCCCATATCAGGTTTGAGTCGTGTCAAAAATGTGATTTATTATGGATGCAAAATCTATCCAGAACATTGAAAAAAACAGAGACAGAAAACATAATATTCAGCTTGAATCAAAATAACAAAGCATATGAAAATTACTCCCAGATGGGAGAATGCAAACATTCTCCACCATTTTTGTCAAACACCAATCCATTGAAGAGTATTTGCCTATAATTCACATCACCAACTAAAGCATGGTCTGATTCTGGCTCATATTCCCTTCTGACAGCTGGATCACTTTGCTAACATACAGCAGGGAGGTGATGGCCTAGTGGTATTATCGTTGGACTATTAATGCAGAGACCCAGGTAACTTTTTGGCGATCTGAGTGTAAATCCCATCATGGCAGATAGTTGAATTTGAGTTCAATAAAAATCTGAAATTATAAGTCCAATGATGACCATGAAACCATTTACAACTGTCAGGAAAAATCCATCTGGTTCACAAATGTCCTTTAGGGAAGGAAACTGCAATCTTTACCTGGTCTGGCTTACATGTGGCTCCAGATCCACTGAAATGTTGTTGACTCTTACTAGCCCTCTGGGCAATTAGGGATAGGCAATAAATGCTGGACAAGCCAGTTACACCTTCATCCTGTGAATGAATAAAACACACCCAGGGGGAGCTCTTTTAGAATATTACAGATACAAGTTTCTTTAAAATCCCTGTGCTTTAGTCTGGCTCCCATTTCCGACAGTCAGAAACTGAACGTTTGTGACACAGGATTGAGCTTGTTTCCATCAAACAAGCCCACGATGATTACAGAGATCCAGTGATCACATGGGCCCAGAGATCAATTGGTTTCCATTCCTGAAGATGAGTTGGACAGTGATTTCTAATTCCCAACATTCTGCCCTTTGGCCCTCCATTCACCACAACGCTTCTGGTGTTGTCAATCTGCTTTACACACTTTCTCATATCCAACTTCCAGATTATTGCTCCCAAGATTACTTTTACTGTCATTTTTCCTGTGCATTTCTTGGCTTTCTCCATCTACCCACGTGAAGCTGGTGGGGAATCCCCTCTTGACTCTCTGCAGTTCAAACTGCTGCAGTGAAACCCTCACTGGTGTTGTTTGTAGGAGGCTGAACTGACACAGCTGATCGAGTGCTGGATCTCTTCGTCAATGGTGATCTTTTGACAAAATTGACTTTGGAGGTCTGGGAAGTGCTCAACACATCCCGGAAACTCGACTTGAGCAAATATGGGAGGTGGAATATTTGGCTGAACAGGTGTGGGTTGGTATAAATCTTTGCTTTGGCAGCATTCAAGGACAGGCAATTCTTTTTTTATGGAGAATTCAACCGATTGAGAATAATTTGCAAACCCACTGCAGCATGGAAAATTACACCGAGGTCAACTGTAAACTGTGGATCACGTGAATGGTTTCTCCCCTGTGTGAATGTGTTAGTGGACACAGAGGTTCGTTAATTGTGAGAATGACTTATCACACACTTCACACGTGAATGGTTTCTCTCCAGTGTGAACATGATGGTGTGTCCAGAGACTCGATGATGGCGAGAATGACTTGCCACACACCTCACATTTGTACGGCTTCTCTCCTGTGTGAACGTGTTGGTGTGTACGGAGATCTGCTGAGCAGGAGAATGATTTACTGCATATTTCACATGTGAATGGTTTCTCTCTAGTGTGAATGCTTTGGTGTTTGCAGAGAGTCAATGACTGTGAGAAGGATTTCTCACACACCTTGCATTTGAATGGTTTCTCCCCCGTGTGAACCCATTGGTGTTTGTGGAGATTCGATAACCAATAGAACGATTTATCACACACCTCACACTTGAATGGATTCTCCCAGGTGTGAACGCGTTGGTGTGCACAGAGGGATGACGATTCAGAGAATGACTTGACACAAACCTTGCATGTGAATGGCTTTTCCCCACTGTGGGCATCCCAGTATTTCAGCAAAGCTGAGGGTTCTGGAAAGCTCTTGTTGCAGCTCTGACACATGAATGGTTTCTGTCCAGTGTGAATCCATCGGTGTTTCATGAGCACTGACGATCGCCTGAAGGCTTGGTTCACAGACCTCACATGCAAAGCATTTCAGTCGCATGCTTCTCTGTGTTGCAGGTGGAACAACAGATGCACCTTGTGTATTTGGAGATCTGATAAGTCTGTGGAGCCCTCCTCACACACCTCATATCTGAACAGCCTCTCCCCATCAGAATGAGTCAGTGGCTCGTGTGGCTTGATGAATGACTGAAGCTCTCACCACACTTGGAGCCACTCACACTTCTTCCCAGTCTCACTCTGACTGATCATCCACAGCCGAACTTTCAGAAACACTAAAAACCACTGACCAGTTTCAGATCTGATGATTTGTCAAATGTCCTCTGACCTGACTGGTTTCCAGATGATGGTCTCATTGCCCAACTTTCTCCGTGTTGAGCAATGCTGTGGAGGGACTGGATGTCTTCCCGCAGTTGTGCAGTTGATGATGATCAGGACCTATCTATGGTGTCTATCCTCTCTGTATTCTCTGGTGTAATGTGGTGCAATCCTTCTGTAAAACAGGAAAAGGGAAGATGATTCCTTCCGACTTCCTCTCCTCCTGTGCAGAAACGACTGATTCCTCAGTTAGAGACGGTTCCACAGTGAGTGCCGGTCTGCTATTCTGGGGGGGGGGGGGGAGGGGAAATATTTGCGTGTGTGATGGGGGCGTGGAAGGGGAGGATGTTCAGATAAAAGTCCTTTCTTTTTCCCCACTGGACTGTCACACTTCCTCCATTTGCATCAGCAATATTAAATAGCGGCCAGGAACAGACAATGTGGCATCTTTCTATCCTCCACTTGGCCTACATCCCAGTGTAAAGTGAATTGTGAATTCATTATGAGTTGACATCAGCACTGAGCACACTGTCGAGCCCAGGTTTGAGCTGAGCGGATGCAGTACTGAAGACTTCATGCAAACTAAACACCAAGAGTAACACGTAACAAAAAGTAAAACAGTCCTATCACCAAACAATCAGAGCAAAGCTCTGTCATCGTACAACACTTTGCTGAGAATTGTTAACCAGCCATTCACACTATGATGGAAGCCAGCAAGGCATAGTGTTAAAGTGTCTTCAAGCAAATGTATTTCAAGAGAATTCAAGATCCAGACCGCTCCAATCCTCCACATCATCAAACAAGCTCAAGGCAGGAGCATGTTGTAAATGTTTTGGGCTCAAATTTTAAAGTGTTTTTGTGATTTAATGTAAAGAGAGTACCTGGAAACTGAGAAAATTCTGCCCAGCAAAAGGCCAAAGTGGTTTCTGAAGCACATCAATAAATTCAGACTCGCTAAAGGACACACTTCGAAACAAAGGGTAGAATTGCTGGGAATAACAGGACAGACTTCCCAACTCCAATTTGTGACTGAAAGAGTGAAGCAAAGTTACAAGGGTCCACATGAGAGATTAGTGAGCAAAATGAAAGCTCATGATATCAGAGGTAATATATTAATGTGGATAGAGAACTGGTTGGCAGATAGGAAGCACAGAGTTGAAATAAACAGGCCCTTTTCAGTGTGGCAGGTAGTGACGAGTGGATTACAGCAGGATTCAGTGCTGTGATCCCAGCTGTTCACAATATATATTAATGATTTGGATGAAAGAATTGAATGCAATATCTCACAAATTTGCAGATGACACTAAGCCGAGTGACAGTGTGTGCTGTGAGGAGGACGCTAAGAGGTTGCAGGATGACTTGAATAGGCTGGCTGAGTGGACAAATACTTGGCAAATGCAATATAATGTGGATAAATGTAGGTTATCCACTTTGGTCACAAAAACAGGAAAGTAGATTGGTGGCAGTTCAGGAAAAGGTGAGGTGCAGCGAGATCTGAGTGTCTTGATGGAACAATTGCTGAAGTTTGGCATGCAGATGCAGCAGGCAGTGGGGAAAGCTAATGGCATGCTGGTCTTCATAGTGAGAGGATTTGGAGATAGGAGTAGGGTGTCTTGCTGCAGTTATACAGAGCGCTGGTGAGGTGACACCTTGAGTATTGTGTGCAGTTTTGGTCTCCTAGTCTAAGGAACAGCATTCTTGCTATTGAGGGAGTTCAATGAAGGTTCACCTGATTGATTCCTGGGATGGCAGGACTAACATAAGAGGAAAGACTGGATCGACTGGGCTTGTACTTGCTGGAATTTAAAAGAATGAGGGGGAAATCTCATAGAAACATTTAAAATCCTGAAGGGACTGCACACGCAAGTTGTAGGAGGAATGTTCCCGATGTTGGGGAAGTCCAGAACCAGGGGTTACAGTCTAAGAATAAGGGGCAAACCATTCAGGACTGAGGTGAGGGAGAATTTCTTCATTCAGGGAGTTGTGAACCTGTGGAATTCTCTACCAGGAGAATTCCACAGGTTGGAGCCAGGTCATTACATATATTTAAGAGGGAGCTGGATGTGGCCCCAGCAGCTAAAGGGTTTGAAGGATATGGAGAGAAAGCAGGAGGGGGATACTGAAATTGCATGATCAGCCATGATCATATTGAATGATTGTGTAGGTTCGAAGGGTTGAATGGCCTACTGTTATACCTGTTTTCTATGTTTCCATGAGAGAAAGGATTGCAACCAGTGTGGTCAGCAGAGAGGAGAAGGTGTCCTTTCTGTGGGCTGCCAGGCAGAATGTGGGAAAGAACACTGTCACTGGTTGAAGGGACACATCTAAGGACAATCTAATGATCCAGAAGATTCATCCTGGTGAGGCTGGGGAAGAGGGTCTGAAAGTTAGCAGTTGATTCAGAGCTCACAAGAAATTCAGAGCCATGGCATTTGACAGTCACACAAAGCAAAAAAATCATTGAAACAAGCAGAAATAATCACATCAATCTGCAGATCATGATGAATACGTGTCTGCAAAAAGTGATTCTGTAGTGAGCAAGGTGGAAATAGCAAGAGTGACGGGGAGTATTTGGCCATGTTAAAAGTTGAAGGGGGCTATATTTTCCTGTTGTTTAGTGTATTAATTGTCTAGAACATAGAACATTACAGCGCAGTATAGGCCCTTAGGCCCTCAATGTTGTGCTGACTTGTGAAACAAATTCGAAGCCCATCTAACCTACACTATTCCATTTTCATCCATACGTCTATCCGATGACCATTTAATGTCCTTAAAGTTGGCGAGTCTACTACTGTTGCAGGCAGTACATTCCATGGTCCTACTACTCTCAGTAAAGAAACTACCTCTGACATCTGTCCTATATCTATCACCCCTCAATTTAAAGCTATGTCCCCCTCGTGCTCGCCACGACCATCCAAGGAAAAAGGCTCTCCCTGCCCACCCTATCTAATCCTCTGATTATCTTATATGTCTCAATTAAGTTACCTCTCAACCTTCTTCTCTCTCACAAAAACAGCCTCAAGTACCTTGGCCTTTCCTCGTAAGACCTTCCTTCCATATAAGGCAACATCCTAAAAAAAACTCCTCTGAGCCCTTTTCAACGCTTCGACATCCTTCTTATAATGTGGTGACCAGAACTATATGCAATACTCCAAGTGCGGCTGCACCAGAGATTTGTACAGCTGCAGCATGACCTCACGGTTCCGAAACTCAATTCCTCTACTAATATAAGCTAACCTAAAATGGCTGACCTCATTCCAAAGCTACATTGTTTGACAGCAGAAGAGGAAGACCCACAGAATCCAAGGCAGGGATGACACACAGTGGTGGAATTAGCACATGCACATGAGGGAGGGACACAGTGTGCTCTGAAAACTTCATACTATATTTGTAATAAGTGAGCAAGCTTGACTGAAAAGGAACATCATTTATTGTTGAACACCAATATGAAGCCTTTATCGGTTCATCCCAGCTTGGGACAGGCAGTTCTGCAGACCCATTTCTGGGTCTGCTGTATCTTTATTTTACATCCAGAAGTGCTCTTACATACAATATATTTTTTTAAATCCATCATGAAATCATTGTGGCATTCTTTTCCTTTGTCTATTGATCACCACCAGTCAATCACCTGTCTAGCCACTTGGATATTTACATGCTAGTTCTGTAAGGGCAATGCAAATCATCAAAAGATAATGGAGAGGGAGGGAGAATGAAAATTGTTTGAATCAAAATGGATTTAGATGGGGAGACAAAGCACTGAACCCTCTCCAGTGCTCACTTCTCTCCAAAGACATTAAGACTATTGGTAGACATGGCGTGCTCCCTCTCCAAGTACCCCGGGCACAAACATAGCCATCAAATACTTGTTAACTTCAACATTAGAGATCACATCCAGTTGGTAAGGAGGTATTTATCCAAACTTTTCCTTATTCATAAAGAAAAAGAATTGCATTCCTTTCCATTTTAAATTTATTCCATAATCATAGTGCATTTGGGGTGTTCTAATCATAAGGGTGAGAGTTGCTGGCAAATGAACTTGTGTCGGCTGGTTACTGAGGTGACTTTGTCTCCTTGGAGAATGTTCAGGCCATGTCAGTACTTCTTTAAATTCAACCCGGGATTGAACATCCCTCACTGTGCCTGACTGTGTTACTGAATCACTGATATCCCTTGAGAAATTGGTGGTAAGCTGTCTTCTTGACAGTCTGCAGTCTGCAGTGGTCTCAGTGCTGTCAGGAAGGGATTGTTACTGTGATAACTGTTGCTGCTGATCCATTCCATTTGTTGGATAATGAATAACTTCTGGGACCGATGATCATTCAGTTCCTCACTTAGAATCATAGAATCCCTACAGTGTGGAAACAGACCATTTGGCCTAACAAGTCCACATCAACCCTCCAAAGAGTGTCCCATCAGACCCAATCCCCGACCGTGTTACTCTACATTTACTTTTGACTAATGCACCTAACCTATACATCCCTGAACAGTATGGACAATTTAGCATGGCTAATTTACCTAACCTGCACATCTTTGGATTGTGGGAGGAAACCAGAGCACCTGGACGAAACCCACGCAGACACAGGGAGAATGTGTAAACTCCACACAGTCGCCTGAGGCTGGAATCAAAAGGGTCCCTGATGCTGTGAGGCAGCAGTGCTCATCACTGAGCCACTGTGATCTGCCTCATCAGCTGTCTGCAATGAAGAAGCAGCTTCTCCAGCTGCATGCTGGTGACTGCTGTTTCGATAACAGATGTGACAGTTCCCTTTCTCCCTGCATGATCACAGTGTCCAACCACGTGACACAGGTCTCAAATTACCACATCGGCTGGCTTTTCTTGAATACATCGAACAACTGCACTCTGGCTCTCTAACTCTCAGTTTTGGCAATAACATTTATATTGGAACAGATTCCTTTGGCAATTTTCACCATTTCCTCAATCTATCCATTTGACTGGGGTAGTGTGGAGATGATGTGTGGTGTTGAATTTCTCAATCAATGACGCTATGTCCAAATTCTTCCCTTATGAATTAAGGTCATTGTCACAGATCACAATGTCAGGAATAACATTGATGACTGAAGTGTGTTTTCAGACAGTCTAATGTCTCACTGGGAGTCACTGACCTCAGCTACTCTAATTCCCTTGGAGAAATTGAGGACTGCAGTTGCTGGACATCAAACTCGAAGAGTGTGGTGCTGAAAAGCACAGCCAGTCAAGCAGCATCTGAGGAGCAGGGAAAATGAGTTTTTAGCATAAACCCTTCATCAGGAATGCGGCTTGTGGTCCAAGGGGTCTGAGAGATAAATGCGAAGGGGATGGGCTGGGGTAGGTAGATGAAGGTGGGGATGAAGGTGATAGGTCAGAGAGGAGGGTGGAGCGGACAGGTGGGAAGGAAGATGGACAGGTAGGAAAGTTCAAGAGGGCAGTGCAAATTTAGAAGGTTGGATCTGGGATAAGGTGGTGGGAGGGGAAATGAGGAAACTGGTGAAATGTGATCCCATGTGGTTGGAGGGTCCCAAGTTGGAAGATGAGGCATTCTTTCTCCAGGGGTCAGGAGGTTCGGGTTTGGCAGTGGAGGAGGCCCAGGACTTGCATATCCTTGGCGGAGTGAGGGGAGCAGTTAGAATGTTCAGCTACAGATTGGTGGGGTTGGTTGGTGCGGGAATCCCAAAGATGTTCTCTGGAATGTTCTGCAAGTTGGCATCCTGTTTGTCTGATGTAGAGGAGATCACATTCCTGTCTCCCCATGTCTCTTTGTGAGTATCAGTCTGCTATTCCTCTGCATGGGGGATCAGATATACGTTCATTCTTTTTCCTCATTTGACAATCACACATGCTCTGTTTTCAGCAGGGCCACCTGAAAGTGACTAGGAGCAGGTAAACTTCCCAGGCCCTGTGAGCGCAATGGCAAACATGGTGGATCACAGTGTAAAACAGGCTGTCAATTCATCATGAGCTTGTGCCTTGCTAGCGAAGACCAGTTCTCCCTTAGATTTTGTGTTTAATATAAAACCATGCATGAGAAATAACATTCAATACATTTTTGCCCATTAGATTAACCATGCAGAGATTGTGAGGTCAAATGTTGCTGCCCTATCTTAACATACCAAGTACTGTTCACTCATCACCCTCAGCTTGCTGACCCATTCACAACACTCAATCTGACAACATCCCAGTTTTAAAATTCTCAGCCTTGTATTCAAATCAGCCATGGCTTCACTCCTCCCTACCTCTGTAATATTCTCTAATACTGCACCCGAAACACCCCCACCGTACCCTAATGCCTCCGAGATCTCTGCACTTCTCCAATCTAGCCTCTTGAGCATCTCCCATTTCAATGCCCCACCACTGGTCACCTGATAACTAAAAGGAACCCCATTTAACCGAGGCAGACATGGTGGTTAGCTGCCGAGGCCCCAAACTCTGGAATTCCCACCCTATTTTTGTTTGTTTTTGGAGATCACACAGACAAAATTTGCTGCATGTGGCTATTACTTACTGAGGGACAGTTGTAACAAACACGAGAGCTGATCCATACGAATCAATGTGGGTGATCCACAGGAATTGATAGATGATCTATTGGAATTGTGGGGCAAGATGCGAACTATAGGAATCAAAATAATCTCTACCGTGTTCTCCAAATACAATATTTCTCTTCCCCATTGAGCCCATTCCCCTGAACCTTTCTCCAGCCCAAATCCCCTTGTTCCTCAACCTCCTTCCCTCTTCACAATAATCTCCCACCAGCTCCATGTCATCAACACCTTCCTTCTCCGAGGCCCAGACACCAGGGAATTGCTGAGGAAGCAAAGGTGACCTGAGGAAAAATGAACGGTGAGAAATTGGAATAACTAATTGCTCAAGAGTCTAGTGGAGCAGGTTCAACTGGAGCAATCGAGAGGGGAATTAGTTTATTATCTGGTAAAGGTAAAATGTTGTAGGGCCAGGGGTTGAAACCTGGCGAGTGACAACAGATGAATTCCAAGGGCCAGCAGAGATTCGACCTGCTGAACTGCATCCTTTGCTGCTGTTCTGATTCAATAGGAAGCACAAGCAGAACATAAGAGAAGCTTTCTAACAAAGTCTTACAATCTTATACTCCACAACCACCTGATGAAGGAGCAGCGCTCCGAAAGCTAGTGCTTCCAATTAAACCTGTTGGTCTATAACCTGGTGTTGTGTGATTTTTAACTATCGTTAACAAAGGTGGCCCAAGGAGGGAGGGGGGGGAGGGAATGAGATAAGAGGCTGCGGTCCCTTTTCCTGTCGCCAGTGGCCGCCATTTACAGGAGCGCACCTCCAATTCCAGCGCGACCCTGGAGATCGGTGCGCGCGAAGATTCGAACGCTGGCCGCGAGCCGCCGCTGCGCGAGTCAGAACGACAGCTTCCGCTGTTCACTGGGCTCTGATTCTCTCTGTAGACCCTGTCAGACCTGCTGAGCTTTTGCAGCAATTTTTGTTCTTGTTCGGGATTTGGATGAATTGAGCTGAGTCCCTGTGGAGAGTTTTAAACAACCTCACTGAAGGGGAGCTTTCTGGGCTTGGGGCTGTAATTCAGACATGTTTGAGGAGATGGCCTGTCCCTTCCTCCATCAAACACAGGAAGGTACCTCCAGAGAAAATCTCTCCAACACTGTCTCACCAAATGTGAGTTTTTGTTGCAATCTCCGAGATCTTTCTGGAGATGTTGGGACTTTGAGAGAACCTGGTAAATGTTGACATCTGTTCTATTAGAGATATTACTGTTTGAGTATAAAACATTTTAACACCAATTACAGAAACAGTTTTGTGAGGAAAGAGTTGCTATTTTGGATATTTTGTGTGAAACATACTAATGGTTACTGTGTGGGTTAGTTGTGGACACAGCTTTTATAGAGACATAGTCAGTGTCCACCGCTTATTGTTGTTCCACCAGATAAATTACATGACCATATTAGTGGCTCATTAAAAACCAACAATCTGTTGATAAGGTTTTATAGTCAATGGGTCCTTTTGACTTTCTTGGTTATTTCAGCAGCAAGGTGAGAGGTTTCAGCTGTGGGTTTGGAACTGAATCCCTGGTTGGTTTGGTCTCCAGGTACAGAGCATGGCAGGAAGGAGTGCACCACAATCCTAGATTTTATATCTCTGCCCTGTGGAGGGTACACACACACTTACACAGCTCATGGGCAACAATTGCCTGTGTAGTATTCAGATTCTGTTATTTTCAATGTGAGTAACTGTGTTGTTTGATTTTAGGTTAATTTCTCAGGATCCAGTCACTTTGTCATATTTGGGGTTCCTGAAATGGTGAGTCGGTTGTTAATCAATTCTGAAATGTTTATGGACTATGAATGTGGTATAAATTTGAAATGGAAGAACATGCAATTATTTTTGTTTAGTACCGCTGGACAATATAGGTGGCCATATTATTTATAATCTTTGTTCATGTAAACAAAGCTATTTCACACACAACATGGAATGTTGTTTACAATTCAAATTTCTCCAAATATGGATCTGGCTCTTCAATTTATGGGGTTGTGCACTGAAGACCTTGGTGAAGAACTATTTCCACCTCAAATATATCACATCACAAACACAACTTTTTAAAAAATTTCAAACACAGGAAGGTACGTCCAGAGAAAATCTCCCCAACATTTTCTCACCAAATGTGAGTTTTTGTTGCAATATCTGAGATCTTTCTGGAGATGTTGGGACTTTGAGAGAACCTGGTAAATGTTGACATCTGTTCTATTAGAGATATTACTGTTTGAGTATAAAACATTTTAACACCAATTACAGAAACAGTTTTGTGAGGAAAGAGTTGCTATTTTGGATATTTGTGTGTGAAATAGCTACACCCTCACATCTTTGTTTACATGAACAAAGGTTATAAATAATATGGCCACCTATATTGTCCAGTGGTACTAAACAAAAAGAATTGCATGTTCTTCCATTTCAAATTTATACCACATTCATAGTCCATAAACATTTCAGAATTGATTAACAAACAAACTCACCATTTCATTAAAAAAGTCACAAATGCAATGCAGTTCTGCACAATAGCATATCAAGGAAACAAAGAAACATTCGAGTTTGACTCTATCCCAATAAACCAAAGGCATCTTTGACTTGAATCAGATTATATTTATGTGCATTTGTGGCTCAAACAAACTTTTTTTATTTCAAAAATATACTTTATTCATAAAATAATTTGATGGTCTGTACAGTTAGTCATGCCATACATATGTAAACATTCACATAGAGATCAGAATTTATCATTTTTATAAACCGGTCTATACATTTATCAATCATATGTCCATATATCTAGCTGAGATGTCAGCGGAGCCCAAATGACTGCGTGGGCCCCCTGTTCTTCTTAGGCAGGCAGATGTTACACGGTGGTCTTTCCCCACCGTGCCTTGGCGGCAGCTGCCCCAAGCTTCAGCGCGTCCCTCAACACATAGTCCTGGACTTTGGAATGTGCCAGTCTGCAACACTCAGTTGGAAGATCAACAGGTTTCGGACCACCCAGAGAGCGTCCTTCACCGAGTTGATGATCCTCCAGGCACAGTTGATGTTCGTCTCGGTGTGCGTCCCGGGGAACAGGCCGTAGAGCACAGAGTCTCGCGTCACGGCGCTGCTCAGGACGAACCTCGACAACACCACTGCATTCCTCTCCAGACATTTTCTGCGTAGGCACATTCCAGAAGGAGGTGTGTGACAGTCTCGTCCCCCCACCCGCAGCCGCTTCGAGGGCAGCGTGCAGTGCGGCTGAGAGTCCGGGCGTGCAGAAACGATCTCACAGGCAGAGCCCTTCTCACCACCAGCCAAGCCATGTCTTGGTGCTTGTTGGAAAGTTCTGGCGATGAGGCATTCTGCCAAACGACTTTGATAGTCTGTTCAGGGAACCGCTCGATAGGATCTCCCCTCTCCTTTTCCCGAAGGGTCTCAAGGACACTACGTGTTGACCACTTCCTGATGGACTTGTGGTCAAAGGTGTTTTTCTTCATAAACTTCTCCACGAAGGACAGATGATATGGAACGGTCCAACTACTCGGAGCGTTCCGCAGAAGCGAGACCAGGCCCATCCTTCGCAACACCGGGGACAGGTAGAACCTCAGTACGTAGTGACACTTGGTGTTTGCGTACCGGGGATCCACGCACAGCTTGATGCAGCCACACACAAAGGTGGTCATCAGGGTGAGGGTGGCATTGAGTGTATTATTTCCCCCCGTTGCCCAGATCTTGTTACAGCGAGTCCCTTCGGACCCCGGTCCATCTTTGACCTCCATATAAATTGGAAGATGGCCCAGGTGACTGCAGCGGCACAGGTTCTGGGAATAGGCCAGACCTCTGCCACATATAACAGCAATGACAGTGCCTCACACCTGATGACCAGGTTTTTTCCCACAATGGAGAGCGACCGTAGCTTCCATCTGCCCAGTTTCTGCCTCACTTTGCTGATATGCTCCTCCCAAGACTTGGCACACGCCCCAGCACCCCCGAACCAAATACTCAGCACCTTCAGGTGGTCGGTCCTGACGGTGAAGGGGATCAAGGATTGGTCGGCCCAATTCCCGAAGAGCATGGCCTCGCTCTTGCCTCGATTTACCTTGGCCCCCGAGGCCTGTTCGAACTGGTCACATATGCACACGAGTCTGCGCATGGACAGCGGATCTGAGCAGAAAACGGCGACGTCATCCATGTCCAGGGAGGCCTTAACCTGCAGGCCCCCGCTGCCAGGAATAGTCAACCCTCTCAGGCTCGCATCCTTCCTGATGGACTCAGCAAATGGCTCTATGCAGCACACAAACAAGGCAGGAGAGAGAGAGGGCAGCTCTGCCTGACTCCAGATTTGACTGGGAAGCTATCTGATTCCCACCCATTGATTGAGACTGCACTGACAATGTTGGTGTAGAGCTGTCTGATCCAACTGCAGATTCCCTCCCCAAAGCCCATTTTGGAGAGAACATCTCTCATATGCTTGTGTGATATCATGTCAAAGGTTTTCTCCTGGTCCAGGCTGATCAGGCAGGTGTCCAACCCTCTGTCCTGCACGTGGGCGATCGTATCTCTGAGGAGTGCGAGACTCTCAGCGATCTTCCTGCCCGATACAGCACAGATTTGGTCAGGGTGAATCACCGATCCCAGAGCAGACCTGACCCGGTTGGCGATTACCTTTGAGACAGAATTTTGTAATCTGCATTCAACAGTGAGATTGGTCTCCAATTTTTGAGTTCCTCCCTCTTCCCCCTTCCGTTTGTAGATGAGGGTGATGATGCCTTTCCTCATGGATTCACTCATGGTATTGCCCGAAGCATACTGACATACACCTCCAGCAGGTCCTGGCCAATCAAGTCCCACAGAGCAGAATAGAGCTCGACCGGTAAGCCGTCGCTTCCGGGAGTTTTATTCTTTTCGAAGGACTCGAGTGCCTTGGTCAGCTCATCCAGAGATAGCGGCTGGTCCAGCCAAACAACTTAAAATCAACAATGCAATCCACAAAATTTCCCAACATCTCAATTTCCTATTGTTCTCTCTCAAGCATTTCCTCTTCACCTATGATTCACAGTGATTGTTTTCTCTGAGCTCATTCCTTGAAGGATACACTTTGGTCAAGTCAGTGATTCCTTTTGACCCTCCATTGCCTGCAAGAGAATATGTTCAAACTGGCGTCATGCAAGCACGACCCTGGAGTCCCTGATTATCCAATCACAGCATTCTGACCGAGTAACCAATCAGGACACTGAAAAGTGAACCAAATGGGGGCAGAGAAAAGGTGTCCAGTGTCAAAGTGAGTTTGGGAATGAACAAAGGTCAGTATTTCTTACAAAACCAATCATTAACATCAAGAATATTTTAGGGAAAATAGTCAAATCATTCATAATTTTTTGGGAAGCAGCATTCTTTGAGTGATTCTAAGCACTTTGACCCTCTTCATCTGAGGCCACTTTATCCTGTGGTCAATTTGCTTGTTCTGATAAAGAGTCACCCGACTCGAGAGGCTAACTTTGCTTTCTTCAGAGATGCTGGCAGACATGCAGAATTTTGCCAGGAATTTCTGTTTTTGCTTCAAATCTGCAGCATCCTCAGTTCTTTGTTTTACCATTCGCCTGAACATGTGCTCATCCCAATGCTGCTTGCCGTCACTGTCTTGGGACACTAGCTCATTTCCGATTTGCTGTCCAACACAACCCATATTCATGCTATCGGTTTGAAAGCCCCTAAAGATGGAGAATGCTATTTCCAATGCTAGAAATCTCTGTCAAACGTTTACCAGGCTAACTTATTACAGCAGCTGCGTTAAGTGAGATTTTATTCAAATAGGACAGTGACATGTTTAATTCCCCACCTGATGTACTGCTCAAAATCACCTCCATTTCGCCAGTAAGTTTCCCAAGATTCAGAAAACTCATTACTTCAGAAATATTTGCAGTAATTTGCATTTAAATCAGTGTTCCATGTGGTGTATAGAATGGTGATTGCCTTCAAACTTTTGTTCATGATTCCAAATATTGTGTCCATACAAGTCAGTATGTATTAAGATATTTCTCCAAACATAAAAAAAAGTTTTATTTTTTGCAAAGTGCAGTTGTCAACAATCTGTTAAAAGTATGTACTATTCAAAGTTTGTGAGAAGATTTGTAGCTTGGTGCTGTTTGTTGTGGTTCTGTTCACCGAGCTGGGAATTTGTGTTGCAGACGTTTCATCCCCTGTCAAGGTGACATCCTCAGTGCTTGGGAGCCTCCTGTGAAGCACTTCTGTGATGTTTCCTCCGGCATTTATAGTGGTTTGTCTCTGCCGCTTCCGGTTGTCAGTTCCGATGTGTTTGTTGATAGAATCTGTGGATGAATGCCATGCCTCTAGGAATTCCCTGGCTGTCCTCTGTTTGACTTGTCCTATAATAGTAGTGTTGTCCCAGTCAAACTCATGCTGCTTGTCATCTGCGTGTGTGGCTACTAAGGATAGCTGGTTGTGTCATAGGACATAGAGCATAGAAGAGTACAGCACAGAACAGGCCCTTCAGCGTACGATGTTGTGCTGACCACTGATCCTCATGTATGCACCCTCAAATTTCTGTGACCATATGCATATCCAGGAGTCTCTTAAATGTCCCCAATGACCCTGCCTCCACAACTGCTGCTGGCAACGCATTCCATGCTCTCACAACTCTCTGTGTAAAGAACCCGCGTCTGACATCCCCTCTATACTTTCCTCCAGCCAGATTAAAACTATGACCCCTCGTGTTAGTCATTTCTGCCCTGGGAAATAGTCTCTGGCTATTGACTCTATCTATGCCTCTCATTATCTTGTATACCTCAATTAGGTCCCCTCTTCTCCTCCTTTTCTCTGATGAAAAAAGTCCAAGCTCAGTCAACCTCTCCTCATAACATAAGCCCTCCAGTCCAGGCAGCATCCTGGTAAACCTCCTCTGAACCCTCTCCAAAGCATCCACATCTTTCCTATAATAGGGCGACCAGAACTGATCGCAGTATTCCAAGTGCGGCCTAAGCAAAGTTTTATAGAGCTGCAACAAGATCTCACGACTCTTAAACTCAATCCACCTGTTAATGAAAGCCAAAACACCATATGCTTTCTTAACAACCGTGTCCACTTGGGTGGCCATTTTAAGGGATCTATGTACCTGCACACCAAGATCCCTCTGTTCCTCCACACTGCCAAGAATTCTATCCTTAATC
>NC_057746.1:5108071-5148771 GCF_004010195.1 Chiloscyllium plagiosum | reverse complement strand
CTCCTTTGGTTTGGACCAAAGGGCTCATGCCCGAAACGTCGATTCTCCTGCTCCTTGGATGCTGCCTGACCTGCTGCGCTTTTCCAGCAACACATTTTCAGCTCTGATCTCCAGCATCTGCAGTCCTCACTTTCTCCTATACATGGAACAGCCATGGGGACCAAATTTACACCCCAATATGCCAACATTTTTATGCACAGGTTTGAACAAGACTTCTTCTCTCTGCAACATTATACACCAGGTACATTGGCGATATTTTCTTCCTCTGGACCCATGGTGAGGAGTCACTGATAAAACTATACAGTGACATCAACAAGTTTCATCCCACCATCAAACTCACCATGGACTACTCTCGACTATCTGTCTCATTCTTGGACACATGCATCTCCATCAAGGATGGACACCTCAGCACCACACTCTACCGCAAACCCACAGTCAACCTCACAATGCTACACTTCTCCAGCTTCCATCCAAAACATATTAAAACAGCCATCCCCTATGGACAAGCCCTACGTGTACACCGGATCTGCTCAGATGAGGAGGAACATGATGCACACCTGGAAGTACTCAGGGATGCCCTCACAAGAACGAGGTTTAATGCCCAACTCATCGACCGCCAATTCCGACGTGCCACTGCAAGGAATCGTAATGACCTCCTCAGGAGATAGACACGTGCTGCAACAGACAGGGTACACTTTGTTGTTCAGTATTTCCCAGGAGCTGTAAAACTACGCTATGTTCATCGTGACCTGCTACACATTATCAATGAGGATAA
Organism: Chiloscyllium plagiosum; assembly: GCF_004010195.1. Lineage (NCBI taxonomy): Eukaryota > Metazoa > Chordata > Chondrichthyes > Orectolobiformes > Hemiscylliidae > Chiloscyllium > Chiloscyllium plagiosum. Next base: position 5,147,996 of record NC_057746.1, on the reverse strand, counting down.
GCACCTCACCAAGACCTTCCCCATACCTCAACTACTTGCCTTGAAACAACTGCCAAACCTCAAACAGATCATTGTTCGTAGCTGGGTCTCAGGACAACTCCATACAACCCTGTCACGGTAGGCGCTGCAAGACGAGTCAGAGTGTGGACATAGATACCACCATTACACGTGGGGACACCTCCCACCTTGTACATGGCAGGCACTCATGTGACTCAGCCAACGTTGTCTATCTTATACGTTGCAGGTAGGAATGCCCTGAGGCATGGTACATTGGGGAAACTGAGCAAAGGCTACCACAACAGAGGAATGGGCACTGCACAATAATCAACAGACAGGAGTGTTCCCTCCCGGTTGGGGAGGCTTCAGTGGTCCAGGACATTCGACCTCGGACCTTCGGGTGACCATCCTCCAAGGTGGACTTCGGGACAGGCAGTAGCGAAAAGTGGCCGAGCAGAGGCTGATAGCTAAGTTCAGTACCCATAGGGAGGGCCTTAACCAGGATCTTGGGTTCATGTCATATTAGAGGTGACCACCATTGCACTATATAAACACACACACGCACACACTCACACATTTTGTGGGGTGAATTTGTACTTTCAGGGTTACATTGTACTTTGCTCAAAAACTGCATGCATTCATGTAAAACTCCGTTATCTCACTTTTTAGATTATAATCATCTAAACATCATGGCATAGACAGAGAACACAGGGGGCTAACACCTTCAACATATTGTCTAGCTATCACCATTGTTAACAGCTAACCTGAGAATGCAACCTTTTTTAAAAAAGGTTTTGTGATTAACACATGAAAGAAGTGAAACTATCACTGTATTCTAACAGATGAAAGACTTAACTGACAATCAATTTTTCAATGTATAATTTCAGTTACATCACGCTGTAAATTTTTGCTATAAAGTCTGTGTGTTAGGACTGAGCCCTCCACTATCACCTGATGAAGGAGCGACGCTCCGAAAGCTAGTGTGCTTCCAATTAAACCTGTTGGACTATAACGTGGTGTTGTGTGATTTTTAACTTTGTACTGCTGTGACAGGGTTGTATGGAGTTGTCCTGAGAGCCGTTCAGTTTGCTACAAACAATGGTCTGTTTGAGGTTTGGCAATTGGTTAGTGGCAAGTAGTGGAGGTGTGGGGAAGGTCTTAGTGAGGTGCTCATCCTCATTGATAATGTGTTAGTATGTACTTGATAAATACCTTTTAACTGGGCCATTACCCCTTTCATAAGCTGTCAAAACAGCGCTTACATGAAATTGCATTAATCAATGAAACTCTCACTGGCACATAGAAAACAAATCTCATAACCCAGCTGCGGTAATCAGTTTAATATCCATTATTATTTTGTTAACCACAGGTCCAATTTTTAACTTATTTAGAGGATACAGATCTAGTATTTTTACTAACTTCAAAGACAAAAGGACTAACACCTCTTAGTTATGCAAGCAGACTGGACAAACACGGTTAATCCTATCAGGAGTAGTAGCCACCATGTAGCACATTCCATTACCTACAGTATGGAAACAAGCCCTTTGGCCCAACAAGTCCACACCAACCCTCCGAAGAATAGCCCACCCAGCCCATTCCCCTACATTTAACCTGAATGCTATGGACAATTTAGCATAGCCAATTCACCTGGCCTGCACATCTTTGGATTGTGGGAGGAAACCGAGCACCCGGAGAAAAGCCTATGCAGACACAGGGAGAACATGCAAACTCCACACAGACAGTCGCCCAAGGTGGGAATTGAACCTGGGTCCCTGGCACTGTGAGGCAGCAGTACTAACCACGGAGCCACCATGCTGCCCTCTAGTTTTAACCCATCTCATGTCTCCCAGAACAGAAGTCCCTCAAACCTTTGGTTTTACATTGTGTAATATAGTTAAAACAAAGTGATGAAATTTTAATATATGTAGATGTGTTATAAGAGACCACTGAAAGAACTGTATTTTGGGATTTTATTGCTGCCTTGAACTTTGATTACTGTGGTTGCTGAATAAAGAGGAGAAAGTGAGGTCTGCAGATGCTGGAGATCAGAGCTGAAAATGTGTTGCTGGAAAAGCGCAGCAGGTCAGGCAGCATCCAGGGAACAGGAGAATCGACGTTTCGGGCATAAGCCCTTCTTCAGGAATAAAGAGGCTATTTTTAGCCACTCACCGATGTGGGTCATTATTTGAACATGATCCCACATGAACAAAATGCAGCAGGTCAGGCAGCATCCAAGGAGCAGGAGAATCGACGTTTAGGGCATAAGCCGATTCTCCTGCTTCTTGGATGCTGCCTGACCTGCTGCGCTTTTCCAGCAACACATTTTTCAGCTTTGATCTCCAGCATCTGCAGTCCTCACTTTCTCCACATGAGCAAAATGCGAAGTTATCACACATGAAAACAGAAGCAAGAGCAATTGAGGTTAACTGGACTGAGATTATGGACAGAGAGAAACAGGACTAAGGGAGAGACCAAAGACTGTAGCTGATGTAGTCAACGGAGAGAAGAGCGAGTGTCCTTTCTGTGGGCTGACAGGCAGAACGTGGGAGGGAACACACTCTGGTTGGAGAGACATATTCTGTGACAATTTCAAGACTCCTGAAAATGTGTCCTAGGGAAGCCAGGGAAGAAATTGCGCAAGGTGACCTCCATGTTGGCAGTTGGTTCAGAACTTCTTGGGAAATGCTTTTGACAATCACTTGAAACAACAGTTCAGTGAAACAAGGATAAACAATAACAAGAATCTGAGGGTGATGTTGGATGAGTATCTGCAAAATTTGTGATTCTATAGTGAGCAAGATAGGAAGTGTGAGTGAAGTGTGGAGTATTTGGTCATGTTAATATTGAAGTGGGATATTTCTTTGAATGACAAATGTGTTTGTTGGTATACTTCAGCCAATTTCCTTTCAGCAGATAGGTGTTGACTCAGCTTTGAAGTCTTTTAATGTGATTCCTCTTAAATGTGAGATACTGCATTTTGGAAAGTCAAATCAGGGAGGACTTGTACTCTTAATGATTAGGTGCTAGGTCGTGTTGCTGACCAAAGACATCTTGGAGTGCATGTTCATAGTTCCTTGAAAGTAGAGTCGTAAGTAGACAGGATAGTGAAGAAGGCTTTTGGGATGCTTGCCTTTATTGGTCAATGCTTTGAGTATAGGAGTGGGAGGTCATCTTGTAGCTGTACAGGACATTGGTTAGGCCATTTATTGGAATACTGCATTGATTTCTCGTCACCCTGCTATAGGAAGGATGATTGTGAAGCTCGAAAGAGTTCAGAAAAGATTTACAAGGATGTTACCAGGGTTTGAGCTAAAGGGAGAGGCTAAAGTAGGCTGGGGTTGTTTTCCCTAAGGTCAGGGGTTGATGAATTTTATGGAAATTTATAATGTCATGAGGGGCATAGATAACGTGAATAGGCAAGGTCTACTCCCAGGCTAGCAGAGCCCACAACTAGCAGGCATAGGTTTAAGTTGAGAGGGGAATGATTTAAAAGGGACCTAAGGGACAACTTTTTCACCCAAAAAGTGGTGCGGGTATGGAATGATCTGCTGGAGGAAGTGGTGGAGGCTGGTACAGTTATAATATTTAAAAGGCATTTGGATAGGTATATGAATAGAAAGGGTTTAGAGGGATATAGGCCAAATTCTGGCAAATGGGATTTGATTTTTTTTAGGATATCTGGTCTGCATGGACGAGTTGGACCATAGAGTCTACTTTCATGCTATACAGCTCTATATGTCGTCACTGGGAATACAATTCTGTTTTTGATGCTTTCACTCCATAGGAATTATAATCCTTCAATCAACAGCATTAAAAGCAGATTTATCTGATCACCATCAAATCACGGTTGGTGGGATATGTAAGATTAGATTACTTACAGTGTGGAAACAGGCCCTTCGGCCCAACATGTCCACACCGACCCGCCGAAGCATATACCACCCAGACCCACACTCCTACATTTACCCCTTCACCTAACACTACGGGCAATTTAGCATGGCCAATTCACCTAACCTGCACATTTTTGGCTTGTGGGAGGAAACCGGAGCACCCGGAGGAAACCCACGCAGACACGGGCAGAATGTGCAAACTCCACACAGAGAGTCGCCTGAGGCGGGAGGTTGTGAGGCAGCAGTGCTAACCACTGTGCCACCGTGCCACCCACTTGGGATCTTGCTCTGCACACGTTGGCTGCCTGGATTTCTTTATGACAACATTGACCATACTTCAGATGTGTTTCATTGGTTATGGAATGCTTTGAATTATTTAGGGATTGTGAAGGGATTTATGAAAATTGAAGTCTGTCTTCTTTTCGGAGGTGATTACAGAGATGAGGTGTTGGAAAGACGTTGAGGGATTCGAAAAGACAGGAAACATCCACAGCTTCTCCCCCTCCACACACACACCGGGAACTGACCATTCGCAGTCCACAAGATAATAACCAGCTCCCAACACACACACAACGCAACAAAAGCGGCACAGTGGTTAGCACTGCTGCCTCACAGCGTCAGAAACCCGGGTTCAATTCCCGCCTCAGGCACACTGTGTGGAGTTTGACCATTCTCCCCGTGTCTGCGTAGTGTTAGGTGAAGGGGTAAATGTAGGGGAATGGGTTTGATTGGGTTGCGCTTCGGCGGGTCGGTGTGGACTTGTTGGGCCGAAGGGCCTGTTTCCACACTGTGAGTAATATAATCCAAAAAAGGAAATCAGTAAGAATCCGCACATCCCAGATAATTACACCTCCCCTTTTCATATTCAGGAATGAACCATCAACAAATCTCAGTCTGGAAATCCGAGGGAAATGCTTCCAATAAACACACTCAATATCCAACACACAGCTCCAGTCACACAGTTCAGCACAAAGCACCGAGTAAACAGCTCTCTCAGCTGGATCTTCTCACACAGCATAAGGGACATTTCCACCCCTGACTGCCCACAGGATAGTCAGACTGCCTGAAGATTGGTGTGGATATTATGGGATACAATTTGTATAAAAGCTGCTCCTTCACTCACCATCTCCTCACTTGGTTTTCAGTCCCTATAGGAAGTGAACCAACTTTGGAAGAGGAAGAGGAGACAATGGGCAGAGTGGGTGTGCTCTCTGATTGACATCTCTCACAGTCAATCCAAGTATTTCTGGAGCAACATGAGTTTCCTGAAACTTGGGAAACTGACCGGGGAAATGGAGGTGACTTTGAGCAGCAGATCAGGTGGGGATTTAAACTTGTCATTGTCTCAAGGTCTTTTTTTCGAGGTTAGGGGGAGTCCAAAGCTGGAGGGCATAGGTTTGAGGTGAGTGGGGAAAGATATGGAAGGGACCTAAGGGGCAACTTTTTCATGCGTAGGGTGGTGCCTGTAAGGAATGAGCTACGAGAGGAAGTGGTGGATGCTGATTCAACAGTAACATTTAAAAGAAATCTGGATGGGTATATGAATAGGAAGGGTTTAGAGGGAAATGGACCAAATGCTGGCAAATGAGACTAGATTAATTTAGGATATCTGGTCAGTGTGGATGAGTTGGCTTGAAGTGCCTGTTTCCATGCTGTACAACACAATGAATCATTGAACAAAACTTTACTTGTTGCAGCTGCTGTTTCAATTCCCCTGTAAATGTTTGACAATGATTTCTAGTGTGGGAATAGCATTCTTCATCCTCGGAGGTTTTCAAACTGACCTCTGTTCGGAAAGTTCCATTGGGTTGCCTTCAATATTATGTGAACGTGATCATCTACTCCCAGTACCTTGGAAAGCAGATATTTCATAAAACTAAAGCAAGCTCTATTGCTGCTAACAGTTGTTTTAACTCATAAACTCATATATGCTATAAAGCAATTTATTCTCTCCAATATTATAAAGGTGGAGACCATATATCAGTTTAAACTTGATTATAAATGTAAACAAAGCAAAAACTCACTGCAATATTTTTGACGTGATAATATAATTGTTTATTGAACTATTTTAACTATTTGTTCTGTTAATGTGATATCTATAGACTTGTAGTTTGCTGAAATAATTGTTAGCCACAGCATGTAGACTGGAATAATGAATGGTTGAGTGTTGGTGCCTAAACACCTAAAAACTCCAAGTTTAATTTCAAGAGCTTTCTCAAAAGTGTAATCAGCACAAACTCACCACTCTCATCTGCAGCATTGGTTATTTCTATAGTTGCTTCCAACTTCCTGCATTTTAATGATCTGTTTTTGGCTTTCTTTTGCAAGTAAGTGATGTTTAATGTTATACTGTAGTAAGCCACCAATTACAGACAGTCTATTTTATTCCATTACATTGTGACCACATTCAGGTGTTAATCATATTGAGATTCAAATAGGGGGGGGGGGGGGGGGGCTACGATCCAGGGAGATAGTGAGGAAAGAGATCAATCTGAGACTGGTACAGTTGAGAACAGAAGTGAGTCAAACAGTCAGGGCAGGCAGAGTGAATCCTCAGAAGAGTATAAAGGAAGCAGGAGTATACTTAAGAGGGAAATCAGGAGGGCAAAAAGGGGACGTGAGACAGCGATGGCAAATAGAGTTAAGGAGAATCCAAAGGGTTTTTACAAATACATTAAGGACAAAAGGGTAACTAGCGACAGAATAGGGTTCCTCAAAGATAACAAAGCGGTCTTAGTGTGGAGCCTTGTGTGGAGAAAATGGGGGAGATACTAAATGAGTATTTTGCATCATTATTTACTGTGGAAAAGAATATGGAAGATATAGACTGTAAGGAAATAGATGGTGACATCTTGCAAAATGTCCATATTACAGAGGAGGAAGTGCTGGATGTCTTGGAACAGGGAGAGGTGAATAAATCATCAGGACCTGATCAGGTGTACCTGAGAACTCTGTGGGAAGCTAGAGAAGTGATCGCTGGCCTCTTGCTGAGATATTTGTATCATTGATCGTCATAGGTGAAGTGCCAGAAGACTGGAGGTTGGCTAACGTGGTGCCACTGTTTAAGAAGGGTGATAAGGATAAGCCAGGGAACTATAGACCAGTGAGCCTGACCTCTGTGGTGGGCAAGTTGTTGGAGGGAATCCTGACAGACTGGATGTACATGTATTTGGGAAGTCAAGGACTGATTAGGGATAGTCAAAATGGCTTTGTGTGTGGGAAAACATGTCTCCCAAACTTGATTGAGTTTTTTGAAGAAGTAGCAAAGAGGATGGATGAGGGCAGAGCAGGAGATGTGATCTATGTGGACTTTAGTAAGGCGTTTGACAAGGTTGCCCATGGGAGACTGATTAGCAAGGTGACATCTCATGGAATATAGGGAGAACTAGCCATTTGGATACAGAACTGACTCAAAGGTAGAAGACAGAGGGTGGTGCTGGAGGGTTGTTTTTCAGGCTGGATGCCTGTGACCAGTGGAGTGCCACAAGGATCAGTACTGGGTCCTCTACTTTTTGTCATTTACATAAATGATTTGGATGCGAGCATAAGAGGTATAGTTAGTAAGTTTGCAGATGACACCAAAATTGGAGGTGTAGTGGGCAGTGATTACTCTATCAGATTACATAAGAATCTTGACCAGATGGGCCAATGGTCTGAGAAGTGGCAGATGGAGGTTAATATCAGATGTGAGGTGCTGCATTTTGGGAAAGCAAATCTTAGCAGGACTTATACACTTAATGGTAAGGTCCGAGGAAATGTTGCTGAACAGAGAGACCTTGGAGTGCAGGTTCATAGCTCCTTGAAGGTGGAGTCACAGATAGATAGGATAGTGAAGAAGGCATTTGGTATGCTTTCCTTTATTGGTCAGAGTATTGAGTGACTTTGGTTGAGGGGTGAATGTGAATGCCCAAGACAATCTGCAGAACTCCACAATAACCTACTGAAATCATGAGGGGCATGGGTAAGGTAAATAGGCAATGGCTTTCCCCTGGGGTGGGGGAGTCCAGAACCAGAGGGGCATAGGTTTAGGGTGAGAGGGGAAAGATATAAAAGGGAGCTAAGGGGCAACGTTTTCATGCAGAGGGTGGTACGTGTGTGGAATGAGCTGCCAGAGGAAGTGGTGGAGGCTAGTAAAATTGGAACATTTAAAAGACATCTGCAATGGGTATATGAATAGGAAGGGTTTGGAGGGATATGAGCCAGGTGCTGGCAGGTGGGACGAGATTGGGTTGGGATATCTGGTTGGCATGGACGGGTTGGACCAAAGGGTCTGTTTCCATGCTGTACATCTTTCTGACTCTATGACTCTGTTTAAGTAAGGTGGTAAGGAAAAGTCAGGGAACTATAGACCAGTGAGCCTGACATCAGTGGTGGGCAGTTGTTGGAGGGGATTCTGAGGGATAGGATTTACATATATTTGGAAAGACAGAGACTGATTAGGGATAGTTAACATGGCTTTGTGTGGGAACTCGCGACTCACTGAGTGTTTTGAAGAAGTGACAAAGAGGATTGATAAGGGCAGAGAGGTGGACATGATCTATATGGACTTCAGTAAGGCATTAAACAAGATTCCTCATAGTAGACTGGTCAGCAAGGTTAGATCACATGGAATGCAGGGAGAACTAGCCATTTCGATACAGAACTGGCTCGAAGGTAGAAGACAGAGGGTGGTGGTGGTGGAGGGTTGCTTTTCAGACTAGATCCCTGTGAACAGTAGTGTGCCACAAGGATCAGTGCTGGGTCCACTGCTTTACATAATTTATATAAATGATTTGGATGTGAACATAGGAGGTATAGTTAGTAAGTTTGCAGATGACACCGAAATTAGAGGTGCAGTGGACAGTGAAGAAATTACCTCGGGAACAACAGGATCTTGATCAGATGAGCCAATGGGCTGAGAAGTAGCAGAGGGAGTTTAATTTAGATAAATCTGAGGTGCTGCATTTTGAAAAGGCAATTTATGGCAGGACTTACACACTTAATGATAAGGTCCTGGAGTATGTTACTGAATAAAGAGACCTTGAGTGCAGGTTCATAGTTCTTTGAAAGTGGAATCCCAGGTAGATAGGATAGTGAAGAATGAGTTTGGTATGCTTGCTTTTATTGGTCAGTGCATTGAGTATCGATGTTGGGAGATCATGTGGAAGCTGTACAGGAAATTGGTTAGGCCATTTTTGGAATACTGTCTTCAATTCTGGCCTCCTTGCTATGGGAAGGATATTGTGAAACTTGAAAGAGTATACACAAATATTCACAAAGATGTTGGAAGGTTTGAGCTGAAGGGAGAGGCTGGGGTCGTTTTCACTGGGGCATTGGAGGCAGAGGGGCGACTATATAGAAGTTCATAAAATCAAGAGGGGCATGGATTGGGTGAATAGCCAAGGTCTTTTCCCCGGGTTGGAGGAGTCCAAAGCTGGAATGTATATGTTTTGGGTGAGAGGGGAAAGATTTTAAAGGGACCTAAGAGGTAACATTTTCATACAGAGTGGTATGTGTATGGAATGAGCTGCCAGAGGAAGTGGCAGAGGCTGGTACAATTACAGCACTTAACATGGGCAGCACTACTGCCTCACAGTGCCAGGACCCAGGTTCAATTCCAGCCTTGGGCAATTGTCTGTGTGGAGTTTGCACATTCTGCCTGTGTCTGCATGGGTTTCCTCCGGGTGCTCCGGTTTCCTCCCGCAATCCAAAGATGTGCATGTTAGGTCAATTGGCCATGCTAAATTGCCATGTAGGGATGTGTAGGTTAGGTGCATTAGTCAGGGGCAAATATAGAATAGGGGTCTGGATGGGTTACTCTTCGGAGGGTCAGTGTGGACTTGTTGGGCTGAAGAGCCTGTTCCCACACTGTAGGAATTCTCATTCTACAAAAAAGGCATCTGGATGGGGATAGGAATAGGAAGGGTTTAGAGAGATATGGGCCAATTGTTGACAACTGGGATTACATTAGTTTGGATATCTGGTCTGCATGGGCATGCCGGACTGAAGGGTCTGTTTCCAGGCTGTTTAGCTCTATGACTCTATATCATGCATGTGGAATAGTGAGGCTTAATGTTCAGACCAAAAGAACAAGAACAAAGAAAATTACAGCACAGGAACTGCCTTTCTGTCCAGATATATCATAAATTATGCTATCGTGCCCGCCTCGACCAATTACCCATGGCAACATGTTCCAGGCACCCAACACCCTCTGTGTAAAGAATTTTCCATGCATGTCTCTTTAAACTTTTCCCCTCTCACTTTGAACTCATGACCCCACTCTGGGATAAAGTTTCTTGCTAATTCACCCTGTCTATACCTCTCATGATTTTGTAGACCTCAGTCAGGTCCCCCCTCAATCTCCATCTTTCTAATGAAAATAATCCTAATCTACTCAACGTCCCTTCATTGTTAGCACTCTCCATACTAGGCAACACCCTGGTGAGCCTCCTTTGCACCCTCACCAAAGCATCCACATCCTTTTGGTAATGTGGCGACCAGAACTATACACAGTATTCCAAATGTGGCCACCAAAGTCCTATACAACTGCAAAATGACCTGTACTCTTTTATGTACTATTTTCATCAACGCCATTGACACATTTCAATTCTATGTCTTAATATATGTTTATAGTGTTATGGACCAGACCACTTCAAAATATATTAAGGAGGTAGCCTGGACCCTAACTTTTTCTTACTTTAAAGCAAATATCAGGCTTTAAGTAACAGATACAATTCGACTGGTTAACCTACTTCCAATTAAGCAAAACACAATTGGTCTGATCCAGATATCCTAAATGAATCTAGTCCCAATTGCCAGCAAATGACCCATATCCCTCAAAACCCTTCCTATTCAAACGCCATAGTTGAAGTGCAACAATAGGAAGAATAATTTGGAATAACTTAACTCGAATTGGACACTTAACAGAATAACAGATACAGTAACTATTACTAATCAACTGTTTCAATACAGTAACATTCCATAAACGCACCCTTGGCAAAAGGCAAATTCAGAAAACATTTGTCTCACATGCAGTCCACCATCCCAGGAAGAGCCCCAGGGTTTTTGCTGTAATTGAGAGAGAAGAAAATTGTTTCCACTTCTTTAAGTCCCCAACAGCAACTGCTGCTAAAAACCTAAGATCCCTGGTTCTGTGGGTGGGAGCTTGATCACACACCCACTCAGGCTCTTCTATTGCAGAAGACAAAACGCCTAAACATATGTACTAGCAGGTTCAAGAACAGCTCCTTCCCTGCTGTTATTCAACTGCTGAATGGACCTCTTTATTTCAAATGTAGTGTGATCTTGCTCTTGTGCACCTCCATTGCAGTATCAACCTTGTATGCCTTGCTCAACCTAAACACCCTGTGATCTGTGTGGACTTGTATGTCATGATTTGCCTGTACTCCTTGCAGAATAAAACTTTTTTTCTGTATTTTGGTTCATATGACAACAATAAGGCAAAGTAGGAAAGGGTGGCGATGGAAAAATACAGCAGGTCAGGCTGCATCCAAGGAGCAAGAGAGTTGACATTTCAGGCATAAGCCCTTCATCAAGAATATGGAGGGGGAAGGGCGGAATGAGAGAAAACTAGCTGGGTGGAGGTGAGGCGGGGTGGAGGGTAGATGGGAAGGCGATAGGTGGATGTAGGTGGGGGGTAATTGTGATAGGGCGGAGTGGATAGGTGGGAAGGAAGATGGGCAGGTCAAGAAGGTGCTGAGTTGGAGGCTTGGATCTTGGATAAGGTGGGGGGAGGTTAGGGTACAGGGGCAATTTGGAAACAAGTGAAGTCAATGTTGATGCTGTATGGTTGTAGTGTCCCAATCCAGAAGATTTGAGGGGGAGGGAGGTGTCCGAGATGGTCCATATGAACTTCTGGTCAGAATTTTGGTGAAGTTGATGAATGATTCAACCTCCTTGTGGGTGCACAAGGTGGCACAGATAATATCATCAATGTAGTGGAGGAAAAGGTGGTGGATGTTGCCGGTATAACTATGAAAGGTGGACCCTATGAAGAGGCAGGCATAGCTAGGGCCCATGCGGGTGCCCATGGCTACCCCTCTGATCTGTAGGAAATGAGAGGATTCAAACAAGAAGTTGTTGAGCATGAGGTCCAGTTACACCAATTGAGTGTGTCAGTGGAGGGGCACTGGTTGGGTCAGCAAGAGAGGAAGAAATGGAGGGCATGTAGGGCCTTTGCCATGGGATTGGATATGTATATGGACTGGATGTCCATGGTGAAGATGGGGTGTTGGGTTCTGGGGAATCGAAAGTCATGGAGGAGGTGGAGGGCATGTCCTGAATATATATTGGGTGTTCCTGGACCAAGAGTGAACAAACGGAGTTGACATATGAGAAGATGAGTTCAGTGGGGCAGGAGCAGGTGGAGACAATAGATTAGATGAGGCAGTCAGGTTGTGGATTTTGGATAAGAGGTAGAACTGGGTGGTGCAGGGTTGGGGAACTATGAGCTTGGATGCTGTGGATGGAAAATCCCCTGAGGTGATGAGGTTGTAGATGATCTTTTGGTGAGAGGTGGGGTCATAGTCAAGGGGCAGTGGAGGAGATGTCCATGAGTTGGCATCTGGTTTCGGCACGGTAGAGATCGGTGCACCATACTATCACTGCACCCCATTGTCCACTAGTTTGATGGTGAGGTTGGGATAGGAGCAGAGGGGTTGGAGGGCTGCTTGTTGCAAAGGTGAGAGGATGGAGTAGGTGACAGCAAGATGCAGATGGAGTAATAGGTGGAATGGAGTGGAATCTTTACAGGAAGCAGGATGTGAGGAGGTGTTTTCAAGGTAACTGGGTGAGTCAGTGGGTTCGTAATACCTTTGGTGTACAACCTTTCCCCAGAATTAGAAGCAGAGGGGTCAGGTAAGGTAAAAGTCAGAAACTGATTATCTGGTCATGAGAGAGGGATAGAAATTGGAAGCAAAATGGTATATATTTTCTAAATCTGGCAAGAGCAGGAAGAGCACCAATCGCATCACAGATATATTGAAGGAAGAGCCCCAACTTGAACAAGGAAATATCCCCATCACCCAGCCTCTTCCCACTTTCTTTTTCACTCATGACCCTTCCTTGACACTCCAACCTCCTCTTCATTCTGGTCTCCCTCCAGTTCCCTGTCATGATCATCTTCACTCATCTCAATTTGTCTATGGTCCTGCTCCATATTATCTCTCTCCTCTTGCTTCTCATTGAATTAGAATAGGACATAATGAGATGATTCAGCCTGTTGTCTGCACACTGGCCTTCTGCAATTTGTCTTGTGCCATTCCCTTGCCTTCTCCCTTTTTATTTTTAATAATCATTCAATTCCCTCCAGCATTTTTCTCAATCCTCAACTCTTGTTGTGTGGAGAGGTTTCTCCTCCAGTCACCTTAAATTTATCACTAATTCCCTGACATCTGAACACTCCAGTTCTCTGTCTAACCACCAGTGGGAGCAGTTTCTCCCTCTCGTCTCTGTCCATATCCTCAGTTTTTGCAGCCTCTGCAAGAGATCCTCACAATCTCTTCGAGGGAAGCAGTCCAACTTCTCCACTCTCCTTCTGTAGCTAAACTTCCTCATCTCTGGAAGTATTCCGTGAATCTTTTCTGCATCCTCTCTAATAGCTTCACATCCTTCCCAAAGCATGCCACCCAGAATTGGGAGCAATACTTCAATCAAGACCAGGTCTGTTTTTCTACAGTGTAATATAACTGTGTTGTTTTTGTGTGCTCTGTGCCCATTGATAAACTCTGGATGTGTGTGCTTTATTGATCACTCTCTCAATTGTTCCTGCTGTCTTCTTTTGGAACTGAAGGGGAGAGCTGTCATTTCTGCATGTATAGTACAATTTATTTTTGTAATGCCCAGTTGTCTTTAATTCTGATGCCTCAGTCTAATCCAGTTTGTTTGACACAATCACCAGGACCCTGCCAGTGTTTATTTACAATCAGACTAATCCTCACAAACAACTTGTCCAAGTTTTGCCCACTTTGTAAACCTCATTGTACATATGCAGATATACTGAGGTCGTAAGCCATGCTCCTATGACACCTACACCAGTCTAACAGCCAGCATTTATTCAGTATTAACATTTTGCATGTTTCTGCACCAATCCTTCATGAAGCTATGACGTTCTGCATGACTGCATTTCAACTGTACCTGATCCCAGTCAATGTAGCCACTGTGATAGGCTGACAGCTCAACCCATGAGATACAGGAAGAGAGTTAGAGCTCAGGGAATAGATGGTAAGTGAAAGTAGCCACCATCTCAGGAGCTTATCTGACAGTGCAACTGAATAAGTATTTTGTGAGGATCCATGAGTTCTGTGATTGTAAATATCTGTTTCTGAGGTGCAGTGTTGGGTTCAATATTTTCCAGCGAAGAGGCAGTTGCTCCACATTGGCTGCAGGTCCAGTGTGGAGTGGGTACAGGAAGTTTTACACAATCAGCTGTGATTGGTCATACTAAAAGCAATTGTTAATGCAGTGATCCCATGCTCTGCTTTGCTGCTGTCATAGCCCATTTCACCCCTCCCCACTCCACCCCCTACCCCACACCCCACTCCCCCCATAGACTGGGGCTTCCAGCTCAGTGTCTCAGGGATGTGAGATGCATAGTGAGGGGAGTGCAGTTGGGGTGAATGGAAGCCGCTCACCCAGACCCTTGCTGAGTTTATGTCACCCCAACTCTTTTCAGTTAATTCAGAACAGTCACCACACAATTCACTGCTCTCAAACCTGTCAAAGGGACAGGCTTTTTCTAATACTCAATATTTCCTAACCATCAGTTCACATTCCTGAGCATTATTAAATGAGTTGTTCACAGTTTGTTATGGATATGTCTCTCGTTCACCATTTTTGTTCTGTCGTGTATCAATGTCACCTCTTTCTCTTGGATAGACGGAGCGTCTGGAAATGCTCATGTCATCAAAACGCTTCTCAAAATTATAATCCTTCTCTCACATTCTATCGTCTTATGTCATATTCCCAACTTTAGACAATCTTTCATAACCCTGAGCCTCCTAGGAGTTGCGCTGCTTCAGTGAAAGTGGGCTCTGGAGGGTAGATGGTAAATGGTGAGCTTAACAAGAAGATGTGAATTTGTGTTAGTTCCTAAGAGTTGGGCTGAAGGGTCTGTTTTCATGCTGTACATCTCTACGACTCGATGACTCTGCAATTCTGCTGGTTCGAACGTGATTTAGTTGTTTTAGGTGGGTCCAGGAAGGTTATTTAATGTGAATCCTAGTAGCAACCATGTCTGAACAAATCAAAACAGCATGAACCAAGAAAGAGGGAAATCCAACCGAGAAACACTGTGTCACGATCAGGCAAGAGTTGGTGGATGAAACATAAAATTTTCCTCGACATTGTTGAGATTTTCTATGTTGAACAAAGGAAAATGGTCCAGATGAGTCCCGACAGGAGATTCATCTGCGGGATTTGTGCTGAAACTAAAATATGAGAAGCCTCTCTCCTTGCAACAAATGGGGTATGGACAGAGGTTGGATCAGGTGAACAGGCATTATCAAGTCAAGGCCATTAATCTGAGGGACTAATTCTCGTCAGTAGAAATTATCACCTCCTGGGATTTAACTCTCAACTTTTTCTATTAGAAATAATGAATAATAGACAGAAGAGACTGGACTTGATGAAAGAAGCATGTTCAAAGCCAGTGGAAAGCAAAATTTGCCCGGTGTTCTGCCTGCAGTACAACAGACAGCTCCATGAACTCTGTTGACATACTGACATTTTGCCATATGACCCAGCAAGCCAGCACAGCAAGAATCATGCCTTTGAATTTTGGAGAGTAAACATCAGCATTTTCTATGAAATCATGTTGGCCTGGTTTCTGTGGTGTATTTTGTCATTATATGACACTGTCACTTTAAGAGTCTGATTGTATAATTCCGATGACATGATCACCTATTTTGTTTCCAAAACAGTTTAGTCGAACCTGGCTGCTTGTAGAGTAAAAACCTTCTTAATAAAGTCTTTTCCCTGGGGTGGGGGAGTCCAGAACTAGAGGGCATAGGTTTAGGGTGCGGGGTTAAAGATGTAAAAGGGGCTCAAGGGGCAACTTTTTCACCTAGAGGGTGGTGCATGTATGGAATGAGCTGCCAGAGGAAGTGGTAGGCACTGGTACAATTACAACATTTAGAAGGCATTTGGATGGGTATAAGAATAGAAAGGGTGTAGAGGAACATGGGCCAAGTGATGGCAAATGAGATTAGATTAGGTTAGGATATCTAGTCAGCATGGACGAGTTGAACCGGAAGGTCTGTTTCAATGCTGTACATCTCTGTGACTCTGTAATAAAGCTCATGTCTAGCTAGATGGATATAGAACTGGTTGGGCACAGGAGGCAGAGTAGTAGTGGAAGAGAGTTTCTCAAAATGCAGACCTGTGACCAGTGGTGTCCCACAGGGATCCATGCTGGGCCACTGTTGTTTGTGATAGATTTGGAGGAAGGTGTAGCAGGTTTGTTCATTAGCAAGTTTGCAGATGACACTAAGATTGGTGGAGTCGCAAATAGTGAAGGGGACTGTCAGAGAATACAGCCGAATATAGATAGATTGGAGGGATGGGCAGAGAAATGGCAGATAGAGTTCAATCTGGACAAATGCATTTCAGAAGGGACACTGGACATTGACCTGAAGCAGACAATGTTCCTGCTTTCATTCCTCTGTCCAAACCCCCATCTTCTATGCACAGTAAGGACAATGGAAAAGGCAGTCAGGCAGAATGCTTTCAATTTACTGTGACCTTGTATTGTTCTGGTAAGGATCAGTCTGACCTTCCGAGTACATGTTTAACATGAAAAACCCAGGAGAAATGTTAATTTAAGTGAGATTTTGAAATTTCTCTCCTCATTTCCAAAAAAATCTTTGATGAGAGCACACTGAGCAGGAAATGCGAGAAGCTGAGGAAAATATTGCTTCAGTGTAGCTGACTGAAGGGTTCTGATTAATCTGGGAATTAGATACACTGCACTCACTCACTCTGCACATCCCAAATTCAACTATCAGTCACACTCCTAGGCAAAGCTTTCAAATCCAAGCCCAGGCCTTTGGAAAAGCTCAAGGCTTTCAGGTAAAATCTTGAAAGAAGACATAAAAATACATTTTATTCAGTATGTCATCAAATATGGCAGCTGAATTGCTATGATGCTGCAATAACAATCCAGAGATTGAGAGTTCAAACCCATTCATGGAAAGTTATGTACAAAAACTTAGGGTGAGAACAGGCCATTCTGCCGAGTTGGTCCATGCTGGCATTTGTGTTTTACACAATTCTCCCCTGCCTCTTCATTTCACCATATGAACAGATTCTGCTAATCCTTTCTCCCTCATGTATTTGCCTAGTTTCCTGTTAAAGACATCTCTGCTCTTTACTGCAACCACTCCATGCTGTGAAGCTGAATTTCATAAAGTATGGAATTTGTGGAATAGAATCAAAATAAAAACATGAAAACTTTCAGTTTGTCTGCAAAAGAAAAAAAAATTGTCCTTCAAACAAGGGAACCTGCTACAGTACTGACACTTTGACATGAAAAGTACAGATGAGGGTTTCACCAGTAGGTGAGCTGCGCCAGAGAGTCACTAGTCTTTCCTGGAAGTGATTCTTTATCCCTTTTTCTGTGATGTGTCCTTGTTCCTGATCATCAGAAAATGACAGTGGGAGCTAAGGATGGTAAAGGACAACCCTAAATAGAATTAGGCACCATTACATAATTGTCCATCAAAGAAGGAATGTGACAGAACCGCAATGTCAGAGGAGCCACCTTTCAGATGAAATCTCAAGCAAGGCCCCTTCTGCTCCCTCTGAAGTGGATATTAAAGAGGGTTCCCCATTTTTATGTGTAAAGAAAGACTGAATGTTGTCTGATGAAAGCAAAGCCTTAGTAATCCCATGGCAATATTTTGAAGAACAGAGGGGTTATCCTTGGTGTTCTGGCCAACGTTAATCCTTTCTTCAACACCAACAAAAATGGTCTAATCACTTTCTCATTGGCATTTGTGGGAACATGCTGTGTGCACATTGCCTGCCACATTGTCTTCATTACAACAGTGGCCACATTTCAAAACTATTGCATTGGCTGCAAAGAGATTTGGGACATCTAGTGACAATGAAAGACTCCACATAAATGGAAGTCTTTATATTTCATCTCTTCCACTTGAGTTACAGGGATGGGACGGTAAGAGGTCTTGGAGAAATTTGAAAAGACAGGCAATATGCAAATCCCAAACACCCGAGAGAACTGACCATTCATAGTCCACAGGGTAATAATCAGCTCCGAACACACAACTCAAAAATAGGAAATCAGTAAGAATCCTCAAACACTCTGCACCTCCCGGATAATTACCTTCTCATATTCAGGAATGAGCCATCAAAAAAGTTGAACCTGGTAATCAGAGGGAAATGCTTCCAATAAACACACTCAATAAACACAGCTCCAGTCAAACAGTTCAGCACAAAGCACCGAGTAAACAGCTCTCTCAGCTGGATCTTCTCACACAGCATAAGGGACATTTCCACCCCTGATTGCTCACAGGATAGTCAGACTGCCTGAAGATTGGTGTGGATATTATGGGATACAATTTGTATAAAAGCTGCTCCTTCACTCACCATCTCCTCACTTGGTTTTCAGTCCCTATAGTAAGTGAGCCAGCTCTGGAAGAGGAAAATTTGGAGATGCCGGTGTTGGACTGGGGTGCACAAAGCTAAAAATCACACAACACCAGGTTATAGTCCAACAGGTTTAATTGGAAGCACACGAGCTTTCGGAGCGACGCTCCTTCATCAGGTGATAGTGGAGGGCTCAATCCTAACACAGAGTTTATAGCAAAAATCTACAATCTGATGTAACTGAAATTATACATTGAAAAATTGATTGTCTGTTAAGCCTTTCATCTGTTAGAATACAGTGATAGTTTCACTTCTTTCATGTGTAAATGATAAAACCTTTATTTTAAAAAGTTGCATTCTCGGGTTAGCTGTTAACAATGGTGAGGGGTCATACTTTTAGGTTAGTGAGGTGCAGTTTTAAAACAGAGATGTGGAGAAACGTCTTCTCTCAAAGAGTCATGAAATTATGTTCGTCACTGCTCCAGAGTACAGTGGGATGTCAGGAGCTTGAATAAATTCAAGGAGGTGGTAGACAGATTTTTAATTAGTAATGGATTGAAGGATTGTGGAGAGTGTATAGAAAAGTGGAGATTGGGCAGCGAAATGAAGTTGGGGCCAAGACAAGATCAATCTGATCAAATTGAATAGTGAGTAGAATCGAAGGGTTGAATTATGTATTCCTGTTTCCAGTTCTTATGTTTTTATATCCTTAACATGCTCAAAGACTGAGCTTCCCACCCTTTTGGGAAGAGAATTCCAGAGACGCTTAGCTTTGGTTAAAAAAGGTTCTCCTCACCTTATGCCTCAATGGCAGCCCCTTACTTTTAAACTTTACATTCCCTGCTTCTGGACTCTCCAGTAAGAGGAACATCTTACATTTCTTTGGCTAGTTGTGAATTTCATTGCATTTTAAAGAGGGTTTCTCTCTGCAAAGCAGAGGCAGTTTTCTTGCCATTCCATTTTAACTGCATACCATGCTACATCTGTGGCAGACTCATCTAATAGTTTTACCACTCATTGCAAGCAGAAAGACTTGCCATTGGCAGATACTCTGGAATGGATTGGCCTCACTGGTACTGGTGCTATCTTTAAGTGGCTGTTGTGCACCTGGAAAGATATTCCTAATGTGGAGCTGTCCTGAATGTTATGTGACATTTGCACTGGTAGTAGCAGATAGGAGGAAATTGGCATCTTGTTCAGTGGACATTGGATCTGTGGTTAGCACTGCTGCCACACAGAGCCACCAGGTTCGAGTCCAGCCTTGGGCGACTGTGTGGAGTTTGCACATTCTCATTGTGTCTGCGTGCGTTTCATCCGGGTGCTCCGGTTTCCTCCCATAAACCAAAGATGTGCAGGCCAAGTGAATTGACCATGCTAAATTGCCCATATTGTTCAGGGATGTGTAGGTTAGCCAGGGGTAAATGTAGAGGAATGGGTTTGGGTGGCTTACACTTCAGATGGTCAGTGTGGACTTGGTGGGCTGAATGGGTCTGTTTAAATATAGTAGGTGAAGATCTCGACCTCCGGGTGGAGTCTCTCGGTTCGGTCTGGTACAGCACGATTTCGCCCTTTAATCAGTATTGGCCGGGCACAGGTTGCTCAGCAACACAGAGGTTAAAAGCTTTTGTGTTCCTCGGAGAAACTGTGCAAAATGTCTTGAAACAAAGACAATTTTTATATGGTTCTTAAGAAATAGTACAGCCTTAATTACAGAGCAAATCCAATAAAATTTAATTAATCTCAAAAACTTGATTGAGTTTTTTGAAGAAGTAACAAAGAGGATTGATGTGGGCAGAGCGATAGATGTGATCTATATAAACCTCAGTAAGGCGTTCAACAAGGTTCCCCATGGGAGACTCGTTAGCAAGGTTAGATCTCATGGAATACAGGGAGAACTAGCCATTTGGATACAGAATTGGCTCGAAGGTAGAAGACAGAGGGTGGTGGTGGAGGGTAGTTTTTCGGGCTGGAGGCCTGTGAGCAGTGGAGTGCCATAGGGATCGATGCTGGGTCCTCTACTTTTTGTCATTTACATAAATGATTTGGATGCGGGCATAAGAGGTACAGTTAGTAAGTTTGCAGAGGACACCAAAAATGGACAGCGAAGAAGGTTACCTCAGATTACAATAGGATCTTGACCAGATGTGCTAATGGGCTGAGAAGATGACGACCGACTTGACACTGACATTTTTTACAAACCCACCGACTCCCACAGCTGCCTGGATTACACCTCTTCCCACCCTACCTCCTTGTTTTAAAAAATTCTCAAGGTCAAGGACCAGGCTCGCAGGAAAGTAGTCTGACACAGAACAAACAGCCAAGAGGCGAGTCTGCTAGAATATGAGCGTTTTATTCCCCGCAGCGTCGCCACAGCCAGGTCTCATACTTACAACGGGTCTGGCTTATACTCACTCTACATGTTACCGGAACTGGGAGCCGTCAGTTCTCGTAGAGCGGTTGCCAACAACCCACGCTCGGCGGTTAAACGTAACCCCGGAGCAGACTCCCGGGTCTGGCTTATACTCACTCTACATGTTACCGGAACTGGGAGCCGTCAGTTCTCGTAGAGCGGTTGCCAACAACCCACGCTCGGCGGTTAAACGTAACCCCGGAGCAGACTCCCGGGTCTGGCTTATACTCACTCTACATGTTACCGGAACTGGGAGCCGTCAGTTCTCGTAGAGCGGTTGCCAACAACCCACGCTCGGCGGTTAATCGTAACCCCGGAGCAGACTCACCGAACTGGAGACTTTTCCAGCTGATATACTCTTTTCCAGATATAAACATTCATGTGAACAGCAGAGCAAGGCTAAAAAACACATTCCATTCTGGTTACGTACAGATAAGAAGATTCACACGGGGAGGTGTGTAATAAGATTCACACGGGACTAAGCAACACCTCCATTCCGGTTAGATTCACACATGTATTGGGACATAATTTTAACCCTTTCACCACAGTTAGCCAGGGGTAAATGTAGAGGAATGGGTTTGGGTGGCTTACACTTCAGATGGTCAGTGTGGACTTGGTGGGCTGAATGGCCTGTTTAAATATAGTAGGTGAAGATCTCGAACCCCGGGAGGAGTCTCTCGGTTCGGTCTGGTAGAGCACGATTTCGCCCTTTAATCAGTATTGGCCGGGCACAGGTTGCCCAGCAACACAGAGGTTAAAAGCTTTTGTGTTCCTCGGAGAAACTGCGCAAAATGTCTTGAAACAAAGACAATTTTTATATGGTTCTCAAGAAATAGTACAGCCTTAATTACAGAGCAAATCCAATAAAATTTAATTAATCTCAAAAACTTCATTGAGTTTTTTGAAGAAGTAACAAAGAGGATTGATGAGGGCAGAGCGATAGATGTGATCTATATAAACCTCAGTAAGGCGTTCAACAAGGTTCCCCATGGGAGACTCGTTAGCAAGGTTATATCTCATGGAATACAGGGAGAACTAGCCATTTGGGTACAGAACTGGCTCAAAGGTAGAAGACAGAGGGTGGTGGTGGAGGGTTGTTTTTCGGGCTGGAGGCCTGTGAGCAGTGGAGTGCCACAGGGATCGATGCTGGGTCCTCTACTTTTTGTCATTTACATAAATGATTTGGATGCGGGCATAAGAGGTACAGTTAGTAAGTTTGCAGAGGACACCAAAAATGGACAGCGAAGAAGGTTACCTCAGATTACAATAGGATCTTGACCAGATGTGCTAATGGGCTGAGAAGTGGCAGATGGAGGTTAATATCAGATAAATGTGAGGTGCTGCATTTTGGGAAAGCAAATCTTAGCAAGACTTGTACAGTTAATGGTAAGGTCCGAGGGTGTGTTGCTGTACAAAGAGACCTTGGAGTGCAGGTTCACAGCTCCTTGAAAATGGAGTCATAGGCAGATAGGATAGTGAAGAAGGCATTTGGTATGCTTTCCTTTATTGGTCAGAGTATTGAGTACAGGAGTTGGGAGGTCATGTTACAGCTGTACAGGACATAAGTTAGGCCACTGTTGGAATATTGCATGCATTTCTGGTCTCCTTCCTATCAGAAAGATGTTGTGAAACTTGAAAGGGTTCAGAAAAGATTTCCAAGGATGTTGCCAGGGTTGGAGGATTTGAGATATAGGGAGAGGCTGAACAGGCTAAGGGTGTTTTCCCTGGAGTGTCTGAGGTTGAGGGGTGACTTCACAGAGGTTTACAAAATCATGAGGGGCATGGATTGGATCAATCGACAAAGTCTTTTCCCTGGGTCTGGGAGTCCAGAACAAGAGGGTACAGGTTTAGGTGAGAGGGGAAAGTATAAAAGAGACCTAAGGGGCAATGTTTTCACGCCGAGGGTGGTATGTGTATGGAATGAGCTCCCAGAAGAAGTGGTGGAGGCTGGTACAATTGTAACATTTAAAAGGCATTTGGATGGGTATATAAATAGGAAAGTTTGGAGGGATATGGGCCAGATGCTGGCAGGTGGGACGAGAATGGGTTGGGATATCTGGTCGGCATGGACAGGTTGTACTGAAGGGTCTGTTTCCATGCTGTATATCTCTATGACTCTATGACTCTAAATGACATTATGGACAGCAGGTTAACCAAATGGCATTTCCTGGAAACAAACTTTGTTTTGCAAATTTTATCTCTCTTCACCTGTGTCCACAAGGCCAGCTAGGACGGTTAGTAATCTCTTATCCAGCTTGGTTAATTCCATACTGTGAAGGGAGCATTGTTTGCTAATCTTTGATTTAGTTAGTTCAGCCTTTAGTAGGGTTAAAAAGCCATTTTAAACACAGTGCTAATTTACAGCCTAGAACCTGTTTTATTATGTTACTTGCATTGAGAAGCCATTTTGTTGTTGGTAAAGGCGTGCATTAAATGGTTGCTCCTGACAACAGCCTAAATTCAGATTTTAGATCCTCATAGGGGTTCTATGATTCTACAGACAGGAATTTGGTGGTCCTGGTTGTGGGGGGTGGGATTTGGGTGGGTGGGGGTCATTCCTTTCCTCAAAGACTAGCAGTAGAGACCCTGACACCAGACTCTTTCAGGGTCAGAGGTCGCTACCTAGGTCAGTTTGGTTTCAGCCACCTGGAAGAATGCCCAATACATGAAGAAGATTAGTGATTCATCAAGGCTATCCATGATCGACAAGGCACAAATCAGGAGTGATGGAATATCCCCCATTTGTCTGGAAGGGTGCAGCTCTAACAACACTGAAGAAGCTTGATACTATTCCAGACAAAGCGACCCACTTGATTGTCACCACATCCACAAGCAACCACTCCCTCAAACATCAATGCTCAGTGGCAGCAATTTGTACTGTCTACAAGATGCACTGTAGAAATTCACCAAATATCTTTAAACACCACCTTCAAAATCCATGATCATTTCCCTCTGGAAGGACAAGGGAATTAAATACATGGGAACACCACTCCCTGCAAGTTCCCCTCCAAGCCACTCACCATCGTGACTTGAAATATATGACTGTTCCTTCACTTGCGCTGGATCAAAATCCTGGAATTCCTTCTTTAGCTGGATTATGGGTATCCCTAAACCCATGGACTATCGCAGTTCAAGAAGGCAGCTCACCACCACTTTGGAGAAGGTGAGGACTTGCAGATATTGGATAAGTGCGAATCAATAAGGATGGCACTGGAAAAGCACAGCAGGTCCGGCAGCATCTGAGGAGCAGGAGAGTGGACATTTCAGGCATAAGCCCTTCATCACCACCACTTTGTCCATGAAACTGAATTTTCCTGTGGGCTATTCCCTACATTTGAATCCAAGTGTGTCCATTAAAATGGTAGAATGCAAGGGTCCTGATTCATTTAAGCTTAATAGTGATCGAGGAAAATTGAGAGGATTAAAATGTAATGTAAGTCCTGGATAACTATTAAATTGAATGCTCAACTCACCACCGATCCCCTCTACCTCCTTGATCTCTGGCTCTCTCTAGAATGACAACCCATACACCTGGACCTGCCATATGTTGCCAGCCCTGATCTGTTGGACCCAACACCACCCCCAACTCTGCCTGGCAATCCAGCTGGACTTGGCAATGAACTTGCCATGAACCTCTGTCCCCACCACCACCCTGCTCCCACATTGCATCAGTCCAGTTCTGTGGGTACTACCAATCCTTCTCTAGGCCAGTCCATTCGTTTGGAGCTCACCTTCACTCACCCAACACCTGATCCACTTGTCACCCTTCCCCCTCACTTACATTTCACACTTACCTTTCCTCAGTTTCTGTCAAAGTGCCTTTGGGATCTTTAACTTCTGAAACAAGGCAGCAAGTACCATGGAAATGTGGCCAGCAAACCTCCACCTGTACTGAGTGGATTTCTCTCTAGTTTCCTCTGGTGGACAGGTTCAGGTAAGGCCAAACCAGGCACCCTTGGCCAGAAAGAATTGTCAACAGGAAATGGGTAAATTTAAGGAGGATTACTGTCAGTTGATTCTGTTCCAACAGTAATCAGAATATCTGGACCACTCGTAAGTTGAGACATCCATCCTCCAGTCAGTGGGTCTCTATACAACTTTGTTCAGATATTTTGTTGTCATGAAAGATGACGCTAAGTTGCATTAATTATTTGTTTTCTTGACAAGCAGATGGTAACTGTGATTAAAGTTTACACGGTTTCAAAGACAATCACTTAATTAAAGTATAGTTACCAATGGAATGCAGAAACACTTCTTGCAAACTTAAAGAAAATTCTGGTTAAATTAAATTCAAACACTATTAACTGGATTTTAAGTTTTTATTTATTGCGGAATTAAACCTCCAAATCCTTGCATTTAGAATTTAAGAATATGTCTTGACATTGTTAAAATCATTACAAAAAAAAATTTGACCAAGCAGATAACATTGCCAGGCTTCACATACTATTTAATCATGGAAAAGACCACATTATTTTTAATCTCCTATTGCATTATTTGAAGAGAATATTAGAAACAATCAAGTTATAACACCTATCAGAGTAACATAGTATAAATGTTATTCTAATATTTCACTTCTCTAGATTACACCAACAGAAATCTGTTACTGGTATTAGTTATTTCTGGATAGTAGTTAATGATTTATTGTAGATACTGATATATAATGACCAGGTAATGGCATTCTTATTTAACTGCAAAAAAATTAAAATAATAAAAATAAACAATAGACCAATTACCACGAAGAAAGTAAAAATGCAGTTTAAGGTTAAGGTCTCCATAGTCAAAAGTGAAAGTGAACTCCATGGGTTCTACTTTTAGATCTTCATGGGTCTATTGTATATTTATATTGTTTTATGTTGGATGATCATCATAAGGTTTTTACGCTTCACAGATTCTAAGCAGTTATTTCTCCTCTGATATAGAACTCACAAAAAGGGAATTGAATTGTTGTGGGAGACATTATAACCTCAGGGGCATCAAGGTATAGGCCAACAATTGTTTATTGAACCAACATTGGGAGAGTCCACCCCAGAAAGGATTCTGAAACAGCGCTCTAACTCCACAAGGATTTTTCAGATATTTGTACGTTGTAAATTACAGAGACAGTCCATGACTCAATTTTAGGTACCTGTTATGAAACAACTTCACTAAAGGATGAGCATGAAAATTAACTTTTTAGATATTTTACAATCTAACTGTACAGAGATGTTAAAACACATGTGAAGCTGGTAGGTACTGAACCCTTGCCTCCTTGCTCGGAGATAGGGACACTACCACTGCCCCTCTACTAACCTTTTACATTTTTACACCTGAGAACCACTGAAGTAAATGGGCTTTCACCACCTATGTAACATTTCAGCCTAAAGGTCACCTTGAAATCAAATTCTTGAAATCCGTTAAATAGTCTGGAGAATTTCAGCTGGATATCACAAAACCCAAATCACAACCTCAGCAGAGGACCAGATTTTCAGCAGAGTTAGTAATAAAACTATAGTGGCTGTGAGCAATTGTCCACCATTGTGGGACTGGCTATGACTTCAATAGGGGAAATACTTTTGTGATTTGAAAAATAGCAGCTGAGACGTGAGCAACAAGCAGGAATCCTGACTAAGCTCACAGTGCTACAAACTGAGGAGAGAGGTCTAGGCACTAGAGGAATGCGATTGGAAGAGCTCAGGATGGAGAATGCGTGTAGGAGAGGGGTGAGGCAAGGAGAGACCAGGGAGAAGGTCTTCGAGGTGCATTTGGTGGAGGAAGGTGATGGATCTTCTCAGCTTCAAACAAAGTCATTAAAATTAATGAGTTAGTAGAACTCATTAATCATCACCTTGTATTTATCTTCAATGTCTTTTGTAATTGTATCCCAGGGCATGTTCCAGCTGGAAATGTTCTCTGCTGGTTCTGCTGAGTATTTCTCAGCGAACTTTTTATTGTATTTATATAAGACCCATTTCCAAAAGGCTGATGTTTTTATGCTGGTATCAGGAGGAATATTCCAGGAACCATACCATTTATTCAATTCCCTGTATTTCTTGTCAAGAAACCATGCCCCTCCAGTATCTTCATTCCTGAAAGAAGAATCACCAGCAACATCTGTTGTGCAATTTTCTGATACAAGATGCCCAGTCTTATGATGTTTATGTCCATTCAGCCCTTGGCTCCAGTGATATTCAGCAATGCGCTGTGTGTGCTCCCTATTCGTGCAATCACACAGGGCGCCACAGAAGGGACACCGCTCCCCACAACCACATAACATTGTATAAAATTCATCAGCTGGATCTGATGGGAGAGCAGTAATTTTCTTAGCAACATCCTTCCCCCAATCTTTTATCCTGTCAGTCAGATAATTTGTACTGATAAAACTTGCAATTTCCTGGATAAAGTCCTGTGGGTTAACCTTTTCAGACTGAAAAATGACAGGTCCCAACTTCTCCTGTGGAATCTGTATCTCCTCACACAGTTTATTTTTAAATGCCTGAACAACATCAGCTAAAGAACTCCCATCAGTCATGTCTGTAATATCCTTTAGAGCTTCCTTCAATCGATTGACAATCTTATGCAGAATATTCAATGCGAGAGAGCACAGCAGAGGAATTTGGTCATTATTTGTGGCTGCACAGTGTTGGACAACTTGTTCTTTCAGCCAGTCTAATTGGAATGATGTGCTGTGCTATAAGTATCGAAAATACTCATCAAAACTGTCTTTCTCCTTCAAATGCAGCATCAGAGCCACTTGTAAGTTTTTCCGGTACAAGAATTTCCCTCCTTTGCAATGCTGCCTCATGTGCTGAACAATTTCCATTCCCAGTCTGTTATCAACAGCTTGCATTGTGGCTGGGATCAGGCAATTTTCACAGAACATTTTTGCTCTCTGTTTGGTGTGATCTTTCTCCTGGTAGATATCCATAAAGCTTTGGCAGTAAGCTGATTTCTCCTTTTTTAATTGTTCCAGAGGATCATTTTTCTTCCTAAACCTTTCATGCATTTCTTCATACTGGTTAAGTGCAAACCCACATGTGTGAAGTTTAAAATCTACCCTGAAATCTTCAGTAAAGGTGAATTTTTGATCCTTGTGTTTCTGGATTTTCATGTCTATGGCTCTCAGGAGTTCTCGGCAATGGTTAGAATCATAGTCCTGCTCCTGTTTCACTTTCTTCATTACAAACTGTTTACACTCCTTCACCCACTCATCACACAGTTCCTGGGCTTTTGTACTGAATATTGAATACATCGGGTTATGCACAAGCCTGGAATAAAATGCAGTTGATTCAACGTGATTATGATTGATTTGGAGTTTTTCATCCTTCAGTTCAGAGAGGGATTTATTGCTCAGTTTCTGGTTGAGGAGTTTGGTGTCTGTGAGCATGCTCTGGCGTAGACTCTGTTCCATGTCCTTCATAATATTGGCTTCTTGTGATGGTAAATGTTTAAATTTTGAAATTGTGTTCTGCCACATTTTCTCAAACACTTCCTTCAATTGTGTTTCATCCATCTCCTTATTTTCTTGACTGTACTTCTGCAGAAGTTTATTGACCTCTTCTACAATCTGACTCTTATAGTTTTCCTTTATATCATTCAGCTTCTGCCGAGCTCTCCTCCTCTGCACGGCTTCATCACACTTCCTGTCCACATATATCTGACGTTCAATGATCAGAGATTCAGTGCTCCAGATAAAATCCTCCCTGTATTTTTCAACAAGGTTTGTGTTATGGCCTGTGGAATAGTATTCCTTCAATTTTTGGAGTGCTTTTCTTTTCTGTTCATCAAGAAATACAATCAATTCGCTTTTTAAACTAACAGCTTCCTCTCCTGGATCCTGATTTGTACTAAAAATTCTGTTCTGTGCTCTTCCCAAGAAGGAATGTATCTCTTTCCTCAGATCCCACTCCACATCTGTGTAGGGAACAGAAAGGTCCTTGTAAGCTTCAGCTACCAGACTGTTCCGGAAACTGAAAATGAAATTCTCATATTTCACCGCAGTCCACAAGGATTTAGTCCATTGGATGAACTCAGAGATGGTTGACGGTTTCCGTTTCTTTGTATTCTCTTTCAGGTTCTGAAAAAGCCTTTTCTTCAGCTCAAACACCTTGTGACTGTAGCCACTATTGACAGCTGCCATGGGTGGATTCCCGTGCCACAGGCCTGGGATGTTCCAATTATTCTCCATCGCATCATACTCCAGAACATCCGAGAACTTACTGAATTGTCGATCTCGTTTTTCCATTATTGCCGCTGCTCGTGTCATCTCATCCAGCTGTTCTAGCAGATGTTTGCGACCTCTGATATTCTGGTCATGAGCAGACACATCGTTGACATTTTGGTGAACAAAGTAACAAACTGGCCTTTTCCCCACCTCTCCCATTCGTATAAATGCATGGACCACTATCTGAAGCACATCCTTCATCTCAGTGGAGTTTTCCATGGCCATATTTACCAATGTTACATCGCTTAGTCCGATCACTAGAGTGGCAAGCTCATTGTCATGTTCAGAGCTGCCGTCAATGTTTGATAGTTCTGGTGCTTTCAGCCCCTCAGTGTCGATCACCATGATGTACCCACAGCCCAGCTCCTTCTGCAGATCTCCTGTAATCTTAATGAGCTGCATGAAGGCTCCACGGGTACATCGCCCACTGCTCACAGCAAACTGCAAACCAAACATGGTGTTGAGAAGTGTGGACTTGCCTGTGCTCTGCACACCCAGCACCGTCAGTACAAACATACTGGTCTCTCTGCTAATCCTGTCTTCAACTGCCTTTAGTACATCAGTGACCCACTGTAAAGGGATGTTGGAAACATCTCCATCGACGAGTTCCAGAGGGAACCCATCCAACAATAGGTTAGCGACAGTGTTGGGTAGCATTTGCACAAGGTGACTCTCTTCCTTATCGTGATATTCCTGGTTTATCAGTGTTTCGTAGATCAGACCGATTTCTCGCATGAAGTGTTCAAGTCCAAGGGCATTGGCAGTTATCTGTTGATCAAGTTGCTGTAGTAGTTTATTGGTTGTAGAATCTTTCTGTTGTGACAGCTCCTGAGATTTCTCATACAGAGCTTTGTACTCATCACGTAAAACAGAGAGAGTCTCTCTCGATTTGCTATCCAACCCAAATTTCATCGACTGCAGCACATATTTTCTCTCATCGCTGTGTGTCAGGGCTGCAATGAATCTTTTCATATCAGCTGATATACCTTTTGCTCGCTGCTGTTTTTGAAGTTTGCTCTTCTCTTCTTCAAGGTAATTACAATACATTTGCATTGACTTCTCCTCTCAATTTTTTGGGCGACATTGTTGTTTTTCTATTTTGGAAATCTGCTGCCAAGTGTGACCCTGAAATGACATGCTTTCCGATTTGAATTGGTTAATGGCTTTTCCTTCAATATAATTGTAAATGCTTTCAGATCTTGCTTTGCCAAGTGAACACAGTTTTTCTTCCTCAGGTATTACAATCCCCTTGACACTTGCAATTTTTGCCAGTTTCTCCAAACTCCTGAGGCCTTGGCTAGTTATCTCCTGATAGGTTCTTACCAGGACTTGTCTTAATATAGATTGCAGTGCCTCAGTAAACTCTGCATTGTTTCTCATTACTCGTGCTAATATTTGATTCTGCTTCCACACTGAGGAATCAATAAGTTCCTTTAAGTGTTGTTTAATCTCACTGCTCACACTATTCCCAGTGAGTACTATGTATATACTTGCAGGGCACTGGGTCAGTGACTTCAGGATCTTGCTTGTATCATTGTCAACATTATCAATCCAAAGAAAAACAGCCGAAGAAATGTTTGTCAGAAACTGAACCTGTGTGTGCAACACTTTAGCGTCACCTCGAAGGTTTAATATAGTCATTGGCTCTGGGAAAAGATCCAAATCCACACTGCCACTGGGCAGGTACCAGCACAACTCAACAAGACCATCAGAAATCCTACGTGATAGATTGCCACATTCCATGTCGGCATGAATAAAGAAGTTATGATGTTGCTGAGAACGGCTGAGGACTTTATTTAGAATCATAAATTTGGAGATGGAACAAGAACCAAGTCTAATGAAGGAAAAGATGGGAATGTTGGTGGTCACCATGTTTGTTTCCTTAAAACCTGCACTATCTCGGAGTGATAGTGGGCACCACTTCTTCACAATGGAGCGCAGAGCCCACAGTAGGAAGATGCAGCCCTTGTTCCCAGCAGGCAGTAACAGTGGCAATGCAAACTGGCACAGGGACATCTTTACCATCAGCTCCTGCAGCAGGAATGGATCAGCACACAGGAAAATAGAGACAATGATATCCAGGGGATGGTATTCGCTTTCACAGCTTCGATCCTGAGAGAGAAAATCCAAGCTTCTCAATTCTGACTGATTTTACTTCTTAGTGGGTTTGAATTTCAAGTTCCTTGCCTCTGAATTGACCATCATTAAATTCTGGAGAAAATATCCTGGAATGTCCTGAGGGGAATCTGGTGATTTATGTTGAAGTGTTTCTGTGCTTATGTTGAGGACGTCACTCAGGGACAATGTTTTGCTTTCTAAGCCTAGCTGGGTTAATAGTTCTGTAATACGGTTGGCTGCAGTATGTTCTATTGTATTAATATCAAAAACATTGTTTTCAGGAGTTGAAGTTTTTGTTTGGAGTAAACTCTGTTTCTGCTCAATTGTTGTTTCATTCCATTCAACTGGGATATGTTGTGATGCTCCAGCACCTGTTTGTAATTCCTCAGTAGGCCCAATTTCATTCTGCATATGAGATTACTCAGGTCCGGTTTCATATCAGTGTCAGTCAATTCTGGGTAATGGAGGGTAGGTTCAGGTTGTGCTGAAACTGATGAAAATATTAAATGGGTGAACAACACAAGATTGGAGAAAGATTTCACTGTGGATGTAATAATGTGTTATTATAAACACTGTATCACACTGGTTTGCGATCCTTTCACAAAATTTGATAATTATCTGATGTACAAAACATTTGATGAACTACTGTGAAAAGACAGGGGAGTGGGTTTGGCCACTTGCTATATCACAAGCCAGTACAGAGGCTTCTGAGCAGCAGCCCTTCCATGATTACACAATTCTATTTGGCTGAAATGGCTACTGAGTTTCCTGCTTTTTCTGTTTTGAATAATGTGGGCAAGGACCTTTAATTGTAAATTCCTTACAACCTTATACACTGATCTCCCCCTTGGCTCTGACCAGACATCTATCAATCATGATCTCCGACATGGTCAGATTTCCTTCATTACTGCAGTGGGGTTAGTGAGGAGCAAACTAACTAATTTCCCCAAACCCTCCCCTCCTCACCCCATTTCCCTCAGTACCACACCAGGAACACTGAGACAGTTGAGAAGAGAAGTGAACTATCCAATTTTGTCTCTGTTGCTGAGTTCATTTGGAAGGAAGTAGGGGCAGCAAGGTGGCTCAGTGGTTAGCACTGCTGCCTCACAGCACCAGAGACCCGGGTTCGATTCCAGATTCTGGCGACTGTCTGTGTGGAGTTTGCACATTCTCCCCGTGTCTGTGTTAGGTTTTCTCCCACAATCCAGAAATGTGCAGGTTAGGTGAATTGGCCATGCTAAATTGCCCATAGTGTTCAGGGATGTGTAGGTTGGGTCAAGATTGTCAAGACCAGGCCTGTACTGTATGCATAAGCTCAGTCTCAGGTGATGTCTTAAGCAAGCAAGGGATGCATTGAGGTCCTGAATTTGTCTCATACTCAGGCCCAGCATTGCAACCTGATGATTTAATAGGCTACATTTGATAAGGGCAGGAAATGATGTATGGAGTCCTTTATTTGTATAAGTGAATCAGAGATGTATTTATTCCTTTATAAATGACTGCTACATAAGTCAGAAAACTGCATATACATATTAACAAAGGCAGAATGGGATATTAGTCCCCACAGTTGTTGGCAACATAGACGAGGCTTTATCAAGAGAAGATTTGGCAGTTATGAAAGTGGGCAGACCAAGATTTGAAAGTTGAGCTGGGGGACTGTGCATGAGATTTCATGAAAATCATCAGGTCTGATTTCCAGAATGTCATCCCAAAGGCAGAGATCACTCTCAACAGAAACCAGACAAAAAAGGCAAACACACTCTCACTGGCATCTTGAAATGACAGCAGTGTGGTGTGAATGGACCATATAAGCATCATGTTTCAAAAGCAGGGGCAGCTGAAGGTTAAAATTATGGCAAATTCAGATATTTTAAAAATATTTTCATCCAAAGGTTATACTACAAAGTAATAAAAGAAGTAAAACAACATAAGTAGATGAACAGGAACCAAATAGGTTGGAATTTGTAAATGAAGTTAAGTTAGGCCACTGTTGGAATGTTGTGTGCAGTTCTGGTCTCCTTCCTTTTGGAAAGATGTTGTGAAACTTGAAAGGGTTCAGAAAAGATTTACAAGGATGTTGCCTGGGTTGGAGGATTTGAGCTATAGGGAGAGGCTGAACAGGCTGGTCCTGTTTTCCCTGGAGCATTGGAGGCTGAGGGGTGACCTTATAGAGGTTTACAAAATTATGGAGGGCATGGATCGGGTAAATAGGCAAAGTCTTTTCCCTGGGGTCGTGGAGTCCAGAACAAGAGGGCATAGGTTTAGGGTGAGAGGTGAAAAATATAAAAGAGACCGAAGGGGCAACTGTTTCACACAGAGAGTGGTACATGTATGGAATGAGCTGCCAGAGGAAGTGGTGGAGGCTGGTACAATTGCAACATTTGGATGGGTATATGAATAGGAAGGGTTTGCGGGGATATGGGCCGGGTGCTGGCAGGTGGGATTAGATTGGGTTGGAATATCTGGTTGGCATGGACAGGTTGGACCGAAGGGTCTGTTTCCTTGCTGTACACCTCTATGACTCTATGACCTAGGCAATAAATTCTGGTCAGCAAATTTAAAGGAAGGAAAATGTTCTACTGAGTTTAAATGCCATTGGAACAAACATGTTTATACAAGTGGACAACTTAAAGTGGTTGAAACAGGTCAAATTTAAACTCTCAACAATTAAATCACAAGGTGCACAAGGAACAAAGTGAAAAGTCAGAGGACAGTTATAGCCAGTTTGCAAAATAAGGATGAAGAAATAACTAAAATGCTTTATGTTCTTCATAAACCAGAAGTATCCTTTTTCTGCAGGAATGCCTGCTAAAAGTTAAAGATTAGATCAGAAAATGAAGCGAGACTAGATTTCAAGAAGAGCTTCCTACAATTTTGCAGGATGGGGCATCATGAAAGACAAGTACCAATGACATTACATGTTGATGCTGAACATGTTTGTCTGTTCATTCCAAGGAAGGTAGCTCACTGTCATGACAATGAATCACAGTCCCAAATTACTTATGTTGAATTGAAGTTATCTAATGACTGAGCTTCCACAGTCCTCTGGGGAAAAATAACCCAATGATTCACCATTGTCTGAGTCAAGGAGCTCCTCCTCATCTCATGCCATTTATTCTTTGACCATACCCTTTAGTTCTAAATCTAATATATTTAACTTCTGAATTGCTTGCTATATTTGTGTGTTAGTTTTCAATGACTTATGAACATTCCCATTCCTTTTGAACATTCCAGTCTCACCATTTAGGAAATACTCTGTATCTTCATTCCTCCTATCCCTCACCTTACACTGATCCCCATTGTCTTCCATCTGTTATGCTCTTGCCCATTCAGTACACCTGGCAAAATCCCCTTGACATACTTTTAGCTTGTACCTCATCACAACTCTCATCCAATAACATTTTGTATTATCTGAGAAACTGAGAAATATTGTAATTGGTCCCCACATCAAAATATAGATTGTGGTTCACCTTTTAGACCAAGTTTTAAAAACTGTTCTTAATTTCACTTCCTTGGAGCTTGATGTCAACTTCTTGACACGACTGTGATGCAATTTCAGATGTGAAAGGTACAAGACAAATGTAGGTGTTTGACAAGATTTAACTGCTTTCAATCGTACATGGAGAATGGAAACAGGCAGTAAAATGTTAGCTGCCACTTTGCATTCATTCAGTTATCCTTGCACTCAATATAAAGGGTACTCAGACACGTTGTTATGACTGATTTGTGCCATATGGACCTTGCCCACCTCCCTCCAAAAAATCTTCATTTCCATTGTCAATTATTCTGCACAGAAGCTGCTACATGTTGAGGGGACATCAATCGCACAAATGGCAGGAGATATTTTGAAAACCATCATATTTTGTGTGAATAATTATGGTCTCAGAAACCCTGAACTAAGAGAAAGTGAATGAGTGCAGTTAATTTTGTGATTGATATTGTTCCATACCAATGGATTGATGGTGGAACCAGATCCAAATCAGCAGAGCACCAATCGCAATGGAAAGGATCATTGGAAGAATGTTTGATCAAAATATGATCGAATGGCAGGAGTCATCTGTAAGAGTTCACTTGAATCACTGCGGAACCATTATTAACATGAGAAAACATTTACGCATCATATAATTTGAAACACATGCTAACACGCAACGACCTCTTGACTGAATTATTTTGGCCCATTTATGGAAGAGTGATTCCAGAGACAACTATTGAACTGGATGGATTCCATCTTTTCCAGCATGGGCGATGCAGGAATGGTCAATCTGAGGAGTCACTTGGGAAATCAGTGGAACAGTCTGCTCACTCAACATTGTGCATTTTCCAGATCTCTCACTGGGCCTGAACCAATATTAATAAGCTTATACTATGTTTAATGCACTGTTGATTGTTCCTATACTTCTAAGATCCATTGAGCTTTACAGTTATCCTCAAACAGAGATCAGGCCAATAGCATTAAACTCTCCTTACTACAAGCTGAAATTGGAGACAGCAACAACAGAAAGTTGCAGAAAACTTTCCGCTCCATTCTTCAACCTCCTGAAGTAAGTTCCTAAATGCAAAGCATAAAGAACAATTATTGACTCCAAAATAATAACAGATGGAATAAATGCTTCCCCGATCAGCACAGAGCTGTTGGCTTTTCTAACACATTGAAGAATTGCCTGTGGCTCAGTTGGTAACATTCTCCATTTTGCTTTAGAGATTGAACCACACTCATACTTGTGCGCACATTGTCTCTGCTTCACATTGGTAAATGAACACACACACACACACAGACATATATACACATACACATCTCATGAACACATACACATTTCACAGAAAGAATAGCCTAATATTTTTAGTGAGTGGCAGTCATTTGTCAACACTGTGAGAGAATGGAAAAGATATGGGACATGGTTGAAGAGATCCCAGGGACAAACAAATCCTGTCAAATTTAATTATCATACAGTAATCTTTTTTTCATCCTCCTCACTTCTGATAAGGAGGTTTGTCTCTGGTGATCTGAGCTTGCCAGAAAAGTAAAGTACTGTGGATGTCGGAATATTGAAAAAAAAACAGGAGGTGCTGGAGAAACTTGACACATCTGGAAGCATGTGTGGAGCGAGTAACAGAGTTTCAACTCTGATATCTTTTTCAGAACCTATAGGTCATTGTTTGAGGACAGCCATTAGACATGCCTGCACAGCAGGTTAAGAAACCACTCTCTTACTCTGAGTGCTGGATGTCAGTCCAGCCAGTGGATTCACCATCAAAGAGGAAATAGAATTAAAAGCTGTCAGCTAACCTGCAGAGCTAAGAATCTCAAAATCAACTGAATTACAACCAAAATCCATATTACCATCCAAATTAACACCTGCAACATTCCACCAATACATTCATTACATCATCCACACACCGATTCATAAATTTGTTGAAGCTGTGTTTATTGAATTAAGCCTGGTTAAATTGACTCCTTTTAAAACATAAAAGAATTTTGTTTGGGAAGATCTGTGAGGGGAAGGGACCTTTTTTAAGTTATTCTGGCACCACCAGACAGAGGGGTTGAATTTAAAAAAGAAAGGAAATTCATTTCCTATCCTGTCTGGAATCGATATGAATTGAGAATCTTAGTCTAATGACCATCACAGATGAATTGAGGGACAAGTGATGAAGTGGCAGTGGTGCCTGGAAATTGGAGACTCTGGTAATGTAGATTGGTGCCAAACCATGAGATGTGTATGTGTGATATATTTCTTGCTGAAATAAGTTGAATTCCAAACTCCAACCACTGCCTCCATTGGAGACTGTGGCATCATTCTGGAAGAAATGATCCCCTGTGTTCTGTTTTGATCACAGCCACACAAGCACCACGAATGGTCTTGAGAGGTGGAAGATTTTGCAAGATGAGCAAACTTCATTCATTCGAAACCCTCACCCAGGTTAACATAAGAGAGATACAACATAAGATCATGTTGTTGATAAGATAATCCATAATAGGTTAATGGAAGAAAAGGATGTTGTTCACAAGTGGTCATTATGTGAGAGAGGCATAGAAGGGCCGTACCAGCAGAGTGCACATTCAGAGGAGTAGGTTGGCCAGGAAGAAGATTGAAAGTATTATCTCCTTGAGGGCACACTGGGCATAAAAGTCAGTGGATTGGAAGTCGGGGTCACTACTTCTGATAATCAAGTATTAAATGCTTCAGAAAGTACAGCAAAGATGCCAAGAAGGGCATTAAAGGATCGTCTCTTCAGGAGTCAAGCCTGTGATAGTGGCAAGCATTCAGGAAGTTCAAGGAGTACTTAAAATTGCCACAGGGAATTTGAAAGACAGAATACCTCAACAGAGAATAGGAAATGGAGGCAAAAAGAAAGTCAAGGAAGGGGATGAAGAGAAAAAAAAAAGCTTGTGAGGAGGCAGTGATGTAATTGATATGCCATTGATACTCACAAAGGCTGAGGCTAATGCTCTGAAAACATGGCTTTAATATTATCATGACACCTGTTGGAATAACTGTTGAATTGGAAAGCTGGTGTCAGTAACACTGACCATGGAATCATCAACCATTACCAAGAAAACACTATTGCACTAGGGAAGAAATCTGCTATCCTTCCCCTATCTTGCTGATATGTGACTCCAGACCACAACAGAGGTTAAGTTTTAAATGTCCTCTGAGATGACCTATCAAGCTGCTCAGTTGGTGCAAAATGTCAGAAAACCAAAAAGGAATCAAACCAGACCACCTGACTTTGATCTAGGCACAAGGAATGACAGAAATGTATACAGCCCTGTCAACATTTGAAAGTCCTTGCTTCTAACTTCTGAGACCGAGCCCAACATTTGTTGTGAAGCACCAGTCTGATGTAGCTGGAAATGTGTTGCTGGAAAAGCGCAGCAGGTCAGGCAGCATCCAGGGAACAGGAGAATCGACGTTTCGGGCATAAGCCCTTCTTCAGGAATGATGTAGTCATACTCTTACAACTGCATCTTCCATGCAGGCACCACCATTGTCATCCCTGGGTATGTCTTGTCCCTCTGTCAGGACTGGTTCAACTGAGGGAATGCTGCAGTGGTATACAATCGAGAGGGAATCATGACAGGAGTTCATATTGATTGATGGCATATCAGGTCAAACATGGGGAAGGAAACATCATGCTACACCACCCTACCTCAACTGAATAATCAGTATTCCTCTAATTGATCACCATTTGGAGGAAGCAGTAAGGGTGGCAGGCAAGGACACAGAATGCATCTGGGTGGTTGATTTCAAAATCCAGCACTAACAATGGCTTGCTAGCCCAATTACTGATCGAGCTGGTTGAGTCCGAAAGGACAGTGCTGTTAGACTGGGTGTGCAGTAGGTGGTGAGGAACCAACAAGAGGGTAAAATGTACTTGACCATGTCTCAACAATCTATTTTTTATTGCTGCATCTGTCCATGACAGTATTGGTAGGACTGACCTTTGTAAAATCTTTACAAAAAACTCACCTTCATATTGAGGATACTGTCCATTGTGTTGTGTAACCTTGCTGATTAATTCAAATTTCAATAAGATCAAATAATTTAAGAACAGGAATCCATGAGGTGACATTGAACCATTAGCAGCAGGCAAAGTGTCCTCCAACAGAACCTGCAAGCTCTTGGCTGTGCATATCCCACACTCTACAATTACCAAGCCAGGGAACCAACCCTGGCTCAATGGAGAGTGCAGGAGAACATGTCAGGAGCAGCACCAGGCATACTTGAAAATGAGGTATCAACCTTATGAAATTATAGATCAGGACTTCCTGCATGTCAAACTGCATTGGTAGCAAGTGATAGGCAGAACTAAGTGGTCCCACAAAACCATAAACCATAGATCATATGATACAGGGGCAGAATTCGGTCATTTGGCCCATCGGATCTGCTCCACCATATCATGGCTGACATGTTTCTTCCATACGCACCAAGTAATTCTTGATGTCCCTACCAATCAAGAGCCTATTGACATTTGTCTGAAACATGCTCAATGACTGGCCTCCCCAGCTTTCTGCAACAATGTGTTCCACAGATTAACAACATTCTGGCTGAAGAAATGTTTCTTTATCTCAGTTGTCAAGGTTTTCAAGGGGTGTCTCTTCACTCGGAGTTTGTACCCTTGGGTCCTAGGTTGATCCCACCAGTGGAACATCTTCTCCACATCCACTCTATCCAGTACTCTCAGTATACTGTAAGTTTCAGTATTCTGTAACTTTCAGGGAGACAGCAATAACAGAATGGTGCAAGGAGAGCAGTAACAGGGTGGTGGGGGGACAGCAGTAACAGGATGGGTGAGAGATAGCAGTAACAGGATGGTGCAGGTGCAGCAGTAACAGGATGGTGCGGGGACAGCAGTAACAGGATGGTGCAGGTGCAGCAGTAACAGGAGGGTGCAGGGACAGCAGTAACAGGATGGGTCAGGGACAGCAGTAACAGGATGGGTCAGGGACAGCAGTAACAGGATGGGTCAGGGACAGCAGTAACAGGATGGGTCAGGGACAGCAGTAACAGGATGGGTCAGGGACAGCAGTAACAGGATGGGTCAGGGACAGCAGTAACAGGATGGGTCAGGGACAGCAGTAACAGGATGGGTCAGGGACAGCAGTAACAGGATGGTGCAGAGTCAGCAGTAACAGGATGGTGCAGGGACATCAGTAACAGGATGGTGCAGAGTCAGCAGTAACAGGATGGTGCAGGGACAGCAGTAACA